>NW_027444942.1:0-314220 GCF_048569485.1 Anomaloglossus baeobatrachus
TGTTCCTTTGGGGGTATTGCAATTTTTTGCCATTTTGAGGCGAAATTGTTCCTTTGGGGGGGTATTGCAACTTTTGGCCATTTTGAAGCGAAATTGTTCCTTTCGGGGGGTATTGCACCTTTTCTGCATTTTGAGGCGAAATTGTTCCTTTGGGGGGGTATTGCAACTTTGCCAATTTTGAAGCGAAATTGTTCCTTTCGGGGGGTATTGCAACTTTTCGGCATTTTGAGGCGAAATTGTTCCTTTGGGGGGGTATTGCAACTTTTGGCCATTTTGAAGCGAAATTGTTCCTTTGGGGGGTATTGCAACTTTTCGGCATTTTGAGGCAAAATTGTTCCTTTGGGGGGGTATTGCAATTTTTTGCCATTTTGAGGCGAAATTGTTCCTTTGGGGGGGTATTGCAACTTTTGGCCATTTTGAAGCAAAATTGTTCCTTTATGGGGTATTGCAACTTTTGGCCATTTTGAGGCGAAATTGTTCCTTTGGGGGGGTATTGTAACTTTTGGCCATTTTGAGGCGAAATTGTTCCTTTGGGGGGGTAGTGCAACTTTTGGCCATTTTGAAGCGAAATTATTCCTTTGGTGGGGTATTGCAACTTTTGGCCATTTTAAAGCGAAATTGTTCCTTTGGGGGGGTATTGAAAATTTTTGCCATTTTGAAGCGAAATTGTTCCTTTGGTGGGGTATTGCAACTTTTGGCCATTTTGAGGCGAAATTTTTACTTTGGGTGGGTATTGCAACTTTTGGCCATTTTAAGACGAAATTGTTCCTTTGGGGGGATATTGCAACTTTTGGCTATTTTGAAGCAAAATTGTTCCTTTGGGGGGGTCTTGCAACTTTTGGTCATTTTGAGGCGAAATTGTTCCTTTGGGGGGTAGTGCAACTTTTGGCCATTTTGAGGCAAAATTGTTCCTTTGGGGGGGTAGTGCAATTTTTGGCCATTTTGAGGCGAAATTGTTCCTTTGGGGGGGTTTTGTCACCTTTGGCCATTTTGAGGCGAAATTGTTCTTTTGAGGGGGTATTGCAACTTTGGCCATTTTGAAGCAAAATTGTTCCTTTGGGGGGGTACTGCAACTTTTTCGCCATTTTGAAGCGAAATTGTTCCTTTGGGGGGTATTGCAACTTTTTGCCATTTGAAGGCGAAATTGTTCCTTTGGGGGGGTATTGCAACTTTGGCCATTTTGAAGCAAAATTGTTCCTTTGGGGGGGTACTGCAACTTTTTCGCCATTTTTAAGCGAAATTGTTCCTTTGGGGAGGTAGTGCAACTTTTTGCCATTTGGAGGCGAAATTGTTCCTTTGGGGGAGTATTGCAACTTTTGGCCATTTTGAGGCGAAATTGTTCCTTCTGGGGGGTATTGCAACTTTTGGCCATTTTGAGGCGAAATTGTTCCTTTGGGGGGTATTGCAACGTTTGGCCATTTTGAGGCGAAATTGTTCCTTTGGGGGGGTAGTGCAACTTTTGGCCATTTTGAGGCGAAATTGTTCCTTTGGGGGGGTAGTGCAACTTTTGGCCATTTTGAAGCGAAATTGTTCCTTCGGGGGGGTATTGCAACTTTTGGCCATTTTGAAGTGAAATTGTTCCTTTGGGGGGGTATTGCAACTTTTGGCCATTTTGAAGCGAAATTATTCCTTTGGTGGGGTATTGCAACTTTTGGCCATTTTGAAGCGAAATTGTTCCTTTGGGGGGGTATTGCAACTTTTGGTCATTTTGAGGCGAAATTGTTCCTTTGGGGGGTAGTGCAACTTTTGGCCATTTTGAGGCAAAATTGTTCCTTTAGGGGGGTAGTGCAATTTTTGGCCATTTTGAGGCGAAATTGTTTCTTTGGGGGGGTTTTGTCACCTTTGGCCATTTTGAGGCGAAATTGTTCTTTTGAGGGGGTATTGCAACTTTGGCCATTTTGAAACAAAATTGTTCCTTTGGGGGGGTACTGCAACTTTTTCGCCATTTTGAAGCGAAATTGTTCCTTTGGGGGGTATTGCAACTTTTTGCCATTTGAAGGCGAAATTGTTCCTTTGGGGGGGTATTGCAACTTTGGCCATTTTGAAGCAAAATTGTTCCTTTGGGGGGGTACTGCAACTTTTTCGCCATTTTTAAGCGAAATTGTTCCTTTGGGGGGGTAGTGCAACTTTTTGCCATTTGGAGGCGAAATTGTTCCTTTGGGGGAGTATTGCAACTTTTGGCCATTTTGAAGCGAAATTGTTCCTTCGGGGGGGTATTGTAACTTTTGGCCATTTTGAAGCGAAATTGTTCCTTTGGGGGGGTATTGCAACTTTTGGCCATTTTGAAGCGAAATTATTCCTTTGGTGGGGTATTGCAACTTTTGGCCATTTTGAAGCGAAATTGTTCCTTCGGGGGGGGTATTGCAACTTTTGGCCATTTTGAAGTGAAATTGTTCCTTTCGGGGGGTATTGCAACTTTTGGCCATTTTGAAGCGAAATTATTCCTTTGGTGGGGTATTGCAACTTTTGGCCATTTTGAAGCGAAATTGTTCCTTTGGGGGGGTATTGCAACTTTTGGCCATTTTGAAGCGAAATTGTTCGTTTGGTGGGGTATTGCAACTTTTGGCCATTTTGAAACAAAATTGATCCTTTGGGGGGTATTGCATCTTTTGGTCATTTTGAGGCGCAATTGTTCCTTTGGGGGATTGCAACTTTTAGCCATTTTGAAGCGAAATTGTTCCTTTGGGGGGGTATTGCAATTTTTGGCCATTTGGGAGGAATTTGTTCTTTTGGGGGAGTATTGCAACTTTTGGATATTTGGGAGCAAATTTGTTTCTTTGGGGGTGTATTGTAACTTTTGGCCATTGATAGAAAATTTGTTCCTTTGGGAGGGTATTGCAACTTTTGGCCATTTTGAGGCGAAATTTTTCCTTTGGGTGGGTATTGCAATTATTGTCCATTTTGAAGCGAAATTGTTCCTTTGGGGGGTATTGCACCTTTTGGCCATTTTGAAGCAAAATTGCTCCTTTGGGGGGGTACTGCAACTTTTGGTTATTTTGAAGCGAAATTGTTCCTTCGGGGGGGTATTGCAAATTTTGTCCATTTTGAAGCGAAATTGTTCCTTTGGGGGGTATTGCAACTTTTGGCCATTTTGAAGCGAAATTATTCCTTTGGGGGGGTATTGCAACTTTTGGCCATTTTGAGGTGAAATTGTTCCTTTGGTGGGGTATTGCAACTTTTGGCCATTTTGAGGCGAAATTGTTCCTTTGGTGGGGTATTGCAACTTTTGGCCATTTTCAAGCGAAATTGTTCCTTTGGTGGGGTATTGCAACTTTTGGCCATTTTAAGGCGAAATTGTTCCTTTGGTGGGGTATTGCAACTTTTGGCCATTTTGAAGCGAAATTGTTCCTTTGGGGGGGTATTGCAACTTTTGGTCATTTTGAGGCGCAATTGTTCCTTTGGGGGGGATTGCAACTTTTGGCCATTTTGAAGCGAAATTGTTCCTTTGGGGGGGTATTGCAACTTTTGGCTATTTGGGAGCAAATTTGTTTCTTTGGGGGTGTATTGCAACTTTTGGCCATTTGATAGGAAATTTGTTCCTTTGGAGGGGTATTGCAACTTTTGGTCATTTGGGGGCAAATTTGTATCTTTGGGGGGTATTCCAACTTTTAGCCATTTGGGAGCAAATTTGTTCCTTTGGGGGGTATTGCAACTTTATGCCATTTCGGAGCAAATTTGTTCTTTTGGGGGTATTGCAACTTTTGGCCATTTGGAAGCAAATTTGTTCCTTTGGGGGGTATTGCAACTTTTGGCCATTTGGGAGGAAATCTGTTCCTTTAAGGGGAAATTGCAACTTTTGGCCATTGGGGAGAGACGTTGTTCCTTTGGGGGGGTATTGCAAATTTTGGCTATTTTGAGGCGAAATTGTTCCTTTGGGGGGGTATTGCAACTTTTGACCATTTTGAAGCGAAATTGTTCCTTTGGGGGGGTATTGCAACTTTTGGCCATTTTGAGGCGAAATTGCTCCTTTGGGGGGGTATTGCAACTTTTGGCCATTTTGAGGCGAAATTTTTCCTTTGGGTGGGTATTGCATCTTTTGGCCATTTTGAGGCGAAATTGCTCCTTTGGGTGGGTATTGCATCTTTTGGCCATTTTGAGACGAAATTGTTCCTTTGGGGAGGTATTGCAACTTTTGGCCATTTTGAAGCGAAATTGTTCCTTTGGGGGGTATTGCAACTTTTGGCCATTTTGAGGCGAAATTGTTCCTTTGGGGGGGTATTGCAACTTTTGGCCATTTTAAGACGAAATTGTTCCTTTGGGGAGGTATTGCAACTTTTGGCCATTTTGAAGCGAAATTGTTCTTTTGAGGGGAAATTGCAACTTTGGCCATTTTGAAGCAAAATTGTTCCTTTGGGGGGGTACTGCAACTTTTTCGCCATTTTGAAGCGAAATTGTTCCTTCGGGGGGGTATTGTAACTTTTGGCCATTTTGAAGCGAAATTGTTCCTTTGGGGGGGTATTGCAACTTTTGGCCATTTTGAAGCGAAATTATTCCTTTGGTGGGGTATTGCAACTTTTGGCCATTTTGAAGCGAAATTGTTCCTTCGGGGGGGGTATTGCAACTTTTGGCCATTTTGAAGTGAAATTGTTCCTTTCGGGGGGTATTGCAACTTTTGGCCATTTTGAAGCGAAATTATTCCTTTGGTGGGGTATTGCAACTTTTGGCCATTTTGAAGCGAAATTGTTCCTTTGGGGGGGTATTGCAACTTTTGGCCATTTTGAAGCGAAATTGTTCGTTTGGTGGGGTATTGCAACTTTTGGCCATTTTGAAACAAAATTGATCCTTTGGGGGGTATTGCATCTTTTGGTCATTTTGAGGCGCAATTGTTCCTTTGGGGGATTGCAACTTTTAGCCATTTTGAAGCGAAATTGTTCCTTTGGGGGGGTATTGCAATTTTTGGCCATTTGGGAGGAATTTGTTCTTTTGGGGGAGTATTGCAACTTTTGGATATTTGGGAGCAAATTTGTTTCTTTGGGGGTGTATTGTAACTTTTGGCCATTGATAGAAAATTTGTTCCTTTGGGAGGGTATTGCAACTTTTGGCCATTTTGAGGCGAAATTTTTCCTTTGGGTGGGTATTGCAATTATTGTCCATTTTGAAGCGAAATTGTTCCTTTGGGGGGTATTGCACCTTTTGGCCATTTTGAAGCAAAATTGCTCCTTTGGGGGGGTACTGCAACTTTTGGTTATTTTGAAGCGAAATTGTTCCTTCGGGGGGGTATTGCAAATTTTGTCCATTTTGAAGCGAAATTGTTCCTTTGGGGGGTATTGCAACTTTTGGCCATTTTGAAGCGAAATTATTCCTTTGGGGGGGTATTGCAACTTTTGGCCATTTTGAGGTGAAATTGTTCCTTTGGTGGGGTATTGCAACTTTTGGCCATTTTGAGGCGAAATTGTTCCTTTGGTGGGGTATTGCAACTTTTGGCCATTTTCAAGCGAAATTGTTCCTTTGGTGGGGTATTGCAACTTTTGGCCATTTTAAGGCGAAATTGTTCCTTTGGTGGGGTATTGCAACTTTTGGCCATTTTGAAGCGAAATTGTTCCTTTGGGGGGGTATTGCAACTTTTGGTCATTTTGAGGCGCAATTGTTCCTTTGGGGGGGATTGCAACTTTTGGCCATTTTGAAGCGAAATTGTTCCTTTGGGGGGGTATTGCAACTTTTGGCTATTTGGGAGCAAATTTGTTTCTTTGGGGGTGTATTGCAACTTTTGGCCATTTGATAGGAAATTTGTTCCTTTGGAGGGGTATTGCAACTTTTGGTCATTTGGGGGCAAATTTGTATCTTTGGGGGGTATTCCAACTTTTAGCCATTTGGGAGCAAATTTGTTCCTTTGGGGGGTATTGCAACTTTATGCCATTTCGGAGCAAATTTGTTCTTTTGGGGGTATTGCAACTTTTGGCCATTTGGAAGCAAATTTGTTCCTTTGGGGGGTATTGCAACTTTTGGCCATTTGGGAGGAAATCTGTTCCTTTAAGGGGAAATTGCAACTTTTGGCCATTGGGGAGAGACGTTGTTCCTTTGGGGGGGTATTGCAAATTTTGGCTATTTTGAGGCGAAATTGTTCCTTTGGGGGGGTATTGCAACTTTTGACCATTTTGAAGCGAAATTGTTCCTTTGGGGGGGTATTGCAACTTTTGGCCATTTTGAGGCGAAATTGCTCCTTTGGGGGGGTATTGCAACTTTTGGCCATTTTGAGGCGAAATTTTTCCTTTGGGTGGGTATTGCATCTTTTGGCCATTTTGAGGCGAAATTGCTCCTTTGGGTGGGTATTGCATCTTTTGGCCATTTTGAGACGAAATTGTTCCTTTGGGGAGGTATTGCAACTTTTGGCCATTTTGAAGCGAAATTGTTCCTTTGGGGGGTATTGCAACTTTTGGCCATTTTGAGGCGAAATTGTTCCTTTGGGGGGGTATTGCAACTTTTGGCCATTTTAAGACGAAATTGTTCCTTTGGGGAGGTATTGCAACTTTTGGCCATTTTGAAGCGAAATTGTTCTTTTGAGGGGAAATTGCAACTTTGGCCATTTTGAAGCAAAATTGTTCCTTTGGGGGGGTACTGCAACTTTTTCGCCATTTTGAAGCGAAATTGTTCCTTTGGGGGGGTAGTGCAACTTTTTGCCATTTGGAGGCGAAATTGTTCCTTTGGGGGGGTATTGCAACTTTTGGCCATTTTGAGGCGAAATTGCTCCTTTGGGGGGGTATTGCAACTTTTGGCCATTTTGAGGCGAAATTGTTCCTTTGGGGGGTATTGGAACTTTTTGCCATTTTGAAGCAAAATTGTTCCTTTGGGGGGGTACTGCAACTTTTTCGCCATTTTTAAGCGAAATTGTTCCTTTGGGGGGTAGTGCAACTTTTTGCCATTTGGAGGCGAAATTGTTCCTTTGGGGAGGTTTTGCCACCTTTGGCCATTTTGAGGCGAAATTGTTCCTTTGGTGGGGTATTGCAACTTTTGGCCATTTTGAGGCGCAATTGTTGCCTTGGGGGGGATTGCAACTTTTAGCCATTTTGAAGATAAATTGTTCCTTTGGGGGGGTATTGCAATTTTTGGCCATTTGGGAGCAAATTTGTTTCTTTGGGGGGTATTGCAACTTTTGGCCATTTTGAGGCGAAATTGTTCCTTTGGGGGGGTTTTGCCACCTTTGGCCATTTTGAGGCGAAATTGTTCTTTTGAGGGGGTATTGCAACTTTGGACATTTTGAAGCAAAATTGTTCCTTTGGGGGGGTACTGCAACTTTTTCGCCATTTGGAGGCAAAATTGTTCCTTTGAGGGGGTATTGCAACTTTTGGCCATTTTGAGGCGAAATTGCTCCTTGGGGGGGTATTGCAACTTTTGGCCATTTTGAGGCGAAATTGTTCCTTTGGGGAAGTAGTGCAACTTTTGGCCATTTTGAGGCGAAATTGTTCCTTTGGGGGGGTAGTGCAACTTTTGGCCATTTTGAAGCGAAATTGTTCCTTCGGGGGGGTATTGCAAATTTTGGCCATTTTGAGGCGAAATTTTTACTTTGGGTGGGTATTGCAACTTTTGGCCATTTTGAAGCGAAATTGTTCTTTTGGGGGGGTCTTGCAACTTTTGGCCATTTTGAGGCGAAATTGTTCCTTTGGGGGGGTAGTGCAACTTTTGGCCATTTTGAGGCAAAATTGTTTCTTTGGGGGGGTAGTGCAATTTTTGGCAATTTTGAAGAGAAATTGTTCCTTTGGGGGGGTATTGCAACTTTTGGCCATTTTGAAGCGAAATTGTTCCTTTGGTGGGGTATAGCAACTTTTGGCCATTTTGAAGCGAAATTATTCCTTTGGTGGGGTATTGCAACTTTTGGCCATTGTAGAGAGAATTTGTTCCTTGGGGGGGTATTGTAACTTCTGACCATTTTGGAGCAAATTTGTTCCTTTGGGGGGGTTATTGCAACTTTTGGCCATTTGGGAGCAAATTTGTTCCTTTGGGGGGGGTATTACAACTTTTGGCCATTTTGAGGCGAAATTGTTCCTTTGGGGGGGTTTTGCCACCTTTGGCCATTTTTAGGCGAAATTGTTCTTTTGAGGGAGTATTGCAACTTTGGCCATTTTGAAGCAAAATTGTTCCTTTGGGGGGGTATTGCAACTTTTTGCCATTTGGAGGCGAAATTGCTCCTTTGGGGGGTATTGCAAATTTTGGCCATTTTGAGGCGAAATTTTTACTTTGGGTGGGTATTGCAACTTTTGGCCATTTTAAGACGAAATGTTTCCTTTGGGGGGGTAGTGCAATTTTTGGCCATTTTGAAGCGAAATTGTTCCTTCGGGGGGGTATTGCAACTTTTGGCCATTTTGAAGCGAAATTATTCCTTTGGTGGGGTATTGCAACTTTTGCCCATTTTGAAGTGAAATTGTTCCTTTGGGAGGGTATTGAAAATATTTGCCATTTTGAAGCGAAATTGTTCCTTTGGTGGGGTATTGCAACTTTTGGCCATTTTGCAGCGAAATTGTTCCTTTGGTGGGGTATTGCAACTTTTGGCCATTTTGAAGCGAAATTGTTCCTTTGGTGGGGTATTTCAACTTTTGGCCATTTTGAGGTGCAATTGTTGCCTTGGGGGGGATTAGAACTTTTAACCATTTTGAAGATAAATTGTTCCTTTGAGAGGGTATTGCAATTTTTGGCCATTTGGGAGCAAATTTGTTTCTTTGGGGGGTATTGCAACTTTTGGCCATTTTGAGGCGAATTTGTTCCTTTGGGGGGGTTTTGCCACCTTTGGCCATTTTGAAGCGAAATTGTTCCATTGGTGGGGTATTGCAACTTTTGGCAATTTTGAGGCGCAATTGTTCCTTTAGGGGGGGTACTGCAATTTTTGGCCATTTGGTAGCAAATTTGTTATTTTGGGGGAGTATTGCAACTTTTGGCTATTTGGGAGCAAATTTGTTTCTTTGGGGGGGGTTTTGCCACCTTTCGCCATTTTGAGACGAAATTGTTCTTTTGAGGGGGTATTGCAACTTTGCCCATTTTGAAGCAAAACTGTTCCTTTGGGGGGGTACTGCAACTTTTTCGCCATTTTTAAGCGAAATTGTTCCTTTGGGGGGTATTGCAACTTTTTGCCATTTGGAGTCGAAATTGTTCCTTTGGGGGGGTATTGCAACTTTGGCCATTTTGAAGCAAAATTGTTCCTTTGGGGGGGTACTGCAACTTTTTCGCCATTTTTAAGCGAAATTGTTCCTTTGGGGGGGTAGTGCAACTTTTTGCCATTTGGAGGCGAAATTGTTCCTTTGGGGGGGTATTGCAACTTTTGGCCATTTTGAGGCGAAATTGCTCCTTGGGGGGGTATTGCAACTTTTGGCCATTTTGAGGCGAAATTGTTCCTTTGGGGAGGTATTCCAACTTTTGGCCATTTTGAGGCGAAATTGTTCCTTTGGGGGGGTAGTGCAACTTTTGGCCATTTTGAGGCGAAATTGTTCCTTTGGGGGGGTAGTGCAACTTTTGGCCATTTTGAAGCGAAATTGTTCCTTCGGGCGGGTATTGCAACTTTTGGCCATTTTGAAGCGAAATTGTTCCTTTGTGGGGGTATTGCAACTTTTGGCCATTTTGAAGCGAAATTATTCCTTTGGTGGGGTATTGCAACTTTTGGCCATTTTAAAGCGAAATTGTTCCTTTGGGGGGTATCGAAAATTTTTGCCATTTTGAAGCGAAATTGTTCCTTTGGTGGGGTATTGCAACTTTTGGCCATTTTGAAGCGAAATTGTTCCTTTGGGGGTGTATTGCAAATTTTGGCCATTTTGAGGCGAAATTGTTCCTTTAGAGGGGGTATTGCAACTTTTGGCCATTTTGAGGCGAAATTGCTCCTTTGGGGGGGTATTGCAACCTTTGGCCATTTTGAGGTGAAATTTTTACTTTGGGTGGGTATTGCAACTTTTCGCCATTTTAAGACGAAATTGTTCCTTTGGGGAGGTATTGCAACTTTTGGCCATTTTGAAGCGAAATTGTTCCTTTGGGGGGTCTTGCAACTTTTGGCCATTTTGAGGCGAAATTGTTCCTTTCGGGGGGTAGTGCAATTTTTGGCCATTTTGAAGCGAAATTGTTCCTTCAGGGGGGTATTGCAACTTTTGGCCATTTTAAAGAGAAATTGTTCCTTTGGGGGGGTATTGCAACTTTTGGCCATTTTGAAGCGAAATTATTCCTTTGGTGGGGTATTGCAACTTTTGGCCATTTTGAAGCGAAATTGTTCCTTTGGGGGTATTGAAAATATTTGCCATTTTGAAGCGAAATTGTTCCTTTGGTGGGGTATTGCAACTTTTGGCCATTTTGAAGCGAAATTGTTCCTTTGGTGGGGTATTGCAACTTTTGGCCATTTTGAAGCGAAATTGTTCCTTTGGTGGGGTATTGCAACTTTTGGCCAATTTCAGGTGCAATTGTTGCCTTGGGGGGGATTGCAACTTTTAACCATTTTGAAGATAAATTGTTCCTTTGGGGGGGTATTGCAATTTTTGGCCATTTGGGAGCAAATTTGTTTCTTTGGAAGGTATTGCAACTTTTGGCCATTTTGAGGCGAAATTGTTCCTTTGGGGGGGTTTTGCCACCTTTGGCCATTTTAAAGCGAAACTGTTCTTTTGAGGGGGTATTGCAACTTTGGCCATTTTGAAGCAAAATTGTTCCTTTGGGGGGTATTGCAACTTTTTGCCATTTGGAGGCGAAATTGTTCCTTTGGGGGGGTATTGCAACTTTTTCGCCATTTTTAACGAAATTGTTCCTTTGGGGGGGTAGTGCAACTTTTTGCCATTTGGAGGCGAAATTGTTCCTTTGGGGGGGTATTGCAACTTTTGGCCATTTTGAGGCGAAATTGCTCCTTGGGGGGGTATTGGAACTTTTGGCCATTTTGAAGCGAAATTGTTCCTTTGGGGGGGTATTGCAACTTTTGGCCATTTTGAGGCGAAATTGTTCCTTTGGGGGGGTAGTGCAACTTTTGGCCATTTTGAGGCGAAATTGTTCCTTTGGGGGGGTAGTGCAACTTTTGGCCATTTTGAAGCGAAATTGTTCCTTCGGGGGGGTATTGCAACTTTTGGCCATTTTGAAGCGAAATTGTTCCTTTAGGGGGGTATTGCAACTTTTGGCCATTTTGAAGCGAAATTATTTCTTTGGTGGGGTATTGCAACTTTTGGCCATTTTAAAGCGAAATTGTTCCTTTGGGGGGGTATTGAAAATTTTTGTCATTTTGAAGCGAAATTGTTCCTTTGGTGGGGTATTGCAACTTTTGGCCATTTTGAAGCGAAATTGTTCCTTTAGAGGGGGTATTGCAACTTTTGGCCATTTTTAAGGCGAAATTTTTACTTTGGGTGGGTATTGCAACTTTTGGCCATTTTAAGACGAAATTGTTCCTTTGGGGAGGTGTTGCAAGTTTTCGCCATTTTGAAGCGAACTTGTTCCTTTGGGGGGGTAGTGCAATTTTTGGCCATTTTGAAGCGAAATTGTTCCTTCGGGGGGGTATTGCAACTTTTGGCCATTTTGAAGAGAAATTGTTCCTTTGGGGGGGGTATTGCAACTTTTGGCCAATTTGAAGCGAAATTATTCCTTTAATGGGGTATTGCAACTTTTGGCCATTTTGAAGCGAAATTGTTCCTTTGGGGGGGTATTGAAAATATTTGCCATTTTGAAGCGAAATTGTTCCTTTGGTGGGGTATTGCAACTTTTGGCCATTTTGAAGCGAAATTGTTCCTTTAGAGGGGGTATTGCAACTTTTGGCCATTTTGAGGCAAAATTTTTACTTTGGGTGGGTATTGCAACTTTTGGCCATTTTAAGACGAAATTGTTCCTTTGGGGGGTAGTGCAACTTTTGGCCATTTTGAGGCAAAATTGTTCCTTTGGGGGGGTAGTGCAATTTTTGGCTATTTTGAAGCGAAATTGTTCCTTCGGGGAGGTATTGCAACTTTTGGCCATTTTGAAGAGAAATTGTTCCTTTGGGGGGGTATTGCAACTTTTGGCCATTTTGAAGCGAAATTATTCCTTTAATGGGGTATTGCAACTTTTGGCCATTTTGAAGCGAAATTGTTCCTTTAGAGGGGGTATTGCAACTTTTGGCCATTTTGAGGCGAAATTTTTACTTTGGGTGGGTATTGCAACTTTTGGCCATTTTAAGACGAAATTGTTCCTTTGGGGAGGTATTGCAACTTTTCGCCATTTTGAAGCGAACTTGTTCCTTTGGGGGGTATTGCAACTTTTGGCCATTTTGAAGCGAAATTGTTCCTTTGGGGGGGTCTTGCAACTTTTGGCCATTTTAAGGCGAAATTGTTCCTTTGGGGGGTAGTGCAACTTTTGGCCATTTTGAGGCAAAATTGTTCCTTTGGGGGGGTAGTGCAATTTTTGGCCATTTTGAAGCGAAATTGTTCCTTCGGGGGGGTATTGCAACTTTTGGCCATTTTAAAGAGAAATTGTTCCTTTGGGGGGGTATTGCAACTTTTGGCCATTTTGAAGCGAAATTATTCCTTTGGTGGGGTATTGCAACTTTTGGCCATTTTGAAGCGAAATTGTTCCTTTGGGGGGGTATTGAAAATATTTGCCATTTTGAAATGAAATTGTTCCTTTGGTGAGGTATTGCAACTTTTGGCCATTTTGAAGCGAAATTGTTCCTTTGGTGGGGTATTGCAACTTTTGGCCAATTTGAGGTGCAATTGTTGCCTCGGGGGGGATTGCAAATTTTAGCCATTTTGCAGATAAATTGTTCCTTTGGGGGGGTATTGCAATTTTTGGCCATTTGGTAGCAAATTTGTTCTTTTGGGGGAGTATTGCAACTTTTGGCTATTTGGGAGCAAATTTGTTTCTTTGGGGGGTATTGCAACTTTTGGCCATTTTGAGGCGAAATTGTTCCTTTGGGGGGGGGGTTTGCCACCGTTGGCCATTTTGAAGCGAAATTGTTCCTTTGGTGGGGTATTGCAACTTTTTGCCATTTTGAGGCGAAATTGTTGCCTTGGGGGGATTGCAACTTTTAGCCATTTTGAAGATAAATTGTTCCTTTGGGGGGGTATTGCATTTTTTGGCCATTTGGTAGCAAATTTGTTATTTTGGGGGAGTTTTGCAACTTTTGGCTATTTGGGAGCAAATTTGTTTCTTTGGGGGGTATTGCAACTTTTGGCCATTTTGAGGCGAAATTGTTCCTTTGGGGGGGTTTAGTCACCTTTGGCCATTTTGAAGCAAAATTGTTCCTTTGGGGGGGTACTGCAACTTTTTCGCCATTTTGAAGCGAAATTGTTCCTTTGGGGGTATTGCAACTTTTTGCCATTTGAAGGCGAAATTGTTCCTTTGGGGGGGGTATTGCAACTTTGGCCATTTTGAAGCAAAATTGTTCCCTTGGGAAGGTACTGCAACTTTTTCGCCATTTTTAAGCGAAATTGTTGCTTTGGGGGGGTAGTGCAACTTTTTGCCATTTGGAGGCGAAATTGTTCCTTTGGGGGAGTATTGCAACTTTTGGCCATTTTGAGGCGAAATTGTTCCTTTGGGGGGTATTGCAACTTTTGGCCATTTTGAGGCGAAATTGTTCATTTGGGGGGGTAGTGCAACTTTTGGCCATTTTGAGGCGAAATTGTTCCTTTGGGGGGTAGTGCAACTTTTGGCCATTTTGAAGTGAAATTGTTCCTTCGGGGGGGGTATTGCAACTTTTGGCCATTTTGAAGTGAAATTGTTCCTTTCGGGGGGTATTGCAACTTTTGGCCATTTTGAAGCGAAATTATTCCTTTGGTGGGGTATTGCAACTTTTGGCCATTTTGAAGCGAAATTGTTCCTTTGGGGGGGTATTGCAACTTTTGGCCATTTTGAAGCGAAATTGTTCGTTTGGTGGGGTATTGCAACTTTTGGCCATTTTGAAGCAAAATTGATCCTTTGGGGGGTATTGCATCTTTTGGTCATTTTGAGGCGCAATTGTTCCTTTGGGGGATTGCAACTTTTAGCCATTTTGAAGCGAAATTGTTCCTTTGGGGGGGTATTGCAATTTTTGGCCATTTGGGAGGAATTTGTTCTTTTGGGGGGGTACTGCAACTTTTTCGCCATTTTTAACGAAATTGTTTCTTTGGGGGGTAGTGCAACTTTTTGCCATTTGGAGGCGAAATTGTTCCTTTGGGGGGGTATTGCAACTTTTGGCCATTTTGAGGCGAAATTGCTCCTTGGGGGGGTATTGCAACTTTTGGCCATTTTGAGGCGAAATTGTTCCTTTGGGGGGTATTGCAACTTTTGGCCATTTTGAAGCGAAATTGTTCCTTTGGGGGGGTATTGCAACTTTTGGCCATTTTGGGGCGAAATTGTTCCTTCGGGGGGGTAGTGCAACTTTTGGCCATTTTGAGGTGAAATTGTTCCTTTGGGGGGGTAGTGCAACTTTTGGCCATTTTGAAGCGAAATTATTCCTTTGGTGGGGTATTGCAGCTTTTGGCCATTTTAAAGCGAAATTGTTCCTTTGGGGGGGTATTGAAAATGTTTGCCATTTTGAAGCGAAATTGTTCCTTTGGTGGGGTATTGCAACTTTTGGCCATTTTGAGGCGAAATTTTTACTTTGGGTGGGTATTGCAACTTTTGGCCATTTTGAAGCAAAATTGTTCCTTTGGGGGGGTATTGCAACTTTTGGCCATTTTGAAGAGAAATTGTTCCTTTGGGGGGGTATTGCAACTTTTGGCCATTTTGAAGCGAAATTATTCCTTTGGTGGGGTATTGCAACTTTTGCCCATTTTGAAGCGAAATTGTTCCTTTAGAGGGGGTATTGCAACTTTTGGCCATTTTTAAGGCGAAATTTTTACTTTGGGTGGGTATTGCAACTTTTGGCCATTTTAAGACGAAATTGTTCCTTTGGGGAGGTGTTGCAAGTTTTCGCCATTTTGAAGCGAACTTGTTCCTTTGGGGGGGTAGTGCAATTTTTGGCCATTTTGAAGCGAAATTGTTCCTTCGGGGGGGTATTGCAACTTTTGGCCATTTTGAAGAGAAATTGTTCCTTTGGGGGGGTATTGCAACTTTTGGCCAATTTGAAGCGAAATTATTCCTTTAATGGGGTATTGCAACTTTTGGCCATTTTGAAGCGAAATTGTTCCTTTGGGGGGGTATTGAAAATATTTGCCATTTTGAAGCGAAATTGTTCCTTTGGTGGGGTATTGCAACTTTTGGCCATTTTGAAGCGAAATTGTTCCTTTAGAGGGGGTATTGCAACTTTTGGCCATTTTGAGGCAACATTTTTACTTTGGGTGGGTATTGCAACTTTTGGCCATTTTAAGACGAAATTGTTCCTTTGGGGGGTAGTGCAACTTTTGGCCATTTTGAGGCAAAATTGTTCCTTTGGGGGGGTAGTGCAATTTTTGGCTATTTTGAAGCGAAATTGTTCCTTCGGGGGGGTATTGCAACTTTTGGCCATTTTGAAGAGAAATTGTTCCTTTGGGGGGGTATTGCAACTTTTGGCAATTTTGAAGCGAAATTATTCCTTTAATGGGGTATTGCAACTTTTGGCCATTTTGAAGCGAAATTGTTCCTTTAGAGGGGGTATTGCAACTTTTGGCCATTTTGAGGCGAAATTTTTACTTTGGGTGGGTATTGCAACTTTTGGCCATTTTAAGACGAAATTGTTCCTTTGGGGAGGTATTGCAACTTTTCGCCATTTTGAAGCGAACTTGTTCCTTTGGGGGGTATTGCAACTTTTGGCCATTTTGAAGCGAAATTGTTCCTTTGGGGGGTCTTGCAACTTTTGGCCATTTTGAGGCGAAATTGTTCCTTTGGGGGGTAGTGCAACTTTTCGCCATTTTGAGGCAAAATTGTTCCTTTGTGGGGGTAGTGCAATTTTTGGCCATTTTGAAGCGAAATTGTTCCTTCGGGGGGGTATTGCAACTTTTGGCCATTTTGAAGAGAAATTGTTCCTTTGGGGGGGTATTGCAACTTTTGGCAATTTTGAAGCGAAATTATTCCTTTGGTGGGGTATTGCAACTTTTGGCCATTTTGAAGCGAAATTGTTCCTTTGGGGGGGTATTGAAAATATTTGCCATTTTGAAACGAAATTGTTCCTTTGGTGGGGTATTGCAACTTTTGGCCATTTTGAAGCGAAATTGTTCCTTTGGTGGGGTATTGCAACTTTTGGCCAATTTGAGGTGCAATTGTTGCCTCGGGGGGGATTGCAAATTTTAGCCATTTTGCAGATAAATTGTTCCTTTGGGGGGGTATTGCAATTTTTGGCCATTTGGTAGCAAATTTGTTCTTTTGGGGGAGTATTGCAACTTTTGGCTATTTGGGAGCAAATTTGTTTCTTTGGGGGGTATTGCAACTTTTGGCCATTTTGAGGCGAAATTGTTCCTTTGGGGGGGGTTTTGCCACCGTTGGCCATTTTGAAGCGAAATTGTTCCTTTGGTGGGGTATTGCAACTTTTTGCCATTTTGAGGCGCAATTGTTGCCTTGGGAAGATTGCAACTTTTAGCCATTTTGAAGATAAATTGTTCCTTTGGGGGGGTATTGCAATTTTTGGCCATTTGGTAGCAAATTTGTTATTTTGGGGGAGTTTTGCAACTTTTGGCTATTTGGGAGCAAATTTGTTTCTTTGGGGGGTATTGCAACTTTTGGCCATTTTGAGGCGAAATTGTTCCTTTGGGGGGGTTTTGTCACCTTTGGCCATTTTGAGGCGAAATTGTTCTTTTGAGGGGGTATTGCAACTTTGGCCATTTTGAAGCAAAATTGTTCCTTTGGGGGGGTACTGCAACTTTTTCGCCATTTTGAAGCGAAATTGTTCCTTTGGGGGGTATTGCAACTTTTTGCCATTTGAAGGCGAAATTGTTCCTTTGGGGGGGGTATTGCAACTTTGGCCATTTTGAAGCAAAATTGTTCCCTTGGGGGGTACTGCAACTTTTTCGCCATTTTTAAGCGAAATTGTTGCTTTGGGGGGGTAGTGCAACTTTTTGCCATTTGGAGGCGAAATTGTTCCTTTGGGGGAGTATTGCAACTTTTGGCCATTTTGAGGCGAAATTGTTCCTTTGGGGGGTATTGCAACTTTTGGCCATTTTGAGGCGAAATTGTTCCTTTGGGGGGGTAGTGCAACTTTTGGCCATTTTGAGGCGAAATTGTTCCTTTGGGGGGTAGTGCAACTTTTGGCCATTTTGAAGCGAAATTGTTCCTTCGGGGGGGGTATTGCAACTTTTGGCCATTTTGAAGTGAAATTGTTCCTTTCGGGGGGTATTGCAACTTTTGGCCATTTTGAAGCGAAATTATTCCTTTGGTGGGGTATTGCAACTTTTGGCCATTTTGAAGCGAAATTGTTCATTTGGGGGGGTATTGCAAATTTTGGCCATTTTGAAGCGAAATTGTTCGTTTGGTGGGGTATTGCAACTTTTGGCCATTTTGAAACAAAATTGATCCTTTGGGGGGTATTGCATCTTTTGGTCATTTTGAGGCGCAATTGTTCCTTTGGGGGATTGCAACTTTTAGCCATTTTGAAGCGAAATTGTTCCTTTGGGGGGGTATTGCAATTTTTGGCCATTTGGGAGGAATTTGTTCTTTTGGGGGGGTACTGCAACTTTTTCGCCATTTTTAACGAAATTGTTCCTTTGGGGGGTAGTGCAACTTTTTGCCATTTGGAGGCGAAATTGTTCCTTTGGGGGGGTATTGCAACTTTTGGCCATTTTTAGGCGAAATTGCTCCTTGGGGGGTATTGCAACTTTTGGCCATTTTGAGGCGAAATTGTTCCTTTGGGGGGGTATTGCAACTTTTGGCCATTTTGAAGCGAAATTGTTCCTTTGGGGGGGTATTGCAACTTTTGGCCATTTTGAGGCAAAATTGTTCCTTTGGGGGGGTAGTGCAACTTTTGGCCATTTTGAGGCGAAATTGTTCCTTTGGGGGGGTAGTGCAACTTTTGGCCATTTTGAAGCGAAATTGTTCCTTCGGGGGGGTATTGTAACTTTTGGCCATTTTGAAGCGAAATTGTTCCTTTGGGGGGTATTGCAACTTTTGGCCATTTTAAAGCGAAATTATTCCTTTGGTGGGGTATTGCAACTTTTTGCCATTTTGAGGCGAAATTGTTCCTTTGGGGGGGGTTTTGCCACCGTTGGCCATTTTGAAGCGAAATTGTTCCTTTGGTGGGGTATTGCAACTTTTTGCCATTTTGAGGCGCAATTGTTGCCTTGGGGGGATTGCAACTTTTAGCCATTTTGAAGATAAATTGTTCCTTTGGGGGGGTATTGCAATTTTTGGCCATTTGGTAGCAAATTTGTTATTTTGGGGGAGTTTTGCAACTTTTGGCTATTTGGGAGCAAATTTGTTTCTTTGGGGGGTATTGCAACTTTTGGCCATTTTGAGGCGAAATTGTTCCTTTGGGGGGGTTTTGTCACCTTTGGCCATTTTGAGGCGAAATTGTTCTTTTGAGGGGGTATTGCAACTTTGGCCATTTTGAAGCAAAATTGTTCCTTTGGGGGGGTACTGCAACTTTTTCGCCATTTTGAAGCGAAATTGTTCCTTTGGGGGGTATTGCAACTTTTTGCCATTTGAAGGCGAAATTGTTCCTTTGGGGGGGGTATTGCAACTTTGGCCATTTTGAAGCAAAATTGTTCCCTTGGGGGGGTACTGCAACTTTTTCGCCATTTTTAAGCGAAATTGTTGCTTTGGGGGGGTAGTGCAACTTTTTGCCATTTGAAGGCGAAATTGTTCCTTTGGGGGAGTATTGCAACTTTTGGCCATTTTGAGGCGAAATTGTTCCTTTGGGGGGTATTGCAACTTTTGGCCATTTTGAGGCGAAATTGTTCCTTTGGGGGGGTAGTGCAACTTTTGGCCATTTTGAGGCGAAATTGTTCCTTTGGGGGGTAGTGCAACTTTTGGCCATTTTGAAGCGAAATTGTTCCTTCGGGGGGGGTATTGCAACTTTTGGCCATTTTGAAGTGAAATTGTTCCTTTCGGGGGGTATTGCAACTTTTGGCCATTTTGAAGCGAAATTGTTCCTTTGGTGGGGTATTGCAACTTTTTGCCATTTTGAGGCGCAATTGTTGCCTTGGGGGGATTGCAACTTTTAGCCATTTTGAAGATAAATTGTTCCTTTGGGGGGGTATTGCAATTTTTGGCCATTTGGTAGCAAATTTGTTATTTTGGGGGAGTTTTGCAACTTTTGGCTATTTGGGAGCAAATTTGTTTCTTTGGGGGGTATTGCAACTTTTGGCCATTTTGAGGCGAAATTGTTCCTTTGGGGGGGTTTTGTCACCTTTGGCCATTTTGAGGCGAAATTGTTCTTTTGAGGGGGTATTGCAACTTTGGCCATTTTGAAGCAAAATTGTTCCTTTGGGGGGGTACTGCAACTTTTTCGCCATTTTGAAGCGAAATTGTTCCTTTGGGGGGTATTGCAACTTTTTGCCATTTGAAGGCGAAATTGTTCCTTTGGGGGGGGTATTGCAACTTTGGCCATTTTGAAGCAAAATTGTTCCCTTGGGGGGGTACTGCAACTTTTTCGCCATTTTTAAGCGAAATTGTTGCTTTGGGGGGGTAGTGCAACTTTTTGCCATTTGAAGGCGAAATTGTTCCTTTGGGGGAGTATTGCAACTTTTGGCCATTTTGAGGCGAAATTGTTCCTTTGGGGGGTATTGCAACTTTTGGCCATTTTGAGGCGAAATTGTTCCTTTGGGGGGGTAGTGCAACTTTTGGCCATTTTGAGGCGAAATTGTTCCTTTGGGGGGTAGTGCAACTTTTGGCCATTTTGAAGCGAAATTGTTCCTTCGGGGGGGGTATTGCAACTTTTGGCCATTTTGAAGTGAAATTGTTCCTTTCGGGGGGTATTGCAACTTTTGGCCATTTTGAAGCGAAATTATTCCTTTGGTGGGGTATTGCAACTTTTGGCCATTTTGAAGCGAAAGTGTTCCTTTGGGGGGGTATTGCACCTTTTGGCCATTTTGAAGCGAAATTGTTCGTTTGGTGGGGTATTGCAACTTTTGGCCATTTTGAAGCAAAATTGATCCTTTGGGGGGTATTGCATCTTTTGGTCATTTTGAGGCGCAATTGTTCCTTTGGGGGATTGCAACTTTTAGCCATTTTGAAGCGAAATTGTTCCTTTGGGGGGGTATTGCAATTTTTGGCCATTTAGGAGGAATTTGTTCTTTTGGGGGGGTACTGCAACTTTTTCGCCATTTTTAACGAAATTGTTCCTTTGGGGGGTAGTGCAACTTTTTGCCATTTGGAGGCGAAATTGTTCCTTTGGGGGGGTATTGCAACTTTTGGCCATTTTGAGGCGAAATTGCTCCTTGGGGGGGTATTGCAACTTTTGGCCATTTTGAGGCGAAATTGTTCCTTTGGGGGGTATTGCAACTTTTGGCCATTTTGAAGCGAAATTGTTCCTTTGGGGGGGTATTGCAACTTTTGGCCATTTTGGGGTGAAATTGTTCCTTTGGGGGGGTAGTGCAGCTTTTGGCCATTTTGAGGCGAAATTGTTCCTTTGGGGGGGTAGTGCAACTTTTGGCCATTTTGAAGCGAAATTGTTCCTTCGGGGGGGTATTGTAACTTTTGGCCATTTTGAAGCGAAATTGTTCCTTTGGGGGGGTATTGCAACTTTTGGCCATTTTGAAGCGAAATTATTCCTTTGGTGGGGTATTGCAACTTTTGGCCATTTTAAAGCGAAATTGTTCCTTTGGGGGGGTATTGAAAATTTTTGCCATTTTGAAGCGAAATTGTTCCTTTTTTGGGGTATTGCAACTTTTGGCCATTTTGAGGCGAAATTTTTACTTTGGGTGGGTATTGCAACTTTTGGCCATTTTGAAGCAAAATTGTTCCTTTGGGGGGGTCTTGCAACTTTTGGTCATTTTGAGGCAAAATTGTTCCTTTGGGGGGTAGTGCAACTTTTGGCCATTTTGAAGCGAAATTGTTCCTTTGGTTGGGTATTGCAACTTTTGGCCATTTTGAAGCGAAATTGTTCCTTTGGTGGGGTATTGCAACTTTTGGCCAATTTGAGGTGCAATTGTTGCCTCGGGGGGGATTGCAAATTTTAGCCATTTTGAAGATAAATTGTTCCTTTGGGGGGGTATTGCAATTTTTGGCCATTTGGTAGCAAATTTGTTCATTTGGGGGAGTATTGCAACTTTTGGCTATTTGGGAGCAAATTTGTTTCTTTGGGGGGTATTGCAACTTTTGGCCATTTTGAGGCGAAATTGTTCCTTTGGGGGGGGGTTTTGCCACCGTTGGCCATTTTGAAGCGAAATTGTTCCTTTGGTGGGGTATTGCAACTTTTGGCCAATTTGAGGTGCAATTGTTGCCTCGGGGGGGATTGCAAATTTTAGCCATTTTGAAGATAAATTGTTCCTTTGGGGGGGTTTTGTCACCTTTGGCCATTTTGAGGCGAAATTGTTCTTTTGAGGGGGTATTGCAACTTTGGCCATTTTGAAGCAAAATTGTTCCTTTGGGGGGGTACTGCAACTTTTTCGCCATTTTGAAGCGAAATTGTTCCTTTGGGGGGTATTGCAACTTTTTGCCATTTGAAGGCGAAATTGTTCCTTTGGGGGGGTATTGCAACTTTGGCCATTTTGAAGCAAAATTGTTCCTTTGGGGGGGTACTGCAACTTTTTCGCCATTTTTAAGCGAAATTGTTCCTTTGAGGGGGTAGTGCAACTTTTTGCCATTTGGAGGCGAAATTGTTCCTTTGGGGGAGTATTGCAACTTTTGGCCATTTTGAGGCGAAAGTGTTCCTTGGAGGGGTATTGCAACTTTTGGCCATTTTGAGACGAAATTGTTTCTTTGGGGGGTATTGCAACTTTTGGCCATTTTGAACCGAAATTGTTCCTTTGGGGGGTATTGCAACTTTTGGCCATTTTGAGGCGAAATTGTTCCTTTGGGGGGGTAGTGCAACTTTTGGCCATTTTGAGGCGAAATTGTTCCTTTGGGGGGGTAGTGCAACTTTTGGCCATTTTGAAGCGAAATTGTTCCTTCGGGGGGGTATTGCAACTTTTGGCCATTTTGAAGTGAAATTGTTCCTTTGGGGGGGTATTACAACTTTTGTCCATTTTGAAGCGAAATTATTCCTTTGGTGGGGTATTGCAACTTTTGGCCATTTTGAAGCGAAATTGTTCCTTCGGGGGGGTATTGTAACTTTTGGCCATTTTGAAGCGAAATTGTTCCTTTGGGGGGTATTGCAACTTTTGGCCATTTTAAAGCGAAATTATTCCTTTGGTGGGGTATTGCAACTTTTTGCCATTTTGAGGCGAAATTGTTCCTTTGGGGGGGGTTTTGCCACCGTTGGCCATTTTGAAGCGAAATTGTTCCTTTGGTGGGGTATTGCAACTTTTTGCCATTTTGAGGCGCAATTGTTGCCTTGGGGGGATTGCAACTTTTAGCCATTTTGAAGATAAATTGTTCCTTTGGGGGGGTATTGCAATTTTTGGCCATTTGGTAGCAAATTTGTTATTTTGGGGGAGTTTTGCAACTTTTGGCTATTTGGGAGCAAATTTGTTTCTTTGGGGGGTATTGCAACTTTTGGCCATTTTGAGGCGAAATTGTTCCTTTGGGGGGGTTTTGTCACCTTTGGCCATTTTGAGGCGAAATTGTTCTTTTGAGGGGGTATTGCAACTTTGGCCATTTTGAAGCAAAATTGTTCCTTTGGGGGGGTACTGCAACTTTTTCGCCATTTTGAAGCGAAATTGTTCCTTTGGGGGGTATTGCAACTTTTTGCCATTTGAAGGCGAAATTGTTCCTTTGGGGGGGGTATTGCAACTTTGGCCATTTTGAAGCAAAATTGTTCCCTTGGGGGGGTACTGCAACTTTTTCGCCATTTTTAAGCGAAATTGTTGCTTTGGGGGGGTAGTGCAACTTTTTGCCATTTGAAGGCGAAATTGTTCCTTTGGGGGAGTATTGCAACTTTTGGCCATTTTGAGGCGAAATTGTTCCTTTGGGGGGTATTGCAACTTTTGGCCATTTTGAGGCGAAATTGTTCCTTTGGGGGGGTAGTGCAACTTTTGGCCATTTTGAGGCGAAATTGTTCCTTTGGGGGGTAGTGCAACTTTTGGCCATTTTGAAGCGAAATTGTTCCTTCGGGGGGGGTATTGCAACTTTTGGCCATTTTGAAGTGAAATTGTTCCTTTCGGGGGGTATTGCAACTTTTGGCCATTTTGAAGCGAAATTGTTCCTTTGGTGGGGTATTGCAACTTTTTGCCATTTTGAGGCGCAATTGTTGCCTTGGGGGGATTGCAACTTTTAGCCATTTTGAAGATAAATTGTTCCTTTGGGGGGGTATTGCAATTTTTGGCCATTTGGTAGCAAATTTGTTATTTTGGGGGAGTTTTGCAACTTTTGGCTATTTGGGAGCAAATTTGTTTCTTTGGGGGGTATTGCAACTTTTGGCCATTTTGAGGCGAAATTGTTCCTTTGGGGGGGTTTTGTCACCTTTGGCCATTTTGAGGCGAAATTGTTCTTTTGAGGGGGTATTGCAACTTTGGCCATTTTGAAGCAAAATTGTTCCTTTGGGGGGGTACTGCAACTTTTTCGCCATTTTGAAGCGAAATTGTTCCTTTGGGGGGTATTGCAACTTTTTGCCATTTGAAGGCGAAATTGTTCCTTTGGGGGGGGTATTGCAACTTTGGCCATTTTGAAGCAAAATTGTTCCCTTGGGGGGGTACTGCAACTTTTTCGCCATTTTTAAGCGAAATTGTTGCTTTGGGGGGGTAGTGCAACTTTTTGCCATTTGAAGGCGAAATTGTTCCTTTGGGGGAGTATTGCAACTTTTGGCCATTTTGAGGCGAAATTGTTCCTTTGGGGGGTATTGCAACTTTTGGCCATTTTGAGGCGAAATTGTTCCTTTGGGGGGGTAGTGCAACTTTTGGCCATTTTGAGGCGAAATTGTTCCTTTGGGGGGTAGTGCAACTTTTGGCCATTTTGAAGCGAAATTGTTCCTTCGGGGGGGGTATTGCAACTTTTGGCCATTTTGAAGTGAAATTGTTCCTTTCGGGGGGTATTGCAACTTTTGGCCATTTTGAAGCGAAATTATTCCTTTGGTGGGGTATTGCAACTTTTGGCCATTTTGAAGCGAAAGTGTTCCTTTGGGGGGGTATTGCACCTTTTGGCCATTTTGAAGCGAAATTGTTCGTTTGGTGGGGTATTGCAACTTTTGGCCATTTTGAAGCAAAATTGATCCTTTGGGGGGTATTGCATCTTTTGGTCATTTTGAGGCGCAATTGTTCCTTTGGGGGATTGCAACTTTTAGCCATTTTGAAGCGAAATTGTTCCTTTGGGGGGGTATTGCAATTTTTGGCCATTTAGGAGGAATTTGTTCTTTTGGGGGGGTACTGCAACTTTTTCGCCATTTTTAACGAAATTGTTCCTTTGGGGGGTAGTGCAACTTTTTGCCATTTGGAGGCGAAATTGTTCCTTTGGGGGGGTATTGCAACTTTTGGCCATTTTGAGGCGAAATTGCTCCTTGGGGGGGTATTGCAACTTTTGGCCATTTTGAGGCGAAATTGTTCCTTTGGGGGGTATTGCAACTTTTGGCCATTTTGAAGCGAAATTGTTCCTTTGGGGGGGTATTGCAACTTTTGGCCATTTTGGGGTGAAATTGTTCCTTTGGGGGGGTAGTGCAGCTTTTGGCCATTTTGAGGCGAAATTGTTCCTTTGGGGGGGTAGTGCAACTTTTGGCCATTTTGAAGCGAAATTGTTCCTTCGGGGGGGTATTGTAACTTTTGGCCATTTTGAAGCGAAATTGTTCCTTTGGGGGGGTATTGCAACTTTTGGCCATTTTGAAGCGAAATTATTCCTTTGGTGGGGTATTGCAACTTTTGGCCATTTTAAAGCGAAATTGTTCCTTTGGGGGGGTATTGAAAATTTTTGCCATTTTGAAGCGAAATTGTTCCTTTTTTGGGGTATTGCAACTTTTGGCCATTTTGAGGCGAAATTTTTACTTTGGGTGGGTATTGCAACTTTTGGCCATTTTGAAGCAAAATTGTTCCTTTGGGGGGGTCTTGCAACTTTTGGTCATTTTGAGGCAAAATTGTTCCTTTGGGGGGTAGTGCAACTTTTGGCCATTTTGAAGCGAAATTGTTCCTTTGGTTGGGTATTGCAACTTTTGGCCATTTTGAAGCGAAATTGTTCCTTTGGTGGGGTATTGCAACTTTTGGCCAATTTGAGGTGCAATTGTTGCCTCGGGGGGGATTGCAAATTTTAGCCATTTTGAAGATAAATTGTTCCTTTGGGGGGGTATTGCAATTTTTGGCCATTTGGTAGCAAATTTGTTCATTTGGGGGAGTATTGCAACTTTTGGCTATTTGGGAGCAAATTTGTTTCTTTGGGGGGTATTGCAACTTTTGGCCATTTTGAGGCGAAATTGTTCCTTTGGGGGGGGGTTTTGCCACCGTTGGCCATTTTGAAGCGAAATTGTTCCTTTGGTGGGGTATTGCAACTTTTGGCCAATTTGAGGTGCAATTGTTGCCTCGGGGGGGATTGCAAATTTTAGCCATTTTGAAGATAAATTGTTCCTTTGGGGGGGTTTTGTCACCTTTGGCCATTTTGAGGCGAAATTGTTCTTTTGAGGGGGTATTGCAACTTTGGCCATTTTGAAGCAAAATTGTTCCTTTGGGGGGGTACTGCAACTTTTTCGCCATTTTGAAGCGAAATTGTTCCTTTGGGGGGTATTGCAACTTTTTGCCATTTGAAGGCGAAATTGTTCCTTTGGGGGGGTATTGCAACTTTGGCCATTTTGAAGCAAAATTGTTCCTTTGGGGGGGTACTGCAACTTTTTCGCCATTTTTAAGCGAAATTGTTCCTTTGAGGGGGTAGTGCAACTTTTTGCCATTTGGAGGCAAAATTGTTCCTTTGGGGGAGTATTGCAACTTTTGGCCATTTTGAGGCGAAAGTGTTCCTTGGAGGGGTATTGCAACTTTTGGCCATTTTGAGACGAAATTGTTTCTTTGGGGGGTATTGCAACTTTTGGCCATTTTGAACCGAAATTGTTCCTTTGGGGGGTATTGCAACTTTTGGCCATTTTGAGGCGAAATTGTTCCTTTGGGGGGGTAGTGCAACTTTTGGCCATTTTGAGGCGAAATTGTTCCTTTGGGGGGGTAGTGCAACTTTTGGCCATTTTGAAGCGAAATTGTTCCTTCGGGGGGGTATTGCAACTTTTGGCCATTTTGAAGTGAAATTGTTCCTTTGGGGGGGTATTACAACTTTTGTCCATTTTGAAGCGAAATTATTCCTTTGGTGGGGTATTGCAACTTTTGGCCATTTTGAAGCGAAATTGTTCCTTTGGGGGGGTATTGAAAATATTTGCCATTTTGAAGCGAAATTGTTCCTTTGGTGGGGTATTGCAACTTTTGGCCATTTTGAAGCGAAATTGTTCCTTTGGTGGGGTATTGCAACTTTTGGCCAATTTGAGGTGCAATTGTTGCCTCGGGGGGGATTGCAAATTTTAGCCATTTTGCAGATAAATTGTTCCTTTGGGGGAGTATTGCAATTTTTGGCCATTTGGTAGCAAATTTGTTCTTTTGGGGGAGTATTGCAACTTTTGGCTATTTGGGAGCAAATTTGTTTCTTTGGGGGGTATTGCAACTTTTGGCTATTTTGAGGCGAAATTGTTCCTTTGAGGGGGTATTGCAACTTTTCGGCATTTTGAGGCAAAATTGTTCCTTTGGGGGGGTATTGCAATTTTTTGCTATTTTGAGGCGAAATTGTTCCTTTGGGGGGGTATTGCAATTTTTGGCCATTTGGTAGCAAATTTGTTCATTTGGGGGAGTATTGCAACTTTTGGCTATTTGGGAGCAAATTTGTTTCTTTGGGGGGTATTGCAACTTTTGGCCATTTTGAGGCGAAATTGTTCCTTTGGGGGGGGTTTTGCCACCGTTGGCCATTTTGAAGCGAAATTGTTCCTTTGGTGGGGTATTGCAACTTTTGGCCAATTTGAGGTGCAATTGTTGCCTCGGGGGGGATTGCAAATTTTAGCCATTTTGAAGATAAATTGTTCCTTTGGGGGGGTATTGCAATTTTTGGCCATTTGGTAGCAAATTTGTTCTTTTGGGGGAGTATTGCAACTTTTGGCTATTTGGGAGCAAATTTGTTTCTTTGGGGGGTATTGCAACTTTTGGCCATTTTGAGGCGAAATTGTTCCTTTGGGGGGGTTTTGTCACCTTTGGCCATTTTGAGGCGAAATTGTTCTTTTGAGGGGTATTGCAACTTTGGCCATTTTGAAGCAAAATTGTTCCTTTGGGGGGGTACTGCAACTTTTTCGCCATTTTGAAGCGAAATTGTTCCTTTGGGGGTTATTGCAACTTTTTGCCATTTGAAGGCGAAATTGTTCCTTTGGGGGGGTATTGCAACTTTGGCCATTTTGAAGCAAAATTGTTCCTTTGGGGGGGTACTGCAACTTTTTCGCCATTTTTAAGCGAAATTGTTCCTTTGAGGGGGTAGTGCAACTTTTTGCCATTTGGAGGCGAAATTGTTCCTTTGGGGGAGTATTGCAACTTTTGGCCATTTTGAGGCGAAATTGTTTCTTTGGGGGGTATTGCAACTTTTGGCCATTTTGAAGCGAAATTGTTCCTTTGGGGGGTATTGCAACTTTTGGCCATTTTGAGGCGAAATTGTTCCTTTGGGGGGGTAGTGCAACTTTTGGCCATTTTGAAGCGAAATTGTTCCTTCGGGGGGGTATTGCAACTTTTGGCCATTTTGAAGTGAAATTGTTCCTTTGGGGGGGTATTACAACTTTTGTCCATTTTGAAGCGAAATTATTCCTTTGGTGGGGTATTGCAACTTTTGGCCATTTTGAAGCAAAATTGTTCCTTTGGGGGGGTATTGAAAATATTTGCCATTTTGAAGCGAAATTGTTCCTTTGGTGGGGTATTGCAACTTTTGGCCATTTTGAAGCGAAATTGTTCCTTTGGTGGGGTATTGCAACTTTTGGCCAATTTGAGGTGCAATTGTTGCCTCGGGGGGGATTGCAAATTTTAGCCATTTTGCAGATAAATTGTTCCTTTGGGGGGGTATTGCAATTTTTGGCCATTTGGTAGCAAATTTGTTCTTTTGGGGGAGTATTGCAACTTTTGGCTATTTGGGAGCAAATTTGTTTCTTTGGGGGGTATTGCAACTTTTGGCCATTTTGAGGCGAAATTGTTCCTTTGGGGGGGGTTTTGCCACCGTTGGCCATTTTGAAGCGAAATTGTTCCTTTGGTGGGGTATTGCAACTTTTGGCCATTTTGAGGCGCAATTGTTGCCTTGGGGGGATTGCAACTTTTAGCCATTTTGAAGATAAATTGTTCCTTTGGGGGGGTATTGCAATTTTTGGCCATTTGGTAGCAAATTTGTTATTTTGGGGGAGTTTTGCAACTTTTGGCTATTTGGGAGCAAATTTGTTTCTTTGGGGGGTATTGCAACTTTTGGCCATTTTGAGGCGAAATTGTTCCTTTGGGGGGGTTTTGTTACCTTTGGCCATTTTGAGGCGAAATTGTTCTTTTGAGGGGGTATTGCAACTTTGGCCATTTTGAAGCAAAATTGTTCCTTTGGGGGGGTACTGCAACTTTTTCGCCATTTTGAAGCGAAATTGTTCCTTTGAGGGGTATTGCAACTTTTTGCCATTTGAAGGCGAAATTGTTCCTTTGGGGGGGGTATTGCAACTTTGGCCATTTTGAAGCAAAATTGTTCCCTTGGGGGGGTACTGCAACTTTTTCGCCATTTTTAAGCGAAATTGTTGCTTTGGGGGGGTAGTGCAACTTTTTGCCATTTGGAGGCGAAATTGTTCCTTTGGGGAAGTATTGCAACTTTTGGCCATTTTGAGGCGAAAATGTTCCTTTGGGGGGTATTGCAACTTTTGGCCATTTTGAGGCGAAATTGTTCCTTTGGGGGGGTAGTGCAACTTTTGGCCATTTTGAGGCGAAATTGTTCCTTTGGGGGGTAGTGCAACTTTTGGCCATTTTGAAGCGAAATTGTTCCTTCGGGGGGGGTATTGCAACTTTTGGCCATTTTGAAGTGAAATTGTTCCTTTCGGGGGGTATTGCAACTTTTGGCCATTTTGAAGCGAAATTATTCCTTTGGTGGGGTATTGCAACTTTTGGCCATTTTGAAGCGAAATTGTTTCTTTGGGGGGGTATTGAAACTTTTGGCCATTTTGAAGCGAAATTGTTCGTTTGGTGGGGTATTGCAACTTTTGGCCATTTTGAAGCGAAATTGATCCTTTGGGGGGTATTGCATCTTTTGGTCATTTTGAGGCGCAATTGTTCCTTTGGGGGATTGCAACTTTTAGCCATTTTGAAGCGAAATTGTTCCTTTGGGGGGGTATTGCAATTTTTGGCCATTTGGGAGGAATTTGTTCTTTTGGGGGGGTACTGCAACTTTTTCGCCATTTTTAACGAAATTGTTCCTTTGGGGGGTAGTGCAACTTTTTGCCATTTGGAGGCGAAATTGTTCCTTTGGGGGGGTATTGCAACTTTTGGCCATTTTGAGGCGAAATTGCTCCTTGGGGGGGTATTGCAACTTTTGGCCATTTTGAGGCGAAATTGTTCCTTTGGGGGGTATTGCAACTTTTGGCCATTTTGAAGCGAAATTGTTCCTTTGGGGGGGTATTGCAACTTTTGGCCATTTTGGGGCGAAATTGTTCCTTTGGGGGGGTAGTGCAACTTTTGGCCATTTTGAGGCGAAATTGTTCCTTTGGGGGGGTAGTGCAACTTTTGGCCATTTTGAAGCGAAATTGTTCCTTCGGGGGGGTATTGTAACTTTTGGCCATTTTGAAGCGAAATTGTTCCTTTGGGGGGGTATTGCAACTTTTGGCCATTTTGAAGCGAAATTATTCCTTTGGTGGGGTATTGCAACTTTTGGCCATTTTAAAGCGAAATTGTTCCTTTGGGGGGGTATTGAAAATTTTTGCCATTTTGAAGCGAAATTGTTCCTTTGGTGGGGTATTGCAACTTTTGGCCATTTTGAGGCGACATTTTTACTTTGGGTGGGTATTGCAACTTTTGGCCATTTTGAAACAAAATTGTTCCTTTGGGGGGGTCTTGCAACTTTTGGTCATTTTGAGGCGAAATTGTTCCTTTGGGGGGTAGTGCAACTTTTGGCCATTTTGAGGCAAAATTGTTCCTTTGGGGGGGTAGTGCATATTTTGGCCATTTTGAAGCGAAATTGTTCCTTGGGGGGGTATTGCAACTTTTGGCCATTTTGAAGAGAAATTGTTCCTTTGGGGGGGTATTGCAACTTTTGGCCATTTTGAAGCGAAATTATTCCTTTGGTGGGGTATTGCAACTTTTGGCCATTTTGAAGCGAAATTGTTCCTTTGGGGGGGTATTGAAAATATTTGCCATTTTGAAGAGAAATTGTTCCTTTGGTGGGGTATTGCAACTTTTGGCCATTTTGAAGCGAAATTGTTCCTTTGGTGGGGTATTGCAACTTTTGGCCATTTTGAAGCGAAATTGTTCCTTTGGTGGGGTATTGCAACTTTTGGCCAATTTGAGGTGCAATTGTTGCCTCGGGGGGGATTGCAAATTTTAGCCATTTTGAAGATAAATTGTTCCTTTGGGGGGGTATTGCAATTTTTGGCCATTTGGTAGCAAATTTGTTCATTTGGGGGAGTATTGCAACTTTTGGCTATTTGGGAGCAAATTTGTTTCTTTGGGGGGTATTGCAACTTTTGGCCATTTTGAGGCGAAATTGTTCCTTTGGGGGGGTTTTGCCACCGTTGGCCATTTTGAAGCGAAATTGTTCCTTTGGTGGGGTATTGCATCTTTTGGCCAATTTGAGGTGCAATTGTTGCCTCGGGGGGTTTGCAAATTTTAGCCATTTTGAAGATAAATTGTTCCTTTGGGGGGGGTATTGCAATTTTTGGCCATTTGGTAGCAAATTTTTTCTTTTGGGGGAGTATTGCAACTTTTGGCTATTTGGGAGCAAATTTGTTTCTTTGGGGGGTATTGCAACTTTTGGCCATTTTCAGGCGAAATTGTTCCTTTAGGGGGGTTTTGTCACCTTTGGCCATTTTGAGGCGAAATTGTTCTTTTGAGGGGGTATTGCAACTTTGGCCATTTTGAAGCAAAATTGTTCCTTTGGGGGGGTACTGCAACTTTTTCGCCATTTTGAAGCGAAATTGTTCCTTTGGGGGGTATTGCAACTTTTTGCCATTTGAAGGCGAAATTGTTCCTTTGGGGGGGTATTGCAACTTTGGCCATTTTGAAGCAAAATTGTTCCTTTGGGGGGGTACTGCAACTTTTTCGCCATTTTTAAGCGAAATTGTTCCTTTGGGGGGGTAGTGCAACTTTTTGCCATTTGGAGGCGAAATTGTTCCTTTGGGGGAGTATTGCAACTTTTGGCCATTTTGAGGCGAAATTGTTCCTTGGAGGGGTATTGCAACTTTTGGCCATTTTGAAGCGAAATTATTCCTTTGGTGGGGTATTGCAACTTTTGGCCATTTTGAAGCGAAATTGTTCCTTTAGAGGGGGTATTGCAACTTTTGGCCATTTTTAAGGCGAAATTTTTACTTTGGGTGGGTATTGCAACTTTTGGCCATTTTAAGACGAAATTGTTCCTTTGGGGAGGTGTTGCAAGTTTTCGCCATTTTGAAGCGAACTTGTTCCTTTGGGGGGGTAGTGCAATTTTTGGCCATTTTGAAGCGAAATTGTTCCTTCGGGGGGGTATTGCAACTTTTGGCCATTTTGAAGAGAAATTGTTCCTTTGGGGGGGTATTGCAACTTTTGGCCAATTTGAAGCGAAATTATTCCTTTAATGGGGTATTGCAACTTTTGGCCATTTTGAAGCGAAATTGTTCCTTTGGGGGGGTATTGAAAATATTTGCCATTTTGAAGCGAAATTGTTCCTTTGGTGGGGTATTGCAACTTTTGGCCATTTTGAAGCGAAATTGTTCCTTTAGAGGGGGTATTGCAACTTTTGGCCATTTTGAGGCAACATTTTTACTTTGGGTGGGTATTGCAACTTTTGGCCATTTTAAGACGAAATTGTTCCTTTGGGGGGTAGTGCAACTTTTGGCCATTTTGAAGAGAAATTGTTCCTTTGGGGGGGTATTGCAACTTTTGGCCATTTTGAAGCGAAATTATTCCTTTAATGGGGTATTGCAACTTTTGGCCATTTTGAAGCGAAATTGTTCCTTTAGAGGGGGTATTGCAACTTTTGGCCATTTTGAGGCGAAATTTTTACTTTGGGTGGGTATTGCAACTTTTGGCCATTTTAAGACGAAATTGTTCCTTTGGGGAGGTATTGCAACTTTTCGCCATTTTGAAGCGAACTTGTTCCTTTGGGGGGTATTGCAACTTTTGGCCATTTTGAAGCGAAATTGTTCCTTTGGGGGGTCTTGCAACTTTTGGCCATTTTGAGGCGAAATTGTTCCTTTGGGGGGTAGTGCAACTTTTGGCCATTTTGAGGCAAAATTGTTCCTTTGTGGGGGTAGTGCAATTTTTGGCCATTTTGAAGCGAAATTGTTCCTTCGGGGGGGTATTGCAACTTTTGGCCATTTTGAAGAGAAATTGTTCCTTTGGGGGGGTATTGCAACTTTTGGCCATTTTGAAGCGAAATTATTCCTTTGGTGGGGTATTGCAACTTTTGGCCATTTTGAAGCGAAATTGTTCCTTTGGGGGGGTATTGAAAATATTTGCCATTTTGAAACGAAATTGTTCCTTTGGTGGGGTATTGCAACTTTTGGCCATTTTGAAGCGAAATTGTTCCTTTGGTGGGGTATTGCAACTTTTGGCCAATTTGAGGTGCAATTGTTGCCTCGGGGGGGATTGCAAATTTTAGCCATTTTGCAGATAAATTGTTCCTTTGGGGGGGTATTGCAATTTTTGGCCATTTGGTAGCAAATTTGTTCTTTTGGGGGAGTATTGCAACTTTTGGCTATTTGGGAGCAAATTTGTTTCTTTGGGGGGTATTGCAACTTTTGGCCATTTTGAGGCGAAATTGTTCCTTTGGGGGGGGTTTTGCCACCGTTGGCCATTTTGAAGCGAAATTGTTCCTTTGGTGGGGTATTGCAACTTTTTGCCATTTTGAGGCGCAATTGTTGCCTTGGGGGGATTGCAACTTTTAGCCATTTTGAAGATAAATTGTTCCTTTGGGGGGGTATTGCAATTTTTGGCCATTTGGTAGCAAATTTGTTATTTTGGGGGAGTTTTGCAACTTTTGGCTATTTGGGAGCAAATTTGTTTCTTTGGGGGGTATTGCAACTTTTGGCTATTTTGAGGCGAAATTGTTCCTTTGGGGGGGTTTTGTCACCTTTGGCCATTTTGAGGCGAAATTGTTCTTTTGAGGGGGTATTGCAACTTTGGCCATTTTGAAGCAAAATTGTTCCTTTGGGGGGGTACTGCAACTTTTTCGCCATTTTGAAGCGAAATTGTTCCTTTGGGGGATATTGCAACTTTTTGCCATTTGAAGGCGAAATTGTTCCTTTGGGGGGGTATTGCAACTTTGGCCATTTTGAAGCAAAATTGTTCCCTTGGGGGGGTACTGCAACTTTTTCGCCATTTTTAAGCGAAATTGTTGCTTTGGGGGGGTAGTGCAACTTTTTGCCATTTGGAGGCGAAATTGTTCCTTTGGGGGAGTATTGCAACTTTTGGCCATTTTGAGGCGAAATTGTTCCTTTGGGGGGTATTGCAACTTTTGGCCATTTTGAGGCGAAATTGTTCCTTTGGGGGGTAGTGCAACTTTTGGCCATTTTGAGGCGAAATTGTTCCTTTGGGGGGTAGTGCAACTTTTGGCCATTTTGAAGCGAAATTGTTCCTTCGGGGGGGGTATTGCAACTTTTGGCCATTTTGAAGTGAAATTGTTCCTTTCGGGGGGTATTGCAACTTTTGGCCATTTTGAAGCGAAATTGTTCCTTTGGGGGGGTATTGCAACTTTTGGCCATTTTGAAGCGAAATTGTTCCTTTGGGGGGGTATTGCAACTTTTGGCCATTTTGAAGCGAAATTGTTCGTTTGGTGGGGTATTGCAACTTTTGGCCATTTTGAAACAAAATTGATCCTTTGGGGGGTATTGCATCTTTTGGTCATTTTGAGGCGCAATTGTTCCTTTGGGGGATTGCAACTTTTAGCCATTTTGAAGCGAAATTCTTCCTTTGGGGGGGTATTGCAATTTTTGGCCATTTGGGAGGAATTTGTTCTTTTGGGGGGGTACTGCAACTTTTTCGCCATTTTTAACGAAATTGTTCCTTTGGGGGGTAGTGCAACTTTTTGCCATTTGGAGGCGAAATTGTTCCTTTGGGGGGGTATTGCAACTTTTGGCCATTTTTAGGCGAAATTGCTCCTTGGGGGGTATTGCAACTTTTGGCCATTTTGAGGCGAAATTGTTCCTTTGGGGGGGTATTGCAACTTTTGGCCATTTTGAAGCGAAATTGTTCCTTTGGGGGGGTATTGCAACTTTTGGCCATTTTGAGGCAAAATTGTTCCTTTGGGGGGGTAGTGCAACTTTTGGCCATTTTGAGGCGAAATTGTTCCTTTGGGGGGGTAGTGCAACTTTTGGCCATTTTGAAGCGAAATTGTTCCTTCGGGGGGGTATTGTAACTTTTGGCCATTTTGAAGCGAAATTGTTCCTTTGGGGGGGTATTGCAACTTTTGGCCATTTTGAAGCGAAATTATTCCTTTGGTAGGGTATTGCAACTTTTTGCCATTTTGAGGCGAAATTGTTCCTTTGGGGGGGGTTTTGCCACCGTTGGCCATTTTGAAGCGAAATTGTTCCTTTGGTGGGGTATTGCAACTTTTTGCCATTTTGAGGCGCAATTGTTGCCTTGGGGGGATTGCAACTTTTAGCCATTTTGAAGATAAATTGTTCCTTTGGGGGGGTATTGCAATTTTTGGCCATTTGGTAGCAAATTTGTTATTTTGGGGGAGTTTTGCAACTTTTGGCTATTTGGGAGCAAATTTGTTTCTTTGGGGGATATTGCAACTTTTGGCCATTTTGAGGCGAAATTGTTCCTTTGGGGGGGTTTTGTCACCTTTGGCCATTTTGAGGAGAAATTGTTCTTTTGAGGGGGTATTGCAACTTTGGCCATTTTGAAGCAAAATTGTTCCTTTGCGGGGGTACTGCAACTTTTTCGCCATTTTGAAGCGAAATTGTTCCTTTGGGGGGTATTGCAACTTTTTGCCATTTGGAGGCGAAATTGTTCCTTTGGGGGAGTATTGCAACTTTTGGCCATTTTGAGGCGAAATTGTTCCTTTGGGGGGTATTGCAACTTTTGGCCATTTTGAGGCGAAATTGTTCCTTTGGGGGGGTAGTGCAACTTTTGGCCATTTTGAGGCGAAATTGTTACTTTGGGGAAAAGTGCAACTTTTGGCCATTTTGAAGCGAAATTGTTCCTTCGGGGGGGGGTATTGCAACTTTTGGCCATTTTGAAGTGAAATTGTTCCTTTCGGGGGGTATTGCACCTTTTGGCCATTTTGAAGCGAAATTATTCCTTTGGTGGGGTATTGCAACTTTTGGCCATTTTGAAGCGAAATTGTTCCTTTGGGGGGGTATTGCAACTTTTGGCTATTTTGAAGCGAAATTGTTCGTTTGGTGGGGTATTGCAACTTTTGGCCATTTTGAAGCAAAATTGATCCTTTGGGGGGTATTGCATCTTTTGGTCATTTTGAGGCGCAATTGTTCCTTTGGGGGATTGCAACTTTTAGCCATTTTGAAGCGAAATTGTTCCTTTGGGGGGGTATTGCAATTTTTGGCCATTTGGGAGGAATTTGTTCTTTTGGGGGGGTACTGCAACTTTTTCGCCATTTTTAACGAAATTGTTCCTTTGGGGGGTAGTGCAACTTTCTGCCATTTGGAGGCGAAATTGTTCCTTTGGGGGGTATTGCAACTTTTGGCCATTTTGAGGCGAAATTGCTCCTTGGGGGGGTATTGCAACTTTTGGCCATTTTGAGGCGAAATTGTTCCTTTGGGGGGTATTGCAACTTTTGGCCATTTTGAAGCAAAATTGTTCCTTTGGGGGGGTATTGCAACTTTTGGCCATTTTGGGGCGAAATTGTTCCTTTGGGGGGGTAGTGCAACTTTTGGCCATTTTGAGGCGAAATTGTTCCTTTGGGGGGGTAGTGCAACTTTTGGCCATTTTGAAGCGAAATTGTTCCTTCGGGGGGGTATTGTAACTTTTGGCCTTTTTGAAGCGAAATTGTTCCTTTGGGGGGGGTATTGCAACTTTTGGCCATTTTGAAGCGAAATTATTCCTTTGGTGGGGTATTGCAACTTTTGGCCATTTTAAAGCGAAATTGTTCCTTTGGGGGGTATTGAAAATTTTTGCCATTTTGAAGCGAAATTGTTCCTTTGGTGGGGTATTGCAACTTTTGGCCATTTTGAGGCGAAATTTTTACTTTGGGTGGGTATTGCAACTTTTGGCCATTTTGAAGCAAAATTGTTCCTTTGGGGGGGTCTTGCAACTTTTGGTCATTTTGAGGCGAAATTGTTCCTTTGGGGGGTAGTGCAAGTTTTGGCCATTTTGAGGCAAAATTGTTCCTTTGGGGGGGTAGTGCAATTTTTGGCCATTTTGAAGCGAAATTGTTCCTTGGGGGGGTATTGCAACTTTTGGCCATTTTGAAGAGAAATTGTTCCTTTGGGGGGGTATTGCAACTTTTGGCCATTTTGAAGCGAAATTATTCCTTTGGTGGGGTATTGCAACTTTTGGCCATTTTGAAGCGAAATTGTTCCTTTGGGGGGGTATTGAAAATATTTGCCATTTTGAAGCGAAATTGTTCCTTTGGTGGGGTATTGCAACTTTTGGCCATTTTGAAGCGAAATTGTTCCTTTGGTTGGGTATTGCAACTTTTGGCCATTTTGAAGCGAAATTGTTCCTTTGGTGGGGTATTGCAACTTTTGGCCAATTTGAGGTGCAATTGTTGCCTCGGGGGGGGATTGCAAATTTTAGCCATTTTGAAGATAAATTGTTCCTTTGGGGGGGTATTGCATTTTTTGGCCATTTGGTAGCAAATTTGTTCATTTGGGGGAGTATTGCAACTTTTGGCTATTTGGGAGCAAATTTGTTTCTTTGGGGGGTATTGCAACTTTTGGCCATTTTGAGGCGAAATTGTTCCTTTGGGGGGGGGGTTTTGCCACCGTTGGCCATTTTGAAGCGAAATTGTTCCTTTGGTGGGGTATTGCAACTTTTGGCCAATTTGAGGTGCAATTGTTGCCTCGGGGGGGATTGCAAATTTTAGCCATTTTGAAGATAAATTGTTCCTTTGGGGGGGTATTGCAATTTTTGGCCATTTGGTAGCAAATTTGTTCTTTTGGGGGAGTATTGCAACTTTTGGCTATTTGGGAGCAAATTTGTTTCTTTGGGGGGTATTGCAACTTTTGGCCATTTTCAGGCGAAATTGTTCCTTTGGGGGGGTTTTGTCACCTTTGGCCATTTTGAGGCGAAATTGTTCTTTTGAGGGGGTATTGCAACTTTGGCCATTTTGTAGCAAAATTGTTCCTTTGGGGGGGTACTGCAACTTTTTCGCCATTTTGAAGCGAAATTGTTCCTTTGGGGGGTATTGCAACTTTTTGCCATTTGAAGGCGAAATTGTTCCTTTGGGGGGGTATTGCAACTTTGGCCATTTTGAAGCAAAATTGTTCCTTTGGGGGGGTACTGCAACTTTTTCGCCATTTTTAAGCGAAATTGTTCCTTTGAGGGGGTAGTGCAACTTTTTGCCATTTGGAGGCGAAATTATTCCTTTGGGGGAGTATTGCAACTTTTGGCCATTTTGAGGCGAAATTGTTCCTTGGAGGGGTATTGCAACTTTTGGCCATTTTGAGGCGAAATTGTTTCTTTGGGGGGTATTGCAACTTTTGGCCATTTTGAACCGAAATTGTTCCTTTGGGGGGTATTGCAACTTTTGGCCATTTTGAGGCGAAATTGTTCCTTTGGGGGGGTAGTGCAACTTTTGGCCATTTTGAGGCGAAATTGTTCCTTTGGGGGGGTAGTGCAACTTTTGGCCATTTTGAAGCGAAATTGTTCCTTCGGGGGGGTATTGCAACTTTTGGCCATTTTGAAGTGAAATTGTTCCTTTGGGGGGGTATTACAACTTTTGTCCATTTTGAAGCGAAATTATTCCTTTGGTGGGGTATTGCAACTTTTGGCCATTTTGAAGCGAAATTGTTCCTTTGGGGGGGTATTGAAAATATTTGCCATTTTGAAGCGAAATTGTTCCTTTGGTGGGGTATTGCAACTTTTGGCCATTTTGAAGCGAAATTATTCCTTTGGTGGGGTATTGCAACTTTTGGCCAATTTGAGGTGCAATTGTTGCCTCGGGGGGGATTGCAAATTTTAGCCATTTTGCAGATAAATTGTTCCTTTGGGGGGGTATTGCAATTTTTGGCCATTTGGTAGCAAATTTGTTCTTTTGGGGGAGTATTGCAACTTTTGGCTATTTGGGAGCAAATTTGTTTCTTTGGGGGGTATTGCAACTTTTGGCCATTTTGAGGCGAAATTGTTCCTTTGGGGGGGTTTTGTCACCTTTGGCCATTTTGAGGCGAAATTGTTCTTTTGAGGGGGTATTGCAACTTTGGCCATTTTGAAGCAAAATTGTTCCTTTGGGGGGGTACTGCAACTTTTTCGCCATTTTGAAGCGAAATTGTTCCTTTGGGGGTTATTGCAACTTTTTGCCATTTGAAGGCGAAATTGTTCCTTTGGGGGGGTATTGCAACTTTGGCCATTTTGAAGCAAAATTGTTCCTTTGGGGGGGTACTGCAACTTTTTTGCCATTTTTAAGCGAAATTGTTCCTTTGAGGGGGTAGTGCAACTTTTTGCCATTTGGAGGCGAAATTGTTCCTTTGGGGGAGTATTGCAACTTTTGGCCATTTTGAGGCGAAATTGTTTCTTTGGGGGGTATTGCAACTTTTGGCCATTTTGAAGCGAAATTGTTCCTTTGGGGGGTATTGCAACTTTTGGCCATTTTGAGGCGAAATTGTTCCTTTGGGGGGGTAGTGCAACTTTTGGCCATTTTGAGGCGAAATTGTTCCTTTGGGGGGGTAGTGCAACTTTTGGCCATTTTGAAGCGAAATTGTTCCTTCGGGGGGGTATTGCAACTTTTGGCCATTTTGAAGTGAAATTGTTCCTTTGGGGGGGTATTACAACTTTTGTCCATTTTGAAGCGAAATTATTCCTTTGGTGGGGTATTGCAACTTTTGGCCATTTTGAAGCGAAATTGTTCCTTTGGGGGGGTATTGAAAATATTTGCCATTTTGAAGCGAAATTGTTCCTTTGGTGGGGTATTGCAACTTTTGGCCATTTTGAAGCGAAATTGTTCCTTTGGTGGGGTATTGCAACTTTTGGCCAATTTGAAGTGCAATTGTTGCCTCGGGGGGGATTGCAAATTTTAGCCATTTTGCAGATAAATTGTTCCTTTGGGGGGGTATTGCAATTTTTGGCCATTTGGTAGCAAATTTGTTCTTTTGGGGGAGTATTGCAACTTTTGGCTATTTGGGAGCAAATTTGTTTCTTTGGGGGGTATTGCAACTTTTGGCCATTTTGAGGCGAAATTGTTCCTTTGGGGGGGGTTTTGCCACCGTTGGCCATTTTGAAGCGAAATTGTTCCTTTGGTGGGGTATTGCAACTTTTGGCCATTTTGAGGCGCAATTGTTGCCTTGGGGGGATTGCAACTTTTAGCCATTTTGAAGATAAATTGTTCCTTTGGGGGGGTATTGCAATTTTTGGCCATTTGGTAGCAAATTTGTTCTTTTGGGGGAGTTTTGCAACTTTTGGCTATTTGGGAGCAAATTTGTATCTTTGGGGGGTATTGCAACTTTTGGCCATTTTGAGGCGAAATTGTTCCTTTGGGGGGGTTTTGTCACCTTTGGCCATTTTGAGGCGAAATTGTTCTTTTGAGGGGGTATTGCAACTTTGGCCATTTTGAAGCAAAATTGTTCCTTTGGGGGGGTACTGCAACTTTTTCGCCATTTTGAAGCGAAATTGTTCCTTTGGGGGGTATTGCAACTTTTTGCCATTTGAAGGCGAAATTGTTCCTTTGGGGGGGGTATTGCAACTTTGGCCATTTTAAAGCAAAATTGTTCCCTTGGGGGGGTACTGCAACTTTTTCGCCATTTTTAAGCGAAATTGTTGCTTTGGGGGGGTAGTGCAACTTTTTGCCATTTGGAGGCGAAATTGTTCCTTTGGGGGAGTATTGCAACTTTTGGCCATTTTGAGGCGAAAATGTTCCTTTGGGGGGTATTGCAACTTTTGGCCATTTTGAGGCGAAATTGTTCCTTTGGGGGGGTAGTGCAACTTTTGGCCATTTTGAGGCGAAATTGTTCCTTTGGGGGGTAGTGCAACTTTTGGCCATTTTGAAGCGAAATTGTTCCTTCGGGGGGGGTACTGCAACTTTTGGCCATTTTGAAGTGAAATTGTTCCTTTCGGGGGGTATTGCAACTTTTGGCCATTTTGAAGCGAAATTATTCCTTTGGTGGGGTATTGCAACTTTTGGCCATTTTGAAGCGAAATTGTTCCTTTGGGGGGGTATTGAAACTTTTGGCCATTTTGAAGCGAAATTGTTCGTTTGGTGGGGTATTGCAACTTTTGGCCATTTTGAAGCGAAATTGATCCTTTGGGGGGTATTGCATCTTTTGGTCATTTTGAGGCGCAATTGTTCCTTTGGGGGATTGCAACTTTTAGCCATTTTGAAGCGAAATTGTTCCTTTGGGGGGGTATTGCAATTTTTGGCCATTTGGGAGGAATTTGTTCTTTTGGGGGGGTACTGCAACTTTTTCGCCATTTTTAACTAAATTGTTCCTTTGGGGGGTAGTGCAACTTTTTGCCATTTGGAGGCGAAATTGTTCCTTTGGGGGGGTATTGCAACTTTTGGCCATTTTGAGGCGAAATTGCTCCTTGGGGGGGTATTGCAACTTTTGGCCATTTTGAGGCGAAATTGTTCCTTTGGGGGGTATTGCAACTTTTGGCCATTTTGAAGCAAAATTGTTCCTTTGGGGGGGTATTGCAACTTTTGGCCATTTTGGGGCGAAATTGTTCCTTTGGGGGGGTAGTGCAACTTTTGGCCATTTTGAGGCGAAATTGTTCCTTTGGGGGGGTAGTGCAACTTTTGGCCATTTTGAAGCGAAATTGTTCCTTCGGGGGGGTATTGTAACTTTTGGCCATTTTGAAGCGAAATTGTTCCTTTGGGGGGGTATTGCAACTTTTGGCCATTTTGAAGCGAAATTATTCCTTTGGTGGGGTATTGCAACTTTTGGCCATTTTAAAGCGAAATTGTTCCTTTGGGGGGGTATTGAAAATTTTTGCCATTTTGAAGCGAAATTGTTCCTTTGGTGGGGTATTGCAACTTTTGGCCATTTTGAGGCGAAATTTTTACTTTGGGTAAGTATTGCAACTTTTGGCCATTTTGAAGCAAAATTGTTCCTTTGGGGGGGTCTTGCAACTTTTGGTCATTTTGAGGCGAAATTGTTCCTTTGGGGGGTAGTGCAACTTTTGGCCATTTTGAGGCAAAATTGTTCCTTTGGGGGGGTAGTGCATATTTTGGCCATTTTGAAGCGAAATTGTTCCTTGGGGGGGTATTGCAACTTTTGGCCATTTTGAAGAGAAATTTTTCCTTTGGGGGGGTATTGCAACTTTTGGCCATTTTGAAGCGAAATTATTCCTTTGGTGGGGTATTGCAACTTTTGGCCATTTTGAAGCGAAATTGTTCCTTTGGGGGGGTATTGAAAATATTTGCCATTTTGAAGCGAAATTGTTCCTTTGGTGGGGTATTGCAACTTTTGGCCATTTTGAAGCGAAATTGTTCCTTTGGTGGGGTATTGCAACTTTTGGCCATTTTGAAGCGAAATTGTTCCTTTGGTGGGGTATTGCAACTTTTGGCCAATTTGAGGTGCAATTGTTGCCTCGGGGGGATTGCAAATTTTAGCCATTTTGAAGATAAATTGTTCCTTTGGGGGGGTATTGCAATTTTTGGCCATTTGGTAGCAAATTTGTTCATTTGGGTGAGTATTGCAACTTTTGGCTATTTGGGAGCAAATTTGTTTCTTTGGGGGGTATTGCAACTTTTGGCCATTTTGAGGCGAAATTGTTCCTTTGGGGGGGGGTTTTGCCACCGTTGGCCATTTTGAAGCGAAATTGTTCCTTTGGTGGGGTATTGCAACTTTTGGCCAATTTGAGGTGCAATTGTTGCCTCGGGGGGGATTGCAAATTTTAGCCATTTTGAAGATAAATTGTTCCTTTGGGGGGGTATTGCAATTTTTGGCCATTTGGTAGCAAATTTGTTCTTTTGGGGGAGTATTGCAACTTTTGGCTATTTGGGAGCAAATTTGTTTCTTTGGGGGATATTGCAACTTTTGGCCATTTTCAGGCGAAATTGTTCCTTTGGGGGGGTATTGCAACTTTTTGCCATTTGAAGGCGAAATTGTTCCTTTGGGGGGGTATTGCAACTTTGGCCATTTTGAAGCAAAATTGTTCCTTTGGGGGGGTACTGCAACTTTTTCGCCATTTTTAAGCGAAATTGTTCCTTTGGGGGGGTAGAGCAACTTTTTGCCATTTGGAGGCGAAATTGTTCCTTTGGGGGAGTATTGCAACTTTTGGCCATTTTGAGGCGAAATTGTTCCTTGGAGGGGTATTGCAACTTTTGGCCATTTTGAGGCGAAATTGTTTCTTTGGGGGGTATTGCAACTTTTGGCCATTTTGAAGCGAAATTGTTCCTTTGGGGGGTATTGCAACTTTTGGCCATTTTGAGGCGAAATTGTTCCTTTGGGGGGGTAGTGCAACTTTTGGCCATTTTGAGGCGAAATTGTTCCTTTGGGGGGTAGTGCAACTTTTGGCCATTTTGAAGCGAAATTGTTCCTTCGGGGGGGTATTGCAACTTTTTCGCCATTTTTAAGCGAAATTGTTGCTTTGGGGGGGTAGTGCAACTTTTTGCCATTTGGAGGCGAAATTGTTCCTTTGGGGGAGTATTGCAACTTTTGGCCATTTTGAGGCGAAAATGTTCCTTTGGGGGGTATTGCAACTTTTGGCCATTTTGAGGCGAAATTGTTCCTTTGGGGGGGTAGTGCAACTTTTGGCCATTTTGAGGCGAAATTGTTCCTTTGGGGGGTAGTGCAACTTTTGGCCATTTTGAAGCGAAATTGTTCCTTCGGGGGGGGTACTGCAACTTTTGGCCATTTTGAAGTGAAATTGTTCCTTTCGGGGGGTATTGCAACTTTTGGCCATTTTGAAGCGAAATTATTCCTTTGGTGGGGTATTGCAACTTTTGGCCATTTTGAAGCGAAATTGTTCCTTTGGGGGGGTATTGAAACTTTTGGCCATTTTGAAGCGAAATTGTTCGTTTGGTGGGGTATTGCAACTTTTGGCCATTTTGAAGCGAAATTGATCCTTTGGGGGGTATTGCATCTTTTGGTCATTTTGAGGCGCAATTGTTCCTTTGGGGGATTGCAACTTTTAGCCATTTTGAAGCGAAATTGTTCCTTTGGGGGGGTATTGCAATTTTTGGCCATTTGGGAGGAATTTGTTCTTTTGGGGGGGTACTGCAACTTTTTCGCCATTTTTAACTAAATTGTTCCTTTGGGGGGTAGTGCAACTTTTTGCCATTTGGAGGCGAAATTGTTCCTTTGGGGGGGTATTGCAACTTTTGGCCATTTTGAGGCGAAATTGCTCCTTGGGGGGGTATTGCAACTTTTGGCCATTTTGAGGCGAAATTGTTCCTTTGGGGGGTATTGCAACTTTTGGCCATTTTGAAGCAAAATTGTTCCTTTGGGGGGGTATTGCAACTTTTGGCCATTTTGGGGCGAAATTGTTCCTTTGGGGGGGTAGTGCAACTTTTGGCCATTTTGAGGCGAAATTGTTCCTTTGGGGGGGTAGTGCAACTTTTGGCCATTTTGAAGCGAAATTGTTCCTTCGGGGGGGTATTGTAACTTTTGGCCATTTTGAAGCGAAATTGTTCCTTTGGGGGGGTATTGCAACTTTTGGCCATTTTGAAGCGAAATTATTCCTTTGGTGGGGTATTGCAACTTTTGGCCATTTTAAAGCGAAATTGTTCCTTTGGGGGGGTATTGAAAATTTTTGCCATTTTGAAGCGAAATTGTTCCTTTGGTGGGGTATTGCAACTTTTGGCCATTTTGAGGCGAAATTTTTACTTTGGGTAAGTATTGCAACTTTTGGCCATTTTGAAGCAAAATTGTTCCTTTGGGGGGGTCTTGCAACTTTTGGTCATTTTGAGGCGAAATTGTTCCTTTGGGGGGTAGTGCAACTTTTGGCCATTTTGAGGCAAAATTGTTCCTTTGGGGGGGTAGTGCATATTTTGGCCATTTTGAAGCGAAATTGTTCCTTGGGGGGGTATTGCAACTTTTGGCCATTTTGAAGAGAAATTTTTCCTTTGGGGGGGTATTGCAACTTTTGGCCATTTTGAAGCGAAATTATTCCTTTGGTGGGGTATTGCAACTTTTGGCCATTTTGAAGCGAAATTGTTCCTTTGGGGGGGTATTGAAAATATTTGCCATTTTGAAGCGAAATTGTTCCTTTGGTGGGGTATTGCAACTTTTGGCCATTTTGAAGCGAAATTGTTCCTTTGGTGGGGTATTGCAACTTTTGGCCATTTTGAAGCGAAATTGTTCCTTTGGTGGGGTATTGCAACTTTTGGCCAATTTGAGGTGCAATTGTTGCCTCGGGGGGATTGCAAATTTTAGCCATTTTGAAGATAAATTGTTCCTTTGGGGGGGTATTGCAATTTTTGGCCATTTGGTAGCAAATTTGTTCATTTGGGTGAGTATTGCAACTTTTGGCTATTTGGGAGCAAATTTGTTTCTTTGGGGGGTATTGCAACTTTTGGCCATTTTGAGGCGAAATTGTTCCTTTGGGGGGGGTTTTGCCACCGTTGGCCATTTTGAAGCGAAATTGTTCCTTTGGTGGGGTATTGCAACTTTTGGCCAATTTGAGGTGCAATTGTTGCCTCGGGGGGGATTGCAAATTTTAGCCATTTTGAAGATAAATTGTTCCTTTGGGGGGGTATTGCAATTTTTGGCCATTTGGTAGCAAATTTGTTCTTTTGGGGGAGTATTGCAACTTTTGGCTATTTGGGAGCAAATTTGTTTCTTTGGGGGATATTGCAACTTTTGGCCATTTTCAGGCGAAATTGTTCCTTTGGGGGGGTATTGCAACTTTTTGCCATTTGAAGGCGAAATTGTTCCTTTGGGGGGGTATTGCAACTTTGGCCATTTTGAAGCAAAATTGTTCCTTTGGGGGGGTACTGCAACTTTTTCGCCATTTTTAAGCGAAATTGTTCCTTTGGGGGGGTAGAGCAACTTTTTGCCATTTGGAGGCGAAATTGTTCCTTTGGGGGAGTATTGCAACTTTTGGCCATTTTGAGGCGAAATTGTTCCTTGGAGGGGTATTGCAACTTTTGGCCATTTTGAGGCGAAATTGTTTCTTTGGGGGGTATTGCAACTTTTGGCCATTTTGAAGCGAAATTGTTCCTTTGGGGGGTATTGCAACTTTTGGCCATTTTGAGGCGAAATTGTTCCTTTGGGGGGGGTAGTGCAACTTTTGGCCATTTTGAGGCGAAATTGTTTCTTTGGGGGGTATTGCAACTTTTGGCCATTTTGAAGCGAAATTGTTCCTTTGGGGGGTATTGCAACTTTTGGCCATTTTGAGGCGAAATTGTTCCTTTGGGGGGGGTAGTGCAACTTTTGGCCATTTTGAGGCGAAATTGTTCCTTTGGGGGGTAGTGCAACTTTTGGCCATTTTGAAGCGAAATTGTTCCTTCGGGGGGGGTACTGCAACTTTTGGCCATTTTGAAGTGAAATTGTTCCTTTCGGGGGGTATTGCAACTTTTGGCCATTTTGAAGCGAAATTATTCCTTTGGTGGGGTATTGCAACTTTTGGCCATTTTGAAGCGAAATTGTTCCTTTGGGGGGGTATTGAAACTTTTGGCCATTTTGAAGCGAAATTGTTCGTTTGGTGGGGTATTGCAACTTTTGGCCATTTTGAAGCGAAATTGATCCTTTGGGGGGTATTGCATCTTTTGGTCATTTTGAGGCGCAATTGTTCCTTTGGGGGATTGCAACTTTTAGCCATTTTGAAGCGAAATTGTTCCTTTGGGGGGGTATTGCAATTTTTGGCCATTTGGGAGGAATTTGTTCTTTTGGGGGGGTACTGCAACTTTTTCGCCATTTTTAACTAAATTGTTCCTTTGGGGGGTAGTGCAACTTTTTGCCATTTGGAGGCGAAATTGTTCCTTTGGGGGGGTATTGCAACTTTTGGCCATTTTGAGGCGAAATTGCTCCTTGGGGGGGTATTGCAACTTTTGGCCATTTTGAGGCGAAATTGTTCCTTTGGGGGGTATTGCAACTTTTGGCCATTTTGAAGCAAAATTGTTCCTTTGGGGGGGTATTGCAACTTTTGGCCATTTTGGGGCGAAATTGTTCCTTTGGGGGGGTAGTGCAACTTTTGGCCATTTTGAGGCGAAATTGTTCCTTTGGGGGGGTAGTGCAACTTTTGGCCATTTTGAAGCGAAATTGTTCCTTCGGGGGGGTATTGTAACTTTTGGCCATTTTGAAGCGAAATTGTTCCTTTGGGGGGGTATTGCAACTTTTGGCCATTTTGAAGCGAAATTATTCCTTTGGTGGGGTATTGCAACTTTTGGCCATTTTAAAGCGAAATTGTTCCTTTGGGGGGGTATTGAAAATTTTTGCCATTTTGAAGCGAAATTGTTCCTTTGGTGGGGTATTGCAACTTTTGGCCATTTTGAGGCGAAATTTTTACTTTGGGTAAGTATTGCAACTTTTGGCCATTTTGAAGCAAAATTGTTCCTTTGGGGGGGTCTTGCAACTTTTGGTCATTTTGAGGCGAAATTGTTCCTTTGGGGGGTAGTGCAACTTTTGGCCATTTTGAGGCAAAATTGTTCCTTTGGGGGGGTAGTGCATATTTTGGCCATTTTGAAGCGAAATTGTTCCTTGGGGGGGTATTGCAACTTTTGGCCATTTTGAAGAGAAATTTTTCCTTTGGGGGGGTATTGCAACTTTTGGCCATTTTGAAGCGAAATTATTCCTTTGGTGGGGTATTGCAACTTTTGGCCATTTTGAAGCGAAATTGTTCCTTTGGGGGGGTATTGAAAATATTTGCCATTTTGAAGCGAAATTGTTCCTTTGGTGGGGTATTGCAACTTTTGGCCATTTTGAAGCGAAATTGTTCCTTTGGTGGGGTATTGCAACTTTTGGCCATTTTGAAGCGAAATTGTTCCTTTGGTGGGGTATTGCAACTTTTGGCCAATTTGAGGTGCAATTGTTGCCTCGGGGGGATTGCAAATTTTAGCCATTTTGAAGATAAATTGTTCCTTTGGGGGGGTATTGCAATTTTTGGCCATTTGGTAGCAAATTTGTTCATTTGGGTGAGTATTGCAACTTTTGGCTATTTGGGAGCAAATTTGTTTCTTTGGGGGGTATTGCAACTTTTGGCCATTTTGAGGCGAAATTGTTCCTTTGGGGGGGTTTTGCCACCGTTGGCCATTTTGAAGCGAAATTGTTCCTTTGGTGGGGTATTGCAACTTTTGGCCAATTTGAGGTGCAATTGTTGCCTCGGGGGGGATTGCAAATTTTAGCCATTTTGAAGATAAATTGTTCCTTTGGGGGGGTATTGCAATTTTTGGCCATTTGGTAGCAAATTTGTTCTTTTGGGGGAGTATTGCAACTTTTGGCTATTTGGGAGCAAATTTGTTTCTTTGGGGGATATTGCAACTTTTGGCCATTTTCAGGCGAAATTGTTCCTTTGGGGGGGTATTGCAACTTTTTGCCATTTGAAGGCGAAATTGTTCCTTTGGGGGGGTATTGCAACTTTGGCCATTTTGAAGCAAAATTGTTCCTTTGGGGGGGTACTGCAACTTTTTCGCCATTTTTAAGCGAAATTGTTCCTTTGGGGGGGTAGAGCAACTTTTTGCCATTTGGAGGCGAAATTGTTCCTTTGGGGGAGTATTGCAACTTTTGGCCATTTTGAGGCGAAATTGTTCCTTGGAGGGGTATTGCAACTTTTGGCCATTTTGAGGCGAAATTGTTTCTTTGGGGGGTATTGCAACTTTTGGCCATTTTGAAGCGAAATTGTTCCTTTGGGGGGTATTGCAACTTTTGGCCATTTTGAGGCGAAATTGTTCCTTTGGGGGGGGTAGTGCAACTTTTGGCCATTTTGAGGCGAAATTGTTCCTTTGGGGGGTAGTGCAACTTTTGGCCATTTTGAAGCGAAATTGTTCCTTTGGGGGGTATTGCAACTTTTGGCCATTTTGAGGCGAAATTGTTCCTTTGGGGGGGGTAGTGCAACTTTTGGCCATTTTGAGGCGAAATTGTTTCTTTGGGGGGTATTGCAACTTTTGGCCATTTTGAAGCGAAATTGTTCCTTTGGGGGGTATTGCAACTTTTGGCCATTTTGAGGCGAAATTGTTCCTTTGGGGGGGGTAGTGCAACTTTTGGCCATTTTGAGGCGAAATTGTTCCTTTGGGGGGTAGTGCAACTTTTGGCCATTTTGAAGCGAAATTGTTCCTTCGGGGGGGGTACTGCAACTTTTGGCCATTTTGAAGTGAAATTGTTCCTTTCGGGGGGTATTGCAACTTTTGGCCATTTTGAAGCGAAATTATTCCTTTGGTGGGGTATTGCAACTTTTGGCCATTTTGAAGCGAAATTGTTCCTTTGGGGGGGTATTGAAACTTTTGGCCATTTTGAAGCGAAATTGTTCGTTTGGTGGGGTATTGCAACTTTTGGCCATTTTGAAGCGAAATTGATCCTTTGGGGGGTATTGCATCTTTTGGTCATTTTGAGGCGCAATTGTTCCTTTGGGGGATTGCAACTTTTAGCCATTTTGAAGCGAAATTGTTCCTTTGGGGGGGTATTGCAATTTTTGGCCATTTGGGAGGAATTTGTTCTTTTGGGGGGGTACTGCAACTTTTTCGCCATTTTTAACTAAATTGTTCCTTTGGGGGGTAGTGCAACTTTTTGCCATTTGGAGGCGAAATTGTTCCTTTGGGGGGGTATTGCAACTTTTGGCCATTTTGAGGCGAAATTGCTCCTTGGGGGGGTATTGCAACTTTTGGCCATTTTGAGGCGAAATTGTTCCTTTGGGGGGTATTGCAACTTTTGGCCATTTTGAAGCAAAATTGTTCCTTTGGGGGGGTATTGCAACTTTTGGCCATTTTGGGGCGAAATTGTTCCTTTGGGGGGGTAGTGCAACTTTTGGCCATTTTGAGGCGAAATTGTTCCTTTGGGGGGGTAGTGCAACTTTTGGCCATTTTGAAGCGAAATTGTTCCTTCGGGGGGGTATTGTAACTTTTGGCCATTTTGAAGCGAAATTGTTCCTTTGGGGGGGTATTGCAACTTTTGGCCATTTTGAAGCGAAATTATTCCTTTGGTGGGGTATTGCAACTTTTGGCCATTTTAAAGCGAAATTGTTCCTTTGGGGGGGTATTGAAAATTTTTGCCATTTTGAAGCGAAATTGTTCCTTTGGTGGGGTATTGCAACTTTTGGCCATTTTGAGGCGAAATTTTTACTTTGGGTAAGTATTGCAACTTTTGGCCATTTTGAAGCAAAATTGTTCCTTTGGGGGGGTCTTGCAACTTTTGGTCATTTTGAGGCGAAATTGTTCCTTTGGGGGGTAGTGCAACTTTTGGCCATTTTGAGGCAAAATTGTTCCTTTGGGGGGGTAGTGCATATTTTGGCCATTTTGAAGCGAAATTGTTCCTTGGGGGGGTATTGCAACTTTTGGCCATTTTGAAGAGAAATTTTTCCTTTGGGGGGGTATTGCAACTTTTGGCCATTTTGAAGCGAAATTATTCCTTTGGTGGGGTATTGCAACTTTTGGCCATTTTGAAGCGAAATTGTTCCTTTGGGGGGGTATTGAAAATATTTGCCATTTTGAAGCGAAATTGTTCCTTTGGTGGGGTATTGCAACTTTTGGCCATTTTGAAGCGAAATTGTTCCTTTGGTGGGGTATTGCAACTTTTGGCCATTTTGAAGCGAAATTGTTCCTTTGGTGGGGTATTGCAACTTTTGGCCAATTTGAGGTGCAATTGTTGCCTCGGGGGGATTGCAAATTTTAGCCATTTTGAAGATAAATTGTTCCTTTGGGGGGGTATTGCAATTTTTGGCCATTTGGTAGCAAATTTGTTCATTTGGGTGAGTATTGCAACTTTTGGCTATTTGGGAGCAAATTTGTTTCTTTGGGGGGTATTGCAACTTTTGGCCATTTTGAGGCGAAATTGTTCCTTTGGGGGGGGTTTTGCCACCGTTGGCCATTTTGAAGCGAAATTGTTCCTTTGGTGGGGTATTGCAACTTTTGGCCAATTTGAGGTGCAATTGTTGCCTCGGGGGGGATTGCAAATTTTAGCCATTTTGAAGATAAATTGTTCCTTTGGGGGGGTATTGCAATTTTTGGCCATTTGGTAGCAAATTTGTTCTTTTGGGGGAGTATTGCAACTTTTGGCTATTTGGGAGCAAATTTGTTTCTTTGGGGGATATTGCAACTTTTGGCCATTTTCAGGCGAAATTGTTCCTTTGGGGGGGTATTGCAACTTTTTGCCATTTGAAGGCGAAATTGTTCCTTTGGGGGGGTATTGCAACTTTGGCCATTTTGAAGCAAAATTGTTCCTTTGGGGGGGTACTGCAACTTTTTCGCCATTTTTAAGCGAAATTGTTCCTTTGGGGGGGTAGAGCAACTTTTTGCCATTTGGAGGCGAAATTGTTCCTTTGGGGGAGTATTGCAACTTTTGGCCATTTTGAGGCGAAATTGTTCCTTGGAGGGGTATTGCAACTTTTGGCCATTTTGAGGCGAAATTGTTTCTTTGGGGGGTATTGCAACTTTTGGCCATTTTGAAGCGAAATTGTTCCTTTGGGGGGTATTGCAACTTTTGGCCATTTTGAGGCGAAATTGTTCCTTTGGGGGGGGTAGTGCAACTTTTGGCCATTTTGAGGCGAAATTGTTCCTTTGGGGGGTAGTGCAACTTTTGGCCATTTTGAAGCGAAATTGTTCCTTCGGGGGGGGTATTGCAACTTTTGGCCATTTTGAAGTGAAATTGTTCCTTTCGGGGGGTATTGCAACTTTTGGCCATTTTGAAGCGAAATTATTCCTTTGGTGAGGTATTGCAACTTTTGGCCATTTTGAAGCGAAATTGTTCCTTTGGGGGGGTATTGAAACTTTTGGCCATTTTGAAGCGAAATTGTTCGTTTGGTGGGGTATTGCAACTTTTGGCCATTTTGAAGCGAAATTGATCCTTTGGGGGGTATTGCATCTTTTGGTCATTTTGAGGCGCAATTGTTCCTTTGGGGGATTGCAACTTTTAGCCATTTTGAAGCGAAATTGTTCCTTTGGGGGGGTATTGCAATTTTTGGCCATTTGGGAGGAATTTGTTCTTTTGGGGGGGTACTGCAACTTTTTCGCCATTTTTAACTAAATTGTTCCTTTGGGGGGTAGTGCAACTTTTTGCCATTTGGAGGCAAAATTGTTCCTTTGGGGGGGTATTGCAACTTTTGGCCATTTTGAGGCGAAATTGCTCCTTGGGGGGGTATTGCAACTTTTGGCCATTTTGAAGCAAAATTGTTCCTTTGGGGGGGTATTGCAACTTTTGGCCATTTTGGGGCGAAATTGTTCCTTTGGGGGGGTAGTGCAACTTTTGGCCATTTTGAGGCAAAATTGTTCCTTTGGGGGGGTAGTGCAACTTTTGGCCATTTTGAAGCGAAATTGTTCCTTCGGGGGGGTATTGTAACTTTTGGCCATTTTGAAGCGAAATTGTTCCTTTGGGGGGGTATTGCAACTTTTGGCCATTTTGAAGCGAAATTATTCCTTTGGTGGGGTATTGCAACTTTTGGCCATTTTAAAGCGAAATTGTTCCTTTGGGGGGGTATTGAAAATTTTTGCCATTTTGAAGCGAAATTGTTCCTTTGGTGGGGTATTGCAACTTTTGGCCATTTTGAGGCGAAATTTTTACTTTGGGTGGGTATTGCAACTTTTGGCCATTTTGAAGCAAAATTGTTCCTTTGGGGGGGTCTTGCAACTTTTGGTCATTTTGAGGCGAAATTGTTCCTTTGGGGGGTAGTGCAACTTTTGGCCATTTTGAGGCAAAATTGTTCCTTTGGGGGGGTAGTGCATATTTTGGCCATTTTGAAGCGAAATTGTTCCTTGGGGGGGTATTGCAACTTTTGGCCATTTTGAAGAGAAATTGTTCCTTTGGGGGGGTATTGCAACTTTTGGCCATTTTGGGGCGAAATTGTTCCTTTGGGGGGGTAGTGCAACTTTTGGCCATTTTGAGGCGAAATTTTTCCTTTGGGGGGGTAGTGCAACTTTTGGCCATTTTGAAGCGAAATTGTTCCTTCGGGGGGGTATTGTAACTTTTGGCCATTTTGAAGCGAAATTGTTCCTTTGGGGGGGTATTGCAACTTTTGGCCATTTTGAAGCGAAATTATTCCTTTGGTGGGGTATTGCAACTTTTGGCCATTTTAAAGCGAAATTGTTCCTTTGGGGGGTAGTGCAACTTTTGGCCATTTTGAGGCAAAATTGTTCCTTTGGGGGGGTAGTGCATATTTTGGCCATTTTGAAGCGAAATTGTTCCTTGGGGGGGTATTGCAACTTTTGGCCATTTTGAAGAGAAATTGTTCCTTTGGGGGGGTATTGCAACTTTTGGCCATTTTGAAGCGAAATTATTCCTTTGGTGGGGTATTGCAACTTTTGGCCATTTTGAAGCGAAATTGTTCCTTTGGGGGGGTATTGAAAATATTTGCCATTTTGAAGCGAAATTGTTCCTTTGGTGGGGTATTGCAACTTTTGGCCATTTTGAAGCGAAATTGTTCCTTTGGTGGGGTATTGCAACTTTTGGCCATTTTGAAGCGAAATTGTTCCTTTGGTGGGGTATTGCAACTTTTGGCCAATTTGAGGTGCAATTGTTGCCTCGGGGGGGATTGCAAATTTTAGCCATTTTGAAGATAAATTGTTCCTTTGGGGGGGTATTGCAATTTTTGGCCATTTGGTAGCAAATTTGTTCATTTGGGGGAGTATTGCAACTTTTGGCTATTTGGGAGCAAATTTGTTTCTTTGGGGGGTATTGCAACTTTTGGCCATTTTGAGGCGAAATTGTTCCTTTGGGGGGGGGTTTTGCCACCGTTGGCCATTTTGAAGCGAAATTGTTCCTTTGGTGGGGTATTGCAACTTTTGGCCAATTTGAGGTGCAATTGTTGCCTCGGGGGGATTGCAAATTTTAGCCATTTTGAGGCGAAATTGTTTCTTTGGGGGGTATTGCAACTTTTGGCCATTTTGAAGCGAAATTGTTCCTTTGGGGGGTATTGCAACTTTTGGCCATTTTGAGGCGAAATTGTTCCTTTGGGGGGGTAGTGCAACTTTTGGCCATTTTGAGGCGAAATTGTTCCTTTGGGGGGGTAGTGCAACTTTTGGCCATTTTGAAGCGAAATTGTTCCTTCGGGGGGGTATTGCAACTTTTGGCCATTTTGAAGTGAAATTGTTCCTTTGGGGGGGTATTACAACTTTTGGCCATTTTGAAGCGAAATTATTCCTTTGGTGGGGTATTGCAACTTTTGGCCATTTTGAAGCGAAATTGTTCCTTTGGGGGGGTATTGCAACTTTTGGCCATTTTGAAGCGAAATTGTTCCTTTGGGGGGTATTGCAACTTTTGGTCATTTTGAGGCGCAATTGTTCCTTTGGGGGATTGCAACTTTTAGCCATTTTGAAGCGAAATTGTTCCTTTGGGGGGGTATTGCAATTTTTGGCCATTTGGGAGGAATTTGTTCTTTTGGGGAGTATTGCAACTTTTGGCTATTTGGGAGCAAATTTGTTTCTTTGAGGGTGTATTGTAACTTTTGGCCATTGATAGAAAATTTGTTCCTTTGGGGGGTATTGCACCTTTTGGCCATTTTGAAGCAAAATTGCTCCTTTGGGGGGGTACTGCAACTTTTGGCCATTTTGAAGCGAAATTGTTCCTTCGGGGGGGTATTGCAAATTTTGGCCATTTTGAAGCGAAATTGTTCCTTTGGGTGGTATTGCAACTTTTGGCCATTTTGAAGCGAAATTATTCCTTTGGGGGGGTATTGCAACTTTTGGCCATTTTGAGGTGAAATTGTTCCTTTGGTGGGGTATTGCAACTTTTGGCCATTTTGAGGCGAAATTGTTCCTTTGGTGGGGTATTGCAACTTTTGGCCATTTTCAAGCAAAATTGTTCCTTTGGTGGGGTATTGCAAGTTTTGGCCATTTTGAGGCGAAATTGTTCCTTTGGTGGGGTATTGCAACTTTTGGCCATTTTGAAGCGAAATTGTTCCTTTGGGGGGGTATTGCAACCTTTGGTCATTTTGAGGCGCAATTGTTCCTTTGGGGGGGATTGCAACTTTTGGCCATTTTGAAGCGAAATTGTTCCTTTGGGGGGGTATTGCAATTTTTGGCCATTTGGGAGCAAATTTCTTCTTTGGGGGGGTATTGCAACTTTTGGCTATTTGGGAGCAAATTTGTTTCTTTGGGGGTGTATTGCAACTTTTGGCCATTTGATAGGAAATTTGTTCCTTTGGAGGGGTATTGCAACTTTTGGTCATTTGGGAGCAAATTTGTTCTTTTGGGGGTATTGCAACTTTTGGCCATTTGGAAGCAAATTTGTTCCTTTGGGGGGTATTGCAACTTTTGGCCATTTGGGAGGAAATCTGTTCCTTTAAGGGGAAATTGCAACTTTTGGCCATTTGGGAGGAAATTTGGTCCTTTGGGGGGTATTGCAACTTTTGGCCATTTGGGAGCAAATTTGATCCTTTGGGGGGGTATTGCAACTTTTGGCCATTTGGGAGCAAATTTGTTCCTTTGAAGGGGGTATTGCAACTTTTGGCCATTGGGGAGAGACGTTGTTCCTTTGGGGGGGTATTGCAACTTTTTGACACTTGGAGGCGAAATTGTTCCTTTGCGGGGGTATTGCAAATTTTGGCTATTTTGAGGCGAAATTGTTCCTTTTGGGGGGGTATTGCAACTTTTGACCATTTTTAAGCGAAATTGTTCCTTTGGGAAGGTATTGCAACTTTTGGCCATTTTGAGGCGAAATTGCTCCTTTGGGGGGGTATTGCAACTTTTGGCCATTTTGAGGCGAAATTGTTCCTTTGGGGGGTTTTGCCACCTTTGGCCATTTTGAGGCAAAATTGTTCCTTTGGGGGGGTATTGCAACTTTTGACCATTTTGAGGCGAAATTGTTCCTTTGGGGGGTTTTGCCACCTTTGGCCATTTTGAGGCAAAATTGTTCCTTTGAGGGGGTATTGCAACTTTGGCCATTTTGAAGCAAAATTGTTCCTTTGGGGGGGTACTGCAACTATTTCGCCATTTTGAAGCGAAATTGTTCCTTCGGGGGGGTATTGCAACTTTTGGCCATTTGGAGGCGAAATTGTTCCTTTGGGGGGTATTGCAAATTTTGGCCATTTTGAGGCGAAATTTTTACTTTGGGTGGGTATTGCAACTTTTGGCCATTTTAAGACGAAATTGTTCCTTTGGGGAGGTATTGCAACTTTTGGCCATTTTGAAGCGAAATTGTTCCTTTGGGGGGTATTGCAACTTTTGGCCATTTTGAAGCGAAATTGTTCCTTTGGGGGGTCTTGCAACTTTTGGCCATTTTGAGGCGAAATTGTTCCTTTGGGGGGGTAGTGCAACTTTTGGCCATTTTGAGACAAAATTGTTCCTTTGGCGGGGTAGTGCAATTTTTCGCCATTTTGAAGCGAAATTGTTCCTTCGGGGGGGTATTGCAACTTTTGGCCATTTTGAAGCGAAATTGTTCCTTTTGGGGGGTATTGAAAATATTTGCCATTTTGAAGCGAAATTGTTCCTTTGGTGGGGTATTGCAACTTTTTGCCATTTTGAAGCGAAATTGTTCCTTTGGTGGGGTATTGCAACTTTTGGCCATTTTGAAGCGAAATTGTTCCTTTGGTGGGGTATTGCAACTTTTGGCCAATTTGAGGTGCAATTGTTGCCTTGGGGGGGATTGCAACTTTTAGCCATTTTGAAGATAAACTGTTCCTTTGGGGGGGTATTGCAACTTTTGGCTATTTGGGAGCAAATTTGTTCTTTTGGGGGAGTATTGCAACTTTTGGCTATTTGGGAGCAAATTTGTTTCTTTGGGGGGTATTGCAACTTTTGGCCATTTTGAGGCGAAATTTTTCCTTTGGAAGGGTTTGCCACCTTTGGCCATTTTGAAGCGAAATTGTTCCTTTGCTGGGGTTTTGCAACTTTTGGCCATTTTGAGGCGCAATTGTTGCCTTGGGGTGGATTGCAACTTTTAGCCATTTTGAAGATAAATTGTTCCTTTGGGGGAGTATTGCAACTTTTGGCTATTTGGGAGCAAATTTGTTTCTTTGGGGGGTATTGCAACTTTTGGCCATTTTGAGGCGAAATTGTTCCTATGGGGGGGTTTTGCCACCTTTGGCTATTTTGAGGCGAAATTGTTCTTTTGAGGGGAAATTGCAACTTTGGCCATTTTGAAGCAAAATTGTTCCTTTGGGGGGGTACTGCAACTTTTTCGCCATTTTGAAGCGAAATTGTTCCTTTGGGGGGGTAGTGCAACTTTTTGCCATTTGGAGGCGAAATTGTTCCTTTGGGGGGGTATTGCAACTTTTGGCCATTTTGAGGCAAAATTGCTCCTTTGAGGGGGTATTGCAACTTTTATCCATTTTGAGGCGAAATTGTTCCTTTGGGGGGTATTGGAACTTTTTGCCATTTTGAAGCAAAATTGTTCCTTTGGGGGGGTACTGCAACTTTTTCGCCATTTTTAAGCGAAATTGTTCCTTTGGGGGGTAGTGCAACTTTTTGCCATTTGGAGGCGAAATTGTTCCTTTGGGGGGGTATTGCAACTTTTGGCCATTTTGAGTCGAAATTGCTCCTTTGGGGGGGTATTGCAACTTTTGGCCATTTTGAGGCGAAATTGTTCCTTTGGGGGGTATTGCAACTTTTGGCCATTTTGAAGCGAAATTGTTCCTTTGGGGGGGTAGTGCAACTTTTGGCCATTTTGAGGCGAAATTGTTCCTTTGGGGGGGTAGTGCAAATTTTGGCCATTTTGAAGCGAAATTGTTCCTTTGGGGGGGTATTGCAACTTTTGGCCATTTTGAGGCGAAATTGTTCCTTTGGGGGGGTAGTGCAACTTTTGGCCATTTTGAGGCGAAATTGTTCCTTTGGGGGGTATTGCAACTTTTGGCCATTTTGAAGCGAAATTGTTCCTTTGGGGGTGTTGCAACTTTTGGCCATTTTGAGGCGAAATTGTTCCTTTTGGGGGGGTAGTGCAACTTTTGGCCATTTTGAAGCGAAATTGTTCCTTTGGGGGGTATTGCAAATTTTGGTCATTTTGAGGTGCAATTGTTCCTTTGGGGGATTGCAACTTTTAGCCATTTTGAAGCGAAATTGTTCCTTTGGGGGGGTATTGCAATTTTTGGCCATTTGGGAGCAAATTTGTTCTTGTGGGGGAGTATTGCAACTTTTGGCTATTTGGGAGCAAATTTGTTTCTTTGGGGGTGTATTGCAACTTTTGGCCATTGATAGGAATTTTTTTTCCTTTGGGGGGGTATTGCAACTTTTGGCCATTTTGAGGCGAAATTTTTCCTTTGGGTGGGTATTGCAATTTTTGTCCATTTTGAAGCGAAATTGTTCCTTTGGGGGGTATTGCACCTTTTGGCCATTTTTAAGCAAAATTGCTCCTTTGGGGGGGTACTGCAACTTTTGGCCATTTTGAAGCGAAATTGTTCCTTCGGGGGGGTATTGCAATTTTTGTCCATTTTGAAGCGAAATTGTTCCTTTGTGGGGGTATTGCAACTTTTGGCCATTTTGAAGCGAAATTATTCCTTTGGTGGGGTATTGCAACTTTTGGCCATTTTGAGGCGAAATTGTTCCTTTTGTGGGGTATTGCAACTTTTGGCCATTTTGAGGCGAAATTGTTCCTTTGGTGGGGTATTGCAACTTTTGGCCATTTTCAAGCGAAATTGTTCCTTTGGTGGGGTATTGCAACTTTTGGCCATTTTGAGGCGAAATTGTTCCTTTGGTGGGGTATTGCAACTTTTGGCCATTTTGAAGCGAAATTGTTCCTTTGGGGGGGTATTGCAACTTTTGGTCATTTTGAGGCGCAATTGTTCCTTTGGGGAGGATTGCAACTTTTGGCCATTTTGAAGCGAAATTGTTCCTTTTGGAGGGGTATTGCAACTTTTGGCCATTTGATAGGAAATTTGTTCCTTTGGAGGGGTATTGCAACTTTTGGCAATTTGGGAGCAAATTTGTTCCTTTGGAGGGGTATTGCAACTTTATGCCATTTGGGAGCAAATTTGTTCTTTTGGGGGTATTGCAACTTTATGCCATTTGGGAGCAAATTTGTTCCTTTGGGGGTATTGCAACTTTTGGTCATTTGGGGCCAAATTTGTTTATTTGGGGGGTATTGCAACTTTTAGCCATTTGGGAGCAAATTTGTTCCTTTGGGGGGGTATTGCAACTTTATGCCATTTGGGAGCAAATTTGTTCTTTTGGGGGTATTGCAACTTTTGGATATTTGGAAGCAAATTTGTTCCTTTGGGGGGTATTGCAACTTTTGGCCATTTGGGAGGAAATCTGTTCCTTTGGGGGGAAATTGCAACTTTTTGCCATTTGGGAGGAAATTCGGTCCTTTGGGGGGTATTGGAACTTTTGGCCATTTGGGAGCAAATTTGTTCCTTTGGGGGGGTATTGCAACTTTTGGCCATTTGGGAGCAAATTTGTTCCTTTGAAGGGGTTATTGCAAATTTTGGCTATTTTGAGGCGAAATTGTTCCTTTGGGGGGGAATTGCAACTTTTGGCCATTTTGAAGCGAAATTGTTCCTTTGGGGGGGTATTGCAACTTTTGGCCATTTTGAGGCGAAATTTTTCCTTTGGGTTGGTATTGCATCTTTTGGCCATTTTGAGGCGAAATTTTTCCTTTGGGGAGGTATTGCAACTTTTGGCCATTTTGAGGCGAAATTGCTCCTTTGGGTGGGTATTGCATCTTTTGGCCATTTTGAAGCGAAATTGTTCCTTTGGGGAGGTATTGCAACTTTTGGCCATTTTGAAGCGAAATTGTTCCTTTGGGGGGTATTGCAACTTTTGGCCATTTTGAGGCGAAATTGTTCCTTTGGGGGGGTTTGCCACCTTTGGCCATTTTGAGGCGAAATTGTTCCTTTGAGGGGGTATTGCAACTTTGGCCATTTTGAAGCAAAATTGTTCCTTTGGGGGGGTACTGCAACTATTTCGCCATTTTGAAGCGAAATTGTTCCTTCGGGGGGGTATTGCAACTTTTGGCATTTTGAGGCGAAATTGTTCCTTTGGGGGGGTATTGCAACTTTTTGCCATTTGGAGGCGAAATTGTTTCTTTGGGGGGGTATTGCAACTTTTGGCCATTTTGAAGCGAAATTCTTCCTTTGGGGGGTGTTGCAACTTTTGGCCATTTTGAGGCGAAATTGCTCCTTTGGGAGGGTATTGCAACTTTTGACCATTTTGAGGCGAAATTGTTCCTTTGGGGGGGTATTGCAACTTTATGGCATTTGGGAGCAAATTTGTTCCTTTGGGGGGGTATTGCAACTTCATGGCATTTGGGAGCAAATTTGTTCTTTTGGGGTATTGCAACTTTTGGCCATTTGGAAGCAAATTTGTTCCTTTGGAGGGGTATTGCAACTTTTGGCCATTTGGAAGCAAATTTGTTCCTTTGGGGGGGTATTGTAAATTTTGGCCATTTGGGAGGAAATCTGTTTGTTTGGGGAGAAATTGCAACTTTTGGCCATTTGGGAGGAAATTTGGTCCTTTGGGGGGGTATTGCAACTTTTGGCCATTTGGGAGCAAATTTGTTCCTTTGAAGGGGGTATTGCAACTTTTAGCCATTTGGGAGATAATTTGTTCCTTGGGGGGGTATTGCAACTTCTGATAATTTTGGAGAAAATTTGTTCCTTTGGGTTGGGGTTATTGCAACTTTTGGCCATTTGGGAGCAAATTTATTCCTTTGGGGGGGTATTGCAACTCTTGGCCATTTGGGAGCAAATTTTTTTCCTTTGAGGGGGTATTGCAAGTTTTGACCATTTGAGAGCAAAGTTTTTCCTTTGGGGGGGTATTGCAATTTTTGGCCATTTGGGAGCAAATTTGTTCCTTTGGAGGGGTATTGCAACTTTTGGCCATTTGGGAGCAAATTTGTTCCTTTGGGGGGGTATTGCAACTTTTGGCCATTTGAGAGCAAATTTGTTCTTTTGGGGGGTATTGCAACTACTGGCCGTTTGGAGGCGACTTTGTTCCTTAGGGGGGTATTGCAACTCTTGGCCATTTGGGAGCAAATTTGTTCCTTTGGGGGGTATGGCAACTTTTGGTCGTTTGGGTGCAAATTTGTTTCTTTGGGGGATATTGCAACTTTTGGCCATTTGGGAGCAAATTTGCTCCTTTGGGGGGGTATTGCAACTTTTGGCCATTTGGGAGCGAATTTGTTCCTTTGGGGGGGTATTGCAACTTTATGCCATTTGGGAGCAAATTTGTTCCTTACGGGGGTATTGCAACTCTTGGCCATTTGGGAGCAAATTTGTTCTTTTGGGGGGTATGGCAACTTTTGGTCGTTTGGGAGCAAATTTGTTTCTTTGGGTGGTATTGCAACTTTATGCCATTTGGGAGCAAATTTGTTCTTTTGGGGGTTATTGCAACTTTTGGCCATTTGGGAGCAAATTTGTTCTTTTGGGGGGGTATTGCAACTACTGGCCGTTTGGAGGCGAATTTGTTCCTTAGGGGGGTATTGCAACTCTTGGCCATTTGGGAGCAAATTTGTTCCTTTGGGGGGTATGGCAACTTTTGGTCGTTTGGGTGCAAATTTGTTTCTTTGGCGGGGTATTGCAACTTTTTGCCATTTGGGAGTAAATGTGTTCCTTTGGGGGGGTATTGCAACTTTTGGCCATTTGGGAGCGAATTTGTTCCTTTGGGGGGGTATTGCAACTTTATGCCATTTGGGAGCAAATTTGTTCCTTTTGGGGGGGTATTGCAACTTTATGCCATTTTGAGGCGAAATTGTTCCTTTGGGGGGGTAGTGCAACTTTTGGCCATTTTGAGGCGAAATTGTTCCTTTGGGGGGGTAGTGCAACTTTTGGCCATTTTGAAGCGAAATTGTTCCTTTGGGGGTATTGCAAATTTTGGTCATTTTGAGGTGCAATTGTTCCTTTGGGGGATTGCAACTTTTAGCCATTTTGAAGCGAAATTGTTCCTTTGGGGGGGTATTGCAATTTTTGGCCATTTGGGAGCAAATTTGTTCTTTTGGGGGAGTATTGCAACTTTTGGCTATTTGGGAGCAAATTTGTTTCTTTGGGGGTGTATTGCAACTTTTGGCCATTGATAGGAATTTTTTTTCCTTTGGGGGGGTATTGCAACTTTTGGCCATTTTGAGGCGAAATTTTTCCTTTGGGTGGGTATTGCAATTTTTGTCCATTTTGAAGCGAAATTGTTCCTTTGGGGGGTATTGCACCTTTTGGCCATTTTGAAGCAAAATTGCTCCTTTGGGGGCGTACTGCAACTTTTGGCCATTTTGAAGCGAAATTGTTCCTTCGGGGGGGTATTGCAATTTTTGTCCATTTTGAAGCGAAATTGTTCCTTTGGGGGGGTATTGCAACTTTTGGCCATTTTGAAGCGAAATTATTCCTTTGGGGGGGTATTGCAACTTTTGGCCATTTTGAGGCGAAATTGTTCCTTTGGTGGGGTATTGCAACTTTTGGCCATTTTGAGGCGAAATTGTTCCTTTGGTGGGGTATTGCAACTTTTGGCCATTTTCAAGCGAAATTGTTCCTTTGGTGGGGTATTGCAACTTTTGGCCATTTTGAGGCGAAATTGTTCCTTTGGTGGGGTATTGCAACTTTTGGCCATTTTGAAGCGAAATTTTCCTTTGGGGGGGTATTGCAACTTTTGGTCATTTTGAGGCGCAATTGTTCCTTTGGGGGGATTGCAACTTTTAGCCATTTTGAAGCGAAATTGTTCCTTTGGGGGGATATTGCAATTTTTGGCTATTTGGGAGCAAATTTGTTTCTTTGGGGGTGTATTGCAACTTTTGGCCATTTGATAGGAAATTTGTTCCTTTGGAGGGGTATTGCAACTTTTGGCAATTTGGGAGCAAATTTGTTCCTTTGGGGGGGTATTGCAACTCTTGGCCATTTGGGAGCAAATTTGTTCCTTGGGGGGTATGTCAACTTTTGGTCATTTGGGGGCAAATTTGTTTCTTTGGGGGGTATTGCAACTTTTAGCCATTTGGGAGCAAATTTGTTCCTTTGGGGGGGTATTGCAGCTTTATGCCATTTGGGAGCAAATTTGTTCTTTTGGGGGTATTGCAACTTTTGGCCATTTGGAAGCAAATTTGTTCCTTTGGGGGGTATTGCAACTTTTGGCCATTTGGGAGGAAATCTGTTCCTTTGGGGGGAAATTGCAACCTTTTTGGCCATTTGGGAGCAAATTTGTTCCTTTGAAGGGGGTATTGCAAATTTTGGCTATTTTGAGGCGAAATTGTTCCTTTGGGGGGAATTGCAACTTTTGGCCATTTTGAAGCGAAATTGTTCCTTTGGGGAGGTATTGCAACTTTTGGCCATTTTGAGGCGAAATTGCTCCTTTGGGTGGGTATTGCAACTTTTGGCCATTTTGAGGCGAAATTGTTCCTTTGGGGGGGTATTGCAACTTTTGGCCATTTTGAGGCAAAATTGTTCCTTTGGGGGGGTTTGCCACCTTTGGCCATTTTGAGGCGAAATTGTTCCTTTGGGGGGGGTATTGCAACTTTGTCCATTTTGAAGCAAAATTGTTCCTTTGGGTGGGTACTGCAACTATTTCGCCATTTTGAAGCAAAATTGTTCCTTCGGGGGGGTATTGCAACTTTTGGCCATTTTGAGGCGAAATTGTTCCTTTGGGGGGTATTGCAACTTTTTGCCATTTGGAGGCGAAATTGTTCCTTTGGGTTTGGGGGGGGAATTGCAACTTTTGGCCATTTTGAAGCGAAATTGTTCCTTTGGGGGGTGTTGCAACATTTGGCCATTTTGAGGCGAAATTTCTCCTTTGGGAGGGTATTGCAACTTTTGGCCATTTTGAGGCGAAATTGTTTCTTTGGGGGGGTATTGCAACTTTATGGCATTTGGGAGCAAATTTGTTCCTTTGGGGGGGTATTGCAACTTTATGGCATTTGGGAGCAAATTTGTTCCTTTGGGGGGGTATTGCAACTTTTGGCCATTTGGGAGCGAATTTGTTCCTTTGGGGGGGTATTGCAACTTTATGCCATTTGGGAGCAAATTTGTTCCTTTTGGGGGGGTATTGCAACTTTATGCCATTTGGGAGCAAATTTGTTCCTTAGGGGGGTATTGCAACTCTTGGCCATTTGGGAGCAAATTTGTTCTTTTGGGGGGTATTGCAACTTTTGGCCATTTGGGAGCAAATTTGTTCCTTTGGGGGGTATGGCAACTTTTGGCCATTTGGGAGCAAATTTCTTTTTTGGGGGGTTATTGCAATTACTGGCCGTTTGGAGGCGAATTTGTTCCTTAGGGGGGTATTGCAACTCTTGGCCATTTGGGAGCAAATTTGTTCCTTTGGGGGGTATGGCAACCTTTGGTCGTTTGGGTGCAAATTTGTTTCTTTGGCGGGGTATTGCAACTTTTTGCCATTTGGGAGTAAATGTGTTCCTTTGGGGGGGTATTGCAACTTTTGGCCATTTGGGAGCAAATTTGTTCCTTTGGAGGGTATTGCAACTTTTGGCCATTTGGGAGCAAATTTGTTCCTTTTGGGGGGGTATTGCAACTGTATGCCATTTGGGAGCAAATTTGTTCTTTTGGGGGGTATTGCAACTTTTGGCCATTTGGGAGCAAATTTGTTCCTTAGGGGGGTATTGCAACTCTTGGCCATTTGTGAGCAAATTTGTTCTTTTGGGGGTATGGCAACGTTTGGTCGTTTGGGAGCAAATTTGTTTCTTTGGGGGGTATTGCAACTTTATGCCATTTGGGAGCAAATTTGTTCTTTTGGGGGGTATTGCAACTTTTGGCCATTTGGGAGCAAATTTGTTCCTTTGGGGGGTATTGCAACTTTTGGCCATTTGGGAGCAAATTTCTTTTTTGGGGGGTTATTGCAACTACTGGCTGTTTGGAGGCGAATTTGTTCCTTGGGGGGGTATTGCAACTTTTGGCCATTTGGTAGCAAATTTCTTCCTTTGGGGGGGTATTGCAACTTTATGCCGTTTGGGAGCAAATTTGTTCTTTTTTGGGGGGGTATTGCAACGATTGGCTTTTTGGAGGCGAATTTGTTCCTTTGGGGGGGTTATTGCAACTTTTGGCCGTTTAGAGGTGAATTTGTTCCTTTGGGGGAGTATTGCAACTTTTGGCCTTTTGGTAGCAAATTTGTTCCTTTGGGGGGGTATTGCAACTTTTGGCCATTTGGGAGCAAATTTGTTCCTTTGGGGGTGACAGCAAGCTGCCCGAGTGACAGCCATGTAGTCATAGGTGAGTTGCGGTCACGGGGGGAGGATCCAGCTGGCCGCGGGTAACCTGAATGACAGCAGCGCTAATCGCGCTGCTCAATTCATTCTCTCAGGGGATTAGTGGTCACCGGTGAGTCCTTCACGGGTGACCGCTAATCAGGACGCGACACAGACAGAGCCGCGGCATGACAATGAAGTCGGGTGAAGTTCACCCGAGTTCATTCTGATCGTGCGGCTCTGTCTGTGTCTGCTGTCATCTGCCATTCAGCTCTGCTACATGGCTCTCTGTGTCTGCTGTCAGCGGCCATGTAGCAGAGCTGAATGGCAGATGACAGCTGTTGAGAAAAAAAGAATCACACACGGATAACACACGCATTGCACACGCACTGCAATCATGAGAAAAATCTCAGGATCGCAGTGCAGTTGCATTGCACTCTGACCTAACGTGAACTAAAATCAGCCGAGTTTTTTTCAGCCAACTCGGACCGATTTTACTCGCATAGATGTGTTTCCAGCCTAAGAAAAACAATATAGGGAGGAGTATTACCATTTGGGAACTCATATATATTGTACTGTGCAAGCACCACTATAGGGCTTTCCATCCCATCCCTATATCAGGGTCAGGGAGAGGGAGAGCTGATGTGGAACGGGGGCGCCCGGTAACTTATGGTGTCATACCCTCCGTTGTTAGGTCGGGATACACTACCCTTATAGGGCTATACTAGTTTCCCTTCCCTTTCCTAAAGTGAGTTTGTATAAAAAACTCCTTGGTTATTTACAAGGATAACGTGATCCATTCTCATTTATATGTTGGTGTGTCTGTTTGTGGGTACATTTTAATGAATATTAATAAAAATTGCACATTTTAAAATAGGGTTGAGATTACATGTTAGTCCCTTTTTGAGCACTCTACCCATCTATTTACTGTAACTCTGTTAGTTCTTTGGGGGGTATTGCAACTTTTGGACCTTTGGTAGCGAATTTGTTCCTTTGGGGGGTATTGCAACTTTTGGACGTTTGGGAGCGAATTTGTTCCTTTTGGGGGGGTATTGCAACTTTTCGACGTTTGGAGGCGAATTTGTTCCTTTGGGGGGGTAATGCAACTTTTGGACGTTTGGTAGCGAATTTGTTCCTGGGGGGGTATTGCAGGTTTTGCATGTTTGGAGGTGAATTTGTTCCTTTGGGGGGGTATTGCAACTTTTATGTTTAATCTCTTTTTTTATTGAAAAATTAAGGTTGGTTACAATAAGCAGGGCTGCAGACCAAGGCAAACCCCCAAATAGAGACAAAACCAAAAAAAACAAGAATGCAATGAAACATGAAAGGCTTTGCTTGGTTGTAGCCATATACAGTTTGTTACAATAAAGAACGTTTAAGAACATTTATATTATTCTGGCTTCAACAATTATAAAAGTATAAATCCATAAAGTATAACATAAACAGGAAAGATTTACCATTCATACCATAGAGGGTTATAATGGTCAGTCAAAGGAAAAGAAATTAAGAGAGAAAGAAAGAGGGAAGTAGACAAAGTGATTGATGACGGGGAAAAGGATCATGGAGAAGGGCAAGGAAGGGCCGGGAATAACTAGCAGGGAAAATCTAGGTAGAGTCTCAACTCACCCCAAAGAGGGACCTGAAGTCCGGAGAATCCAAAAAATTGACCCAGGGACTCCAGATCTTAAGAAATTTTTCAGTAGCGTCCTGAATTTCAGCATTGAGACTCACCATTCTGTAAAGGGACGCCATCTCCCCAAGCTACTCATCCAAGGCGGGGGCACGGGGGGACCTCCAGTGTCTGGGGGTTACGGCTCGGGCAGCCGCTAGGCAAAACCGCAATAGTCCCATTTTCTGAGATTTAACAGACCCCCGGTAGGATAGATAAGAGAGCGATTTGTGGAGAACCAGAGAGGGCCTCCCCGCTAATGCTATTGTATGCCGAGAAGACCCCACTCCAAAAAGGCGTAATGAGGCTACAGCTCCACCATATACTGTTAGGTCCAGAAATATTTGGACAGTGACACAATTTTCGCGAGTTGGGCTCTGCATGCCACCACATTGGATTTGAAATGAAACCTCTACAACAGAATTCAAGTGCAGATTGTAACGTTTAATTTGAAGGTTTGAACAAAAATATCTGATAGAAATTGTAGGAATTGTACACATTTCTTTAGAAACACTCCACATTTTAGGAGGTCAAAAGTAATTGGACAAATAAACCAAACCCAAACAAAATATTTTTATTTTTTAATATTTTGTTGCGAATCACTGCCTCCAAAGGATCATCTGGAACCCATGGACATCACCAAACGCTGGGTTTCCTCCTTCTTAATGCTTTGCCAGGCCTTTACAGCCGCAGCCTTCAGGTCTTGCTTGTTTGTGGGTCTTTCCGTCTTAAGTCTGGATTTGAGCAAGTGAAATGCATGCTCAATTGGGTTAAGATCTGGTGATTGACTTGGCCATTGCAGAATATTCCACTTTTTTGCACTCATGAACTCCTGGGTAGCTTTGGCTGTATGCTGGGGGTCATTGTCCATCTGTACTATGAAGCGCCGTCCGATCAACTTTGCGGCATTTGGCTGAATCTGGGCTGAAAGTATATCCCGGTACACTTCAGAATTCATCCGGCTACTCTTGTCTGCTGTTATGTCATCAATAAACACAAGTGACCCAGTGCCATTGAAAGCCATGCATGCCCATGCCATCACGTTGCCTCCACCATGTTTTACAGAGGATGTGGTGTGCCTTGGATCATGTGCCGTTCCCTTTCTTCTCCAAACTTTTTTCTTCCCATCATTCTGGTACAGGTTGATCTTTGTCTCATCTGTCCATAGAATACTTTTCCAGAACTGAGCTGGCTTCATGAGGTGTTTTTCAGCAAATTTAACTCTGGTCTGTCTATTTTTGGAATTGATGAATGGTTTGCATCTAGATGTGAACCCTTTGTATTTACTTTCATGGAGTCTTCTCTTTACAGTTGACTTAGAGACAGATACACCTACTTCACTGAGAGTGTTCTGGACTTCAGTTGATGTTGTAAACGGGTTCTTCTTCACCAAAGAAAGTATGCGGCGATCATCCACCACTGTTGTCATCCGTGGACGCCCAGGCCTTTTTGAGTTCCCAAGCTCACCAGTCAATTCCTTTTTTCTCAGAATGTACCTGACTGTTGATTTTGCTACTCCAAGCATGTCTGCTATCTCTCTGATGGATTTTTCTTTTTTTTCAGCCTCAGGATGTTCTGCTTCACCTCAATTGAGAGTTCCTTAGACCGCATGTTGTCTGGTCACAGCAACAGCTTCCAAATGCAAAACCACACACCTGTAATCAACCCCAGACCTTTTAACTACTTCATTGATTACAGGTTAACGAGGGAGACGCCTTCAGAGTTAATTGCTGCCCTTAGAGTCCCTTGTCCAATTACTTTTGGTCCCTTGAAAATGAGGAGGCTATGCATTACAGAGCTATGATTCCTAAACCCTTTCTCCGATTTGGATGTGAAAACTCTCATATTGCAGCTGGGAGTGTGCACTTTCAGCCCATATTATATATATAATTGTATTTCTGAACATGTTTTTGTAAACAGCTAAAATAGCAAAACGTGTGTCACTGTCCAAATATTTCTGGCCCTGACTGTATGCAGCATATCCCACCTCTCGTGATTACACCGTCAACATCTGTCTGACACTGAGGGGAAGATTGCGTGTAGGGCATGAGGGCAGCGGTACCAGCGGGTGACAATTTTATAACCCTTTTCCTGGACCGAACAAGCCCTAGAAAATTTGTGGGTGAAGAGAAAAGCGGTCCTCCATTCCTCAACCCGGATAGTCACGCCCAAGTCTCTGCTCCATCCCCCCACAAATTTGAGGTTGTCCACATCCCCCTTCTGGATCAAAAGGTTATAGATAAGGGACAGGGTATGTGTGACGCCCAGGACTAGCCAGGTAGTCACAGATAGAGCCCCACACAACACCTGTCTCCTAAAAAAGGTGTCACCAGCCAACCAGTAAACCCTAGTCACCCCTCTCAGAGCTTGATGGACACATCAGGGGGACGGAGCCAGGCGGTTGGCCACGCCCACCGAGGAGTTCAGAGGGCCTGAGGCGGGAAACCAGTCAGATCAGTTTAGAGTGTAGTTTGGGAGTGGAGTTGAGTTAAGGAGTCTGACGGGTTCCAGGGTTGGAGCCCGGGCACCTTTGGCTAGGAGGCAGACGGTGGCCTCAGCCTTCAGGAGTCGGGAAGACGGCTCGGTGGAACCGTGGTGGACGGGGACAGGGTAGTAGCCCGCCGGCACCGACCCGGGGAACCGACTTGGAAACCGGAGCACAAAGGGGGGTACTCAGACCCTGAAACGAGGTCCAGAAGCCACTGGACTGAGTTAATTAACTGATTGCGGTCTGGACTATAGGTCCTTTCCCACCCAAAGTCCCGACTGAAGACAACAGCCCAACGAGGGGGATAGAAAGCCACCGCCCAGGCAGAGAGATCCCACGGGCCAGCGTCTGCAGGCAAAAGGGCTCTCCCGACATCCACAAAGCCGGGGAGTGGACTTCCGACGCTGAAGCACAGGTAGCCCACAAATACACAACATGGTGCAGGAGAAAGGCAGAGACCACTAACCGGGTGGGGGACCAGTTGCAGCCGGCTGCGGGCGCCGACCACCATCACCTTGGTTTACCAGAGACTTGTGTATGTTTCTAATCGTGAGTACAACAGTGCAATCCGGTCGCGCACCTCCCTGCACCGCCCCACAAACCCCAACGGGTCCCGGGGCCACCACCCCCGCCAACGGAGGGGTTAACATCTTGCTGCGTAACATCTCCCCCTGGGTGCCCAGTAACCGCAGCGGTGGTGTCCACCTTCACCACAACCGGTGGGTGGCATCACAAACTCAAACACGGCTCAGGCCGTACACCTACATCCCCTAAAACCGCCAGCCCCTTTCAGATCGAAGTGGACCACGGGGCCCCTCGGTCCGGAGACGCTCGAGCCACCACCCGGCGAGTCCGGATCCGAGCGGCTCGGTTGCCGCCGAGCACGGGGCGGTACATATGTCCCAGAGCCTCTTCCAAAAGAATGAGCTTTTCGAACGAGGAGGGGGGGGGGCAGCATAAAGTGCCTCTCGGCCTGATCCGGTCAAGAAAGACCTGATCTAGAAGTATTCAAGTATTGCAACTTTTAGATGTTTGGAGGCAAATTTGTTCCTTTGGGGGGGTATTGCAACTTTTCACAATCTTGGAGCGAATTTGTTTCTTTGGGGGGGTATTGCAACTTTGGACAATCTTGGAGCAAATTTGTTCCTTTGGAGGGGTATTGCAACTTTTAGCCATATGTGATCGAATTTGTTCCTTTGGGGGGTATTGTAACTTTTGGGCGTCTGGAGGCAAATTTGTTCCTTTGGGGGGGTATTGCAACTTTTGGGTGTTTGGAGACGAATTTGTTCCTTTTTTGGGGGGATATTGCAACTTTTGGACATTTGGACGTGAATTTGTTCCTTTGGGGGGGGGTATTGCAACTTTTGGATGTTTGGAGGCGAATTTGTTCCTTTGGGGGATATTGCAACTTTTGGCCATTTGGGAGCGAATTTGTTCCTTTGGGGGAGGTATTGCAACTTTTGGGTGTCTGGAGACAAATTTGTTCCTTTGGGGGGTGTTGCAACTTTTGGACTACCCCCCCAAAGGAAAAAAGTCTATTCCTGATGTTCAATAGTTGCAATACCTCCCAAAGGAGAAAAATTGCTTCCAAATGGCCGAAAGTTGCAATATCCCCCCAAAAGGAATAAATTTGTCTCCAGATGGCCAAAAGTTGCAATACCCCCCAAAGGAACAAATTTGGCTCCTGACAGACATCTAAATGTTGCAATACCCCCCCAAAAGGAACAAAGTCGCCTCCTGATGTCCAAAAGTTGCAATACCCCCCCCCCCCAAAGGAACAAATTCGCCTCCATACGGCCAAAAGTTGCAATACCCCCCAGAGGAACAAATTCGCCTCCAGACGCCCAAAAGTTGCAATACCCCCCCAAAGGAACAAATTCGCCCTCAAACCGGCAAATGTTGCAATACCCCCCCTTTACCACCGGATGGAATTAAATACGCTCCAACTCAGGGTAAATGGCGTAATCTGCGATCCACAATAAGCCCCAGTTACAGGGGAAATCACCAAGTGTGCCAAGAACAAAAAAAAGCCAAAAAACTATTTTAATATCTGAAGGAAATAGATTTTAGAGCCGTTAAAATCGCATATAGGTAAAATAAAATAAATAAATGCCAGGATCCTAAAATGGTTTGGTGGTGAACTGGTTAATCTGCAGCATGTCACAAGTATTCACCCCTCCCCCAGTTTAAATTCGGTTTAATAACATTTACAAACTTACAACTAACATATCAAGAGGTTTCCCCCTAATTAACCAAAAAATGCAATGTTTAGTCCCTTTTGAAGCCTAAAGTTTCCCCTATTTTGGACATTATGGTTTGTTCCGCGGCTGGCCACACGCATACAGTATGTGGTGAGGGCTCTACCACAAGGTAGCAACGGAGGGGGGGGGGGGCAGCAGCGCATTCCGTACGTCACGTGACTATTCCATCAGAACAACGCCTCAGTGCGGGCGGAAGTTGCAATACCCCCTCAAAAGAACAATTTCGCCTCAAAATGGCCAAAGGTGACAAAACCCCCCCAAAGAAACAATTTCGCCTCAAAATGGCCAAAAATTGCACTACCCCCCTAAAGGAACAATTTTGCCTCAAAATGGCCAAAAGTTGCACTACCCCCCAAAGGAACAATTTCGCCTCAAAATGACCAAAAGTTGCAATACCCCCCCAAAGGAACAATTTCGCTTCAAAATGGCCAAAAGTTGCAATACCCCACCAAAGGAATAATTTAGCTTCAAAATGGCCAAAAGTTGCAATACCCCCCCAAAGGAACAATTTCACTTCAAAATGGCCAAAAGTTGCAATACCCCCCCGAAGGAACAATTTCGCTTCAAAATGGCCAAAAGTTGCACTACCCCCCCAAAGGAACAATTTCGCCTCAAAATGGCCAAAAGTTGCACTACCCCCCCAAAGGAACAATTTCGCCTCAAAATGGCCAAACGTTGCAATACCCCCCAAAGGAACAATTTCGCCTCAAAATGGCCAAAAGTTGCAATAGCCCCCAGAAGGAACAATTTCGCCTCAAAATGGCCAAAAGTTGCAATACTCCCCCAAAGGAACAATTTCGCCTCCAAATGGCAAAAAGTTGCACTACCTCCCCAAAGGAACAATTTCGCTTAAAAATGGCGAAAAAGTTGCAGTACCCCCCCAAAGGAACAATTTTGCTTCAAAATGGCCAAAGTTGCAATACCCCCCCAAAGGAACAATTTCGCCTTCAAATGGCAAAAAGTTGCAATACCCCCCAAAGGAACAATTTCGCTTCAAAATGGCGAAAAAGTTGCAGTACCCCCCCAAAGGAACAATTTTGCTTCAAAATGGCCAAAGTTGCAATACCCCCTCAAAAGAACAATTTCGCCTCAAAATGGCCAAAGGTGACAAAACCCCCCCAAAGGAACAATTTCGCCTCAAAATGGCCAAAAATTGCACTACCCCCCCAAAGGAACAATTTTGCCTCAAAATGGCCAAAAGTTGCACTACCCCCCAAAGGAACAATTTCGCCTCAAAATGACCAAAAGTTGCAAGACCCCCCCAAAGGAACAATTTTGCTTCAAAATAGCCAAAAGTTGCAATATCCCCCCAAAGGAACAATTTCGTCTTAAAATGGCCAAAAGTTGCAATACCCACCCAAAGTAAAAATTTCGCCTCAAAATGGCCAAAAGTTGCAATACCCCACCAAAGGAACAATTTCGCTTCAAAATGGCAAAAATTTTCAATACCCCCCCAAAGGAACAATTTCGCTTTAAAATGGCCAAAAGTTGCAATACCCCACCAAAGGAATAATTTCGCTTCAAAATGGCCAAAAGTTGCACTACCCCCCCAAAGGAACAATTTCGCCTCAAAATGGCCAAAAGTTACAATACCCCCCCAAAGGAACAATTTCGCCTCAAAATGGCCAAAAGTTGCAATACCCCATAAAGGAACAATTTTGCTTCAAAATGGCCAAAAGTTGCAATACCCCCCCAAAGGAACAATTTCGCCTCAAAATGGCAAAAAATTGCAATACCCCCCCAAAGGAACAATTTTGCCTCTAAATGCCGAAAAGTTGCAATACCCCCCAAAGGAACAATTTCGCTTCAAAATGGCCAAAAGTTGCAATACCCCCCCAAAGGAACAATTTCGCCTCAAAATGCCGAAAAGTTGCAATACCCCCCGAAAGGAACAATTTCGCTTCAAAATTGGCAAAGTTGCAATACCCCCCCAAAGGAACAATTTCGCCTCAAAATGCAGAAAAGGTGCAATACCCCCCGAAAGGAACAATTTCGCTTCAAAATGGCCAAAAGTTGCAATACCCCCCCAAAGGAACAATTTCGCCTCAAAATGGCAAAAAATTGCAATACCCCCCAAAGGAACAATTTCGCTTCAAAATGGCCAAAAGTTGCAATATCCCCCCAAAGGAACAATTTCGCCTCAAAATGCCGAAAAGTTGCAATACCCCCGAAAGGAACAATTTCGCTTCAAAATGGCCAAAAGTTGCAATACCCCCCCAAAGGAATAATTTCGCCTCAAAATGGCAAAAAATTGCAATACCCCCCCAAAGGAACAATTTCGCTTCAAAATGGCCAAAAGTTGCAATACCCCCCCAAAGGAACAATTTCGCCTCAAAATGCCGAAAAGTTGCAATACCCCCCGAAAGGAACAATTTCGCTTCAAAATGGCCAAAAGTTGCAAAACCCCCCAAAGGAACAATTTCGCCTCAAAATGGCAAAAAATTGCAATACCCCCTCAAAGGAACAAATTCACCTCAAAATGCCGAAAAGTTGCAATACCCCCCGAAAGGAACAATTTCACTTCAAAATGGCCAAAAGATGCAATACCCCCCAAAGCAACAATTTCGCCTCAAAATGGCAAAAAATTGCAATACCCCCCCAAAGGAACAATTTCGCTTCAAAATGGCCAAAAGTTGCAATACCCCCCCAAAGGAACAATTTCGCCTCAAAATGTCGAAAAAATGCAATACCCCCCCAAAGGAACAATTTCGCCTCAAAATGGCAAAAAATTGCAATACCCCCCCAAAGGAACAATTTCGCCTCAAAATGGCAAAAAATTGCAATATCCCACCAAAGGAACAATTTCGCCTCAAAATGCCGAAAAGTTGCAATACCCCCCAAAGGAACAATTTCGCTTCGAAATGGCCAAAAGTTACAATCCCCCCCAAAGGAACAATTTCGCCTCAAAATGGAAAAAAATTGCAATACTCCCCCAGAGGAATAATTTCGCTTCAAAATGCCGAAAAGTTGCAATACCCCCCGAAAGGAAGAATGTCGCTTCAAAATGGCCAAAAGTTGCAATACCCCCCAAAGGAACAATTTCGCCTCAAAATGGCAAAAAATTGCAATACCCCCCCGAAGGAACAATTTCGCCTCAAAATGCCGAAAAGTTGCAATACCCCCCGAAAGTAACAATTTCGCTTCAAAATGGCCAAAAGATGCAATACCCCCCCCAAAGCAACAATTTCGCCTCAAAATGGCAAAAAATTGCAATACCCCCCCAAAGGAACAATTTCGCCTCAAAATAGCAAAAAATTGCAATACCCCCCCAAAGGAACAATTTTGCCTCAAAATGCCGAAAAGTTGCAATACCCCCTCAAAGGAACAATTTCGCTTTAAAATGGCCAAAAGTTGCAATACCCCCCCAAAGGAACAATTTCGCTTCAAAATGGCCAAAAGTTGCAATACCCCCCGAAAGGAACAATTTCGCCTCAAAATAGCAAAAAATTGCAATACCCCCCCAAAGGAACAATTTTGCCTCAAAATGCCGAAAAGTTGCAATACCCCCTCAAAGGAACAATTTCGCTTCAAAATGGCCAAAAGTTGCAATACCCCCCCAAGGAACAATTTCGCTTCAAAATGGCCAAAAGTTGCAATACCCCCCCAAAGGAACAATTTTGCCTCAAAATGCCGAAAAGTTGCAATACCCCCTCAAAGGAACAATTTCGCCTCAAAATGGAAAAAAAATTGCAATACCCCCCGAAAGGAACAATTTCGCTTCAAAATGGCCAAAAGTTTCAAAACCCCCCCAAAGGAACAATTTCGCCTCAAAATGGAAAAAAATTGCAATACCTTTCCAAAGGAACAATTTCACTTCAAAATGCCGAAAAGTTGCAATACCCCCCCAAAGGAACAATTTCGCGTCAAAATGGCCAAAAGTTGCAATACCCCCCCAAAGGAACAATTTCGCCTCAAAATGGAAAAAAATTGCAATACCCCCCCAGAGGAATAATTTCGCTTCAAAATGCCGAAAAGTTGCAATACCCCCCCAAAGGAACAATTTCGCTTCAAAATGCCGAAACGTTGCAATACCCCCCGAAAGGAACAATTTCACTTCAAAATGGCCAAAAGTTGCAATACCCCCCCAAAGGAACAATTTCGCCTCAAAATGGCAAAAAATTGCAATACCCCTCCGAAGGAACAATTTCGCCTCAAAATGCCGAAAAGTTCCAATACCCCCCGAAAGTAACAATTTTGCTTCAAAATGGCCAAAAGATGCAATACCCCCCCAAAGCAACAATTTCGCCTCAAAATGGCAAAAAATTGCAATACCCCCCCAAAGGAACAATTTCGCCTCAAAATGGCAAAAAATTGCAATACCCCCTCAAAGGAACAATTTCGCTTCAAAATGGCAAAAAGTTGCAATACCCCCCCAAAGGAACAAAGGAACAATTTCGCCTCAAAATGGAAAAAAAATTGCAATACCCTCCAAAGGAATAATTTCGCTTCAAAATGCCGAAAAGTTGCAATACCCCCCCAAAGGAACAATTTCGCTTCAAAATGGCAAAAATTTTCAATACCCCCCCAAAGGAACAATTTCGCTTTAAAATGGCCAAAAGTTGCAATACCCCACCAAAGGAATAATTTCGCTTCAAAATGGCCAGAAGTTGCAATACCCCCTCAAAAGAACAATTTCGCCTCAAAATGGCAAAAAATTGCAATACCCCCCAAAGGAACAATTTCGCTTCAAAATGGCCAAAAGATGCAATACCCCCCCAAAGCAACAATTTCGCCTCACAATGGCAAAAAATTGCAATACCCCCCCAAAGGAACAATTTCGCCTCAAAATGGCAAAAAATTGCAATACCCCCCCAAAGGAACAATTTCGCCTCAAAATGGCAAAAAATTGCAATACCCCCCAAAGCAACAATTTCGCTTCAAAATGGCCAAAAGATGCAATACCCCCCCAAAGCAACAATTTCGCCTCACAATGGCAAAAAATTGCAATACCCCCCCAAAGGAACAATTTCGCCTCAAAATGGCAAAAAATTGCAATACCCCCCCAAAGGAACAATTTCACCTCAAAATGACAAAAAATTGCAATACCCCCCCAAAGGAACAATTTCGCCTCAAAATGCCGAAAAGTTGCAATACCCCCTCAAAGGAACAATTTCGCTTCAAAATGGCCAAAAGTTGCAATACCCCCCCAAAGGAACAATTTCGCCTCAAAATGCCGAAAAGTTGCAATACCCCCCCAAAGGAACAATTTCGCCTCAAAATGCCGAAAAGTTGCAATACCCCCTCAAAGGAACAATTTCGCCTCAAAATGGAAAAAAAATTGCAATACCCCCCAAAAGGAACAATTTCGCCTCAAAATGCCGAAAAGTTGCAATACCCCCCGAAAGGAACAATTTCGCTTCAAAATGGCCAAAAGTTGCAATACCCCCCCAAAGGAACAATTTCGCCTCAAAATGGCAAAAAATTGCAATACCCCCCCAATGGAACAATTTTGCTTCAAAATGGCCAAAAGTTGCAATAATCCCCCAAAGGAACAATTTCGCTTCAAAATGGCCAAAAGTTGCAATACCCCCCCAAAGGAACAATTTCGCTTCAAAATTGCCAAAAGTTGCAATATCCCCCCAAAGGAACAATTTCGCCTCAAAATGGAAAAAAATTGCAATACCTTCCCAAAGGAACAATTTCGCTTCAAAATGGCCATAAGTTGCAATACCCCCCCAAAGGAACAATTTCGCCTCAAAATAACCAAAAGTTGCAATACCCCCCAAAGGAACAATTTCGCCTCAAAATGGCAAAAAATTGCAATACCCCCCAAAGGAACAATTTCGCTTCAAAATGGCCAAAAGTTGCAATACCCCCCCAAAGGAACAATTTCGCCTCTAAATGCCGAAAAGTTGCAATACCCCCCGAAAGGAACAATTTCTCTTCAAAATGGCCAAAAGTTGCAATACCCCCCCAAAGGAACAATTTCGCCTCAAAATGGAAAAAAATTGCAATACCTTCCCAAAGGAACAATTTCGCTTCAAAATGCCGAAAAGTTGCAATACCCCCACAAAGGAACAATTTCGCGTCAAAATGGCCAAAAGTTGCAATACCCCCCCAAAGGAACAATTTCGCTTCAAAATGGCCAAAAGTTGCAATACCCCCCGAAAGGAACAATTTCGCCTCAAAATAGCAAAAAATTGCAATACCCCCCCAAAGGAACAATTTTGCCTCAAAATGCCGAAAAGTTGCAATACCCCCTCAAAGGAACAATTTCGCTTCAAAATGGCCAAAAGTTGCAATACCCCCCCAAGGAACAATTTCGCTTCAAAATGGCCAAAAGTTGCAATACCCCCCCAAAGGAACAATTTTGCCTCAAAATGCCGAAAAGTTGCAATACCCCCTCAAAGGAACAATTTCGCCTCAAAATGGAAAAAAAATTGCAATACCCCCCGAAAGGAACAATTTCGCTTCAAAATGGCCAAAAGTTTCAAAACCCCCCCAAAGGAACAATTTCGCCTCAAAATGGAAAAAAATTGCAATACCTTTCCAAAGGAACAATTTCACTTCAAAATGCCGAAAAGTTGCAATACCCCCCCAAAGGAACAATTTCGCGTCAAAATGGCCAAAAGTTGCAATACCCCCCCAAAGGAACAATTTCGCCTCAAAATGGAAAAAAATTGCAATACCCCCCCAGAGGAATAATTTCGCTTCAAAATGCCGAAAAGTTGCAATACCCCCCCAAAGGAACAATTTCGCTTCAAAATGCCGAAACGTTGCAATACCCCCCGAAAGGAACAATTTCACTTCAAAATGGCCAAAAGTTGCAATACCCCCCCAAAGGAACAATTTCGCCTCAAAATGGCAAAAAATTGCAATACCCCTCCGAAGGAACAATTTCGCCTCAAAATGCCGAAAAGTTCCAATACCCCCCGAAAGTAACAATTTTGCTTCAAAATGGCCAAAAGATGCAATACCCCCCCAAAGCAACAATTTCGCCTCAAAATGGCAAAAAATTGCAATACCCCCCCAAAGGAACAATTTCGCCTCAAAATGGCAAAAAATTGCAATACCCCCTCAAAGGAACAATTTCGCTTCAAAATGGCAAAAAGTTGCAATACCCCCCCAAAGGAACAAAGGAACAATTTCGCCTCAAAATGGAAAAAAAATTGCAATACCCTCCAAAGGAATAATTTCGCTTCAAAATGCCGAAAAGTTGCAATACCCCCCCAAAGGAACAATTTCGCTTCAAAATGGCAAAAATTTTCAATACCCCCCCAAAGGAACAATTTCGCTTTAAAATGGCCAAAAGTTGCAATACCCCACCAAAGGAATAATTTCGCTTCAAAATGGCCAGAAGTTGCAATACCCCCTCAAAAGAACAATTTCGCCTCAAAATGGCAAAAAATTGCAATACCCCCCAAAGGAACAATTTCGCTTCAAAATGGCCAAAAGATGCAATACCCCCCCAAAGCAACAATTTCGCCTCACAATGGCAAAAAATTGCAATACCCCCCCAAAGGAACAATTTCGCCTCAAAATGGCAAAAAATTGCAATACCCCCCCAAAGGAACAATTTCGCCTCAAAATGGCAAAAAATTGCAATACCCCCCAAAGCAACAATTTCGCTTCAAAATGGCCAAAAGATGCAATACCCCCCCAAAGCAACAATTTCGCCTCACAATGGCAAAAAATTGCAATACCCCCCCAAAGGAACAATTTCGCCTCAAAATGGCAAAAAATTGCAATACCCCCCCAAAGGAACAATTTCACCTCAAAATGACAAAAAATTGCAATACCCCCCCAAAGGAACAATTTCGCCTCAAAATGCCGAAAAGTTGCAATACCCCCTCAAAGGAACAATTTCGCTTCAAAATGGCCAAAAGTTGCAATACCCCCCCAAAGGAACAATTTCGCCTCAAAATGCCGAAAAGTTGCAATACCCCCCCAAAGGAACAATTTCGCCTCAAAATGCCGAAAAGTTGCAATACCCCCTCAAAGGAACAATTTCGCCTCAAAATGGAAAAAAAATTGCAATACCCCCCAAAAGGAACAATTTCGCCTCAAAATGCCGAAAAGTTGCAATACCCCCCGAAAGGAACAATTTCGCTTCAAAATGGCCAAAAGTTGCAATACCCCCCCAAAGGAACAATTTCGCCTCAAAATGGCAAAAAATTGCAATACCCCCCCAATGGAACAATTTTGCTTCAAAATGGCCAAAAGTTGCAATAATCCCCCAAAGGAACAATTTCGCTTCAAAATGGCCAAAAGTTGCAATACCCCCCCAAAGGAACAATTTCGCTTCAAAATTGCCAAAAGTTGCAATATCCCCCCAAAGGAACAATTTCGCCTCAAAATGGAAAAAAATTGCAATACCTTCCCAAAGGAACAATTTCGCTTCAAAATGGCCATAAGTTGCAATACCCCCCCAAAGGAACAATTTCGCCTCAAAATAACCAAAAGTTGCAATACCCCCCAAAGGAACAATTTCGCCTCAAAATGGCAAAAAATTGCAATACCCCCCAAAGGAACAATTTCGCTTCAAAATGGCCAAAAGTTGCAATACCCCCCCAAAGGAACAATTTCGCCTCTAAATGCCGAAAAGTTGCAATACCCCCCGAAAGGAACAATTTCTCTTCAAAATGGCCAAAAGTTGCAATACCCCCCCAAAGGAACAATTTCGCCTCAAAATGGAAAAAAATTGCAATACCTTCCCAAAGGAACAATTTCGCTTCAAAATGCCGAAAAGTTGCAATACCCCCACAAAGGAACAATTTCGCGTCAAAATGGCCAAAAGTTGCAATACCCCCCCAAGGGAACAATTTCGCCTCAAAATGGCAAAAAATTGCAATACACCCCCAAAGGAACAATTATGCCTCAAAATGCTGAAAAGTTTCAATACCCCCGAAAGGAACAATTTCGTTTCAAAATGGCCAAAAGTTGCAATACCCCCCAAAGGAACAATTTCGCCTCAAAATGCCGAAAAGTTGCAATACCCCCCGAAAGGAACAATTTTGCTTCAAAATGGCCAAAAGTTGCAATACCCCCCCAAAGGAACAATTTCGCCTCAAAATGGCAAAAAATTGCAATACCCCCCCAAAGGAACAATTTCGCCTCAAAATGCCGAAAAGTTGCAATACCCCCCGAAAGGAACAATTTCGCTTCAAAATGGCCAAAAGTTGCAATACCCCCCGAAAGGAACAATTTCGCTTCAAAATGGCCAAAAGTTGCAATACCCCCCCAAAGGAACAATTTCGCCTCAAAATGTCAAAAAATTGCAATACCGCACCGAAGGAACAATTTCGCCTCAAAATGCCGAAAAGTTGCAATACCCCCCCAAAGGAACAATTTCGCTTCAAAATGGCCAAAAGTTGCAATACTCCCCCTAAGGAACAATTTCGCCTCAAAATGCCGGAAAGTTGCAATACCCCCCGAAAGGAACAATTTCGCTTCAAAATGGCCAAAAGTTGCAATACCCCCCCAAAGGAACAACTTCGCCTCAAAATGGAAAAAAATTGCAATACCTTCCCAAAGGAACAATTTCGCTTCAAAATGGCCAAAAGTTGCAATACCCCCCCAAAGGAACAATTTCGCCTCAAAATGGCCAAAAGTTCCAATACCCCCCAAAGGAACAATTTCGCCTCAAAATGGCAAAAAATTGCAATACCCCCCCAAAGGAACAATTTCGCTTCAAAATGGCCAAAAGTTGCAATACCCCCCCAAAGGAACAATTTCGCCTCAAAATGCCGAAAAGTTGCAATACCCCCCGAAAGGAACAATTTCGCTTCAAAATGGCCAAAAGTTGCAATACCCCCCCAAAGGAACAATTTCGGCTCAAAATGCCGAAAAGTTGCAATACCCCCCCAAAGGAACAATTTCGCTTCAAAATGGCCAAAAGTTGCAATACCCCCCCAAAGGAACAATTTCACCTCAAAATGGCAAAAAATTGCAATACCCCACCAAAGGAACAATTTCGCCTCAAAATGCCGAAAAGTTGCAATACCCCCCGAAAGGAACAATTTCGCTTCAAAATGGCCAAAAGTTGCAATACCACCCCAAAGGAACAATTTTGCCTCAAAATGGCAAAAAATTGCAATACCCCCCAAAGGAACAATTTCGCCTCAAAATGCCGAAAAGTTGCAATACACCCCGAAAGGAACAATTTCGCTTCAAAATGGCCAAAAGTTGCAATACCCCCCCAAAGGAACAATTTCGCCTCACAATGGCAAAAAATTGCAATACCCCCCAAAGGAACAATTTCACCTCAAAATGCCGAAAAGTTGCAATACCCTCCCAAAGGAACAATTTCGCCTCAAAATGGCAAAAAATTGCAATACCCCCCCAAAGGAACAATTTCGCTTCAAAATGGCCAGAAGTTGCAATACCCCCTTAAAGGAACAATTTCGCCTCAAAATGGCAAAAAATTGCAATACCCCCCAAAGGAACAATTTTGCCTAAAAATGCCGAAAAGTTGCAATACCCCCCCCCAAAGGAACAATTTCGCCTCAAAATGCCGAAAAGTTGCAATACCCCCCGAAAGGAACAATTTCGCTTCAAAATGGCCAAAAGTTGCAACACCCCCGAAAGGAACAATTTCGCCTCAAAATGGCAAAAAATTGCAATACCCCCCCTAAGGAACAATTTCGCCTCAAAATGCCGAAAAGTTGCAATACCCCCCCAAAGGAACAATTTCGCTTCAAAATGGCAAAAAGTTGCAATACCCCCCCAAAGGAACAATTTCGCCTCAAAATGCCGAAAAGTTGCAATACCCCCCCAAAGGAACAATTTCGCCTCAAAATAGCAAAAAGTTGCAATACCCCCCCAAAGGAACAATTTCGCCTCAAAATGCCGAAAAGTTGCAATACCCCCCGAAAGGAACAATTTTGCTTCAAAATGGCCAAAAGTTGCAATACCCCCCCAAAGGAACAATTTCGCCTCAAAATGGCAAAAAATTGCAATACCCCCCAAAGGAACAATTTCGCCTCAAAATGCCGAAAAGTTGCAATACCCCCCGAAAGGAACAATTTCGCTTCAAAATGGCCAAAAGTTGCAATACCCACCCAAAGGAACAATTTCGCCTCAAAATGGCAAAAAATTGCAATACCCCCCCAAAGGAACAATTTCACCTCAAAATGCCGAAAAGTTGCAATACCCCCCGAAATGAACAATTTCGCTTCAAAATGGCCAAAAGTTGCAATACCCCCCCAAAGGAACAATTTCGCCTCAAAATGGCAAAAAATTGCAATACCCCCCCAAGGAACAATTTCGCTTTAAAATGGCCAAAAGTTGCAATACCCCTCCAAAGGAACAATTTCGCCTCAAAATGGCAAAAAATTGCAATACCCCCCCAAAGGAACAATTTCGCTTCAAAATGGCCAAAAGTTGCAATACCCCCCCAAAGGAACAATTTCGCCTCAAAATGGCAAAAAATTGCAATACCCCCCAAAGGAACAATTTTGCCTCAAAATGACGAAAAGTTGCAATACCCCCCCAAAGAAACAATTTCGCCTCAAAATGCCGAAAAGTTGCAATACCCCCCGAAAGGAACAATTTCGCTTCAAAATGGCCAAAAGTTGCAATACCCCCCAAAGGAACAATTTCGCCTCAAAATGGCAAAAAGTTGCAATACCCCCCCAAAGGAACAATTTCGCCTCAAAATGGCAAAAAGTTGCAATACCCCCCCAAAGGAACAATTTCGCCTCAAAATGCCGAAAAGTTGCAATACCCCCCGAAAGGAACAATTTTGCTTCAAAATGGCCAAAAGTTGCAATACCCCCCCAAAGGAACAATTTCGCCTCAAAATGGCAAAAAATTGCAATACCCCCCAAAGGAACAATTTCGCCTCAAAATGCCGAAAAGTTGCAATACCCCCCGAAAGGAACAATTTCGCTTCAAAATGGCCAAAAGTTGCAATACCCACCCAAAGGAACAATTTCGCCTCAAAATGGCAAAAAATTGCAATACCCCCCCAAAGGAACAATTTCACCTCAAAATGCCGAAAAGTTGCAATACCCCCCGAAATGAACAATTTCGCTTCAAAATGGCCAAAAGTTGCAATACCCCCCCAAAGGAACAATTTCGCCTCAAAATGGCAAAAAATTGCAATACCCCCCCAAGGAACAATTTCGCTTTAAAATGGCCAAAAGTTGCAATACCCCTCCAAAGGAACAATTTCGCCTCAAAATGGCAAAAAATTGCAATACCCCCCCAAAGGAACAATTTCGCTTCAAAATGGCCAAAAGTTGCAATACCCCCCCAAAGGAACAATTTCGCCTCAAAATGGCAAAAAATTGCAATACCCCCCAAAGGAACAATTTTGCCTCAAAATGACGAAAAGTTGCAATACCCCCCCAAAGAAACAATTTCGCCTCAAAATGCCGAAAAGTTGCAATACCCCCCGAAAGGAACAATTTCGCTTCAAAATGGCCAAAAGTTGCAATACCACCCAAAGGAACAATTTCGCCTCAAAATGGCAAAAAGTTGCAATACCCCCGCAAAGGAACAATTTCGCCTCAAAATGGCAAAAAATTGCAATACCCCCCAAAGGAACAATTTCGCCTCAAAATGGAAAAAAAATTGCAATACCCCCCAAAGGAACAATTTCGCCTCAAAATGGCAAAAAGTTGCAATACCTTCCCAAAGGAACAATTTCGCCTCAAAATGCCGAAAAGTTGCAATACCCCCCGAAAGGAACAATTTCGCTTCAAAATGGCCAAAAGTTGCAATACCCCCCTAAGGAACAATTTCGCCTCAAAATGGAAAAAAAATTGCAATACCCCCCCAAAGGAACAATTTCGCCTCAAAATGCCAAAAAGTTGCAATACCCCCCGAAAGGAACAATTTCGCCTCAAAATAACCAAAAGTTGCAATACCCCCCAAAGGAACAATTTCGCCTCAAAATGGCAAAAAATTGCAATACCCCCCAAAGGAACAATTTCGCTTCAAAATGGCCAAAAGTTGCAATACCCCCCCAAAGGAACAATTTCGCCTCTAAATGCCGAAAAGTTGCAATACCCCCCGAAAGGAACAATTTCGCTTCAAAATGGCCAAAAGTTGCAATACCCCCCCAAAGGAACAATTTCGCCTCAAAATGGAAAAAAATTGCAATACCTTCCCAAAGGAACAATTTCGCTTCAAAATGCCGAAAAGTTGCAATACCCCCACAAAGGAACAATTTCGCGTCAAAATGGCCAAAAGTTGCAATACCCCCCCAAGGGAACAATTTCGCCTCAAAATGGCAAAAAATTGCAATACACCCCCAAAGGAACAATTATGCCTCAAAATGCTGAAAAGTTTCAATACCCCCGAAAGGAACAATTTCGTTTCAAAATGGCCAAAAGTTGCAATACCCCCCAAAGGAACAATTTCGCCTCAAAATGCCGAAAAGTTGCAATACCCCCCGAAAGGAACAATTTTGCTTCAAAACGGCCAAAAGTTGCAATACCCCCCCAAAGGAACAATTTCGCCTCAAAATGGCAAAAAATTGCAATACCCCCCCAAAGGAACAATTTCGCCTCAAAATGCCGAAAAGTTGCAATACCCCCCGAAAGGAACAATTTCGCTTCAAAATGGCCAAAAGTTGCAATACCCCCCGAAAGGAACAATTTCGCTTCAAAATGGCCAAAAGTTGCAATACCCCCCCAAAGGAACAATTTCGCCTCAAAATGTCAAAAAATTGCAAAACCCCACCGAAGGAACAATTTCGCCTCAAAATGCCGAAAAGTTGCAATACCCCCCGAAAGTAACAATTTCGCTTCAAAATGGCAAAAAGATGCAATACCCCCCCAAAGCAACAATTTCGGCTCAAAATGGCAAAAAATTGCAATACCCCCCCAAAGGAACAATTTCTTCTCAAAATGTCAAAAAATTGCAATACCCCCCCAAAGGAACAATTTTGCCTCAAAATGCCGAAAAGTTGCAATACCCCCCCAAAGGAACAATTTCGCTTCAAAATGGCCAAAAGTTGCAATACTCCCCCTAAGGAACAATTTCGCCTCAAAATGCCGGAAAGTTGCAATACCCCCCGAAAGGAACAATTTCGCTTCAAAATGGCCAAAAGTTGCAATACCCCCCCAAAGGAACAATTTCGCCTCAAAATGGAAAAAAATTGCAATACCTTCCCAAAGGAACAATTTCGCTTCAAAATGGCCAAAAGTTGCAATACCCCCCAAAGGAACAATTTCGCCTCAAAATGGCCAAAAGTTCCAATACCCCCCAAAGGAACAATTTCGCCTCAAAATGGCAAAAAATTGCAATACCCCCCCAAAGGAACAATTTCGCTTCAAAATGGCCAAAAGTTGCAATACCCCCCCAAAGGAACAATTTCGCCTCAAAATGCCGAAAAGTTGCAATACCCCCCGAAAGGAACAATTTCGCTTCAAAATGGCCAAAAGTTGCAATACCCCCCCAAAGGAACAATTTCGGCTCAAAATGCCGAAAAGTTGCAATACCCCCCCAAAGGAACAATTTCGCTTCAAAATGGCCAAAAGTTGCAATACCCCCCCAAAGGAACAATTTCACCTCAAAATGGCAAAAAATTGCAATACCCCACCAAAGGAACAATTTCGCCTCAAAATGCCGAAAAGTTGCAATACCCCCCGAAAGGAACAATTTCGCTTCAAAATGGCCAAAAGTTGCAATACCACCCCAAAGGAACAATTTTGCCTCAAAATGGCAAAAAATTGCAATACCCCCCAAAGGAACAATTTCGCCTCAAAATGCCGAAAAGTTGCAATACCCCCCGAAAGGAACAATTTCGCTTCAAAATGGCCAAAAGTTGCAATACCCCCCCAAAGGAACAATTTCGCCTCACAATGGCAAAAAATTGCAATACCCCCCAAAGGAACAATTTCACCTCAAAATGCCGAAAAGTTGCAATACCCTCCCAAAGGAACAATTTCGCCTCAAAATGGTAAAAAATTGCAATACCCCCCCAAAGGAACAATTTCGCTTCAAAATGACCAGAAGTTGCAATACCCCCTTAAAGGAACAATTTCGCCTCAAAATGGCAAAAAATTGCAATACCCCCCCAAAGGAACAATTTTGCCTAAAAATGCCGAAAAGTTGCAATACCCCCCCCAAAGGAACAATTTCGCCTCAAAATGCCGAAAAGTTGCAATACCCCCCGAAAGGAACAATTTCGCTTCAAAATGGCCAAAAGTTGCAACACCCCCGAAAGGAACAATTTCGCCTCAAAATGGCAAAAAATTGCAATACCCCCCCAAAGGAACAATTTCGCCTCAAAATGCCGAAAAGTTGCAATACCCCCCCAAAGGATCAATTTCGCTTCAAAATGGCAAAAAGTTGCAATACCCCCCCAAAGGAACAATTTCGCCTCAAAATGCCGAAAAGTTGCAATACCCCCCCAAAGGAACAATTTCGCCTCAAAATGGCAAAAAGTTGCAATACCCCCCCAAAGGAACAATTTCGCCTCAAAATGCCGAAAAGTTGCAATACCCCCCGAAAGGAACAATTTTGCTTCAAAATGGCCAAAAGTTGCAATACCCCCCCAAAGGAACAATTTCGCCTCAAAATGGCAAAAAATTGCAATACCCCCCAAAGGAACAATTTCGCCTCAAAATGCCGAAAAGTTGCAATACCCCCCGAAAGGAACAATTTCGCTTCAAAATGGCCAAAAGTTGCAATACCCACCCAAAGGAACAATTTCGCCTCAAAATGGCAAAAAATTGCAATACCCCCCCAAAGGAACAATTTCACCTCAAAATGCCGAAAAGTTGCAATACCCCCCGAAATGAACAATTTCGCTTCAAAATGGCCAAAAGTTGCAATACCCCCCCAAAGGAACAATTTCGCCTCAAAATGGCAAAAAATTGCAATACCCCCCCAAGGAACAATTTCGCTTTAAAATGGCCAAAAGTTGCAATACCCCTCCAAAGGAACAATTTCGCCTCAAAATGGCAAAAAATTGCAATACCCCCCCAAAGGAACAATTTCGCTTCAAAATGGCCAAAAGTTGCAATACCCCCCCAAAGGAACAATTTCGCCTCAAAATGGCAAAAAATTGCAATACCCCCCAAAGGAACAATTTTGCCTCAAAATGACGAAAAGTTGCAATACCCCCCCAAAGAAACAATTTCGCCTCAAAATGCCGAAAAGTTGCAATACCCCCCGAAAGGAACAATTTCGCTTCAAAATGGCCAAAAGTTGCAATACCCCCCAAAGGAACAATTTCGCCTCAAAATGGCAAAAAGTTGCAATACCCCCGCAAAGGAACAATTTCGCCTCAAAATGGCAAAAAATTGCAATACCCCCCAAAGGAACAATTTCGCCTCAAAATGGAAAAAAAATTGCAATACCCCCCAAAGGAACAATTTCGCCTCAAAATGGCAAAAAGTTGCAATACCTTCCCAAAGGAACAATTTCGCCTCAAAATGCCGAAAAGTTGCAATACCCCCCGAAAGGAACAATTTCGCTTCAAAATGGCCAAAAGTTGCAATACCCCCCTAAGGAACAATTTCGCCTCAAAATGGAAAAAAAATTGCAATACCCCCCCAAAGGAACAATTTCGCCTCAAAATGCCAAAAAGTTGCAATACCCCCCGAAAGGAACAATTTCGCTTCAAAATGGCCAAAAGTTGCAATACTCCCCCAAAGGAACAATTTCGCCTCAAAATGGCAAAAAATTGCAATACCCCCCCAAAGGAACAATTTCGCTTCAAAATGGCCAAAAGTTGCAATACCCCCCCAAAGGAACAATTTCGCCTCAAAATGGCAAAAAATTGCAATACCCCCCAAAGGAACAATTTCGGCTCAAAATGCCGAAAAGTTGCAGTACCCCCCAAAGGAACAATTTCGCTTCAAAATGGCCAAAAGTTGCAATACCCCCCGAAAGGAACAATTTCGCCTCAAAATGAAAAAAAAATTGCAATACCCCCCAAAGGAACAATTTCGGCTCAAAATGCCGAAAAGTTGCAGTACCCCCCAAAGGAACAATTTCGCTTCAAAATGCCAAAAAGTTGCAATACCCCCCGAAAGGAACAATTTCGCTTCAAAATGGCCAAAAGTGGCAATACCCCCCAAAAAGAACAATTTCGCTTCAAAATGGCAAAAAGTTGCAATACCCCCAAAGGAACAATTTCGCCTCAAAATGCCGAAAAGTTGCAATACCCCCCGAAAGGAACAATTTCGCTTCAAAATGGCCAAAAGTTGCAATACCCCCCCAAAGGAACAATTTCGCCTCAAAATGGCCAAAAGTTGCAATACCCCCCCAAAGGAACAATTTCGCCTCAAAATGGAAAAAAAAATTGCAATACCCCCCCAAAGGAACAATTTCGCCTCAAAATGCCGAAAAGTTGCAATACCCCCCGAAAGGAACAATTTCGCTTCAAAATGGCCAAAAATTGCAATACACCCCCAAAGGAACAATTTCGGCTCAAAATGCCGAAAAGTTGCAGTACCCCCCCAAAGGAACAATTTCGCTTCAAAATGGCCAAAAGTTGAAATACCCCCCCAAGAGAACAATTTCGGCTCAAAATGGCAAAAAATTGCAATACACCCCCAAAGGAACAATTTCGGCTCAAAATGCCGAAAAGTTGCAGTACCCCCCCAAAGGAACAATTTCGCCTCAAAATGGCAAAAAATTGCAATACCCCCCCAAAGGAACAATTTCGCCTCAAAATGCCGAAAAGTTGCAATACCCCCCGAAAGGAACAATTTCGCTTCAAAATGGCCAAAAGTTGCAATACCCCCCCAAAGGAACAATTTCGCCTCAAAATGGAAAAAAAATTGCAATACCCCCCCAATGGAACAATTTCGCCTCAAAATGCCGAAAAGTTGCAATACCCCCCGAAAGGAACAATTTCGCTTCAAAATGGCCAAAAGTTGCAATACCCCCCCAAAGGAACAATTTCGCCTCAAAATGGCAAAAAATTGCAATACCCCCCAAAGGAACAATTTCGCTTCAAAATGGCCAAAAGTTGCAATACCCCCCCAAGAGAACAATTTCGGCTCAAAATGGCAAAAAATTGCAATACACCCCCAAAGGAACAATTTCGGCTCAAAATGCCGAAAAGTTGCAGTACCCCCCCAAAGGAACAATTTCGCTTCAAAATGGCCAAAAGTTGCAATACCCCCCGAAAGGAACAATTTCGCCTCAAAATGGCAAAAAATTGCAATACCCCCCCAAAGGAACAATTTCGCTTCAAAATGGCAAAAAGTTGCAATACCCCCCCAAAGGAACAATTTCGCTTCAAAATAACCAAAAGTTGCAATACCCCCCCAAAGGAACAATTTCGCCTCAAAATGGAAAAAAAATTGCAATACCCCCCAAAGGAACAATTTCGCCTCAAAATGCCGAAAAGTTGCAATACCCCCCGAAAGGAACAATTTCGCTTCAAAATGGCCAAAAGTTGCAATACCCCCGAAAGGAACAATTTCGCCTCAAAATGGCAAAAAATTGCAATACCCCCGCAAAGGAACAATTTCGCCTCAAAATGGCAAAAAATTGCAATACCCCCCCAAAGGAACAATTTCGCCTCAAAATGCCGAAAAGTTGCAATACCCCCCCAAAGGAACAATTTCGCTTCAAAATGGCAAAAAGTTGCAATACCCCCCCAAAGGAACAATTTCGCCTCAAAATGCCGAAAAGTTGCAATACCCCCCCAAAGGAACAATTTCGCTTCAAAATGGCCAAAAGTTGCAATACCCCCCAAAGGAACAATTTCGCCTCAAAATGCCTAAAAGTTGCAATACCCCCCAAAGGAACAATTTCGCCTCAAAATGCCGAAAAGTTGCAATACCCCCCAAAGGAACAATTTCGCTTCAAAATGGCCAAAAGTTGCAATACCCCCCCAAAGGAACAATTTCGCCTCAAAATGGCAAAAAATTGCAATACCCCCCCAAAGGAACAATTTCACCTCAAAATGCCGAAAAGTTGCAATACCCCCCGAAAGAAACAATTTCGCTTCAAAATGGCCAAAAGATGCAATACCCCCCAAAGCAACAATTTCGCCTCAAAATGGCAAAAAATTGCAATACCCCCCCAAAGGAACAATTTCGCCTCAAAATGCCGAAAAGTTGCAATACCCCCCAAAAGGAACAATTTCGCTTCAAAATGGCAAAAAGTTGTAAAACCCCCCCAAAGGAACAATTTCGCCTCAAAATGCCGAAAAGTTGCAATACCCCCGAAAGGAACAATTTCGCTTCAAAATGGCCAAAAGTTGCAATACCCCCCCAAAGGAACAATTTCGCCTTAAAATGGAAAAAAAATTGCAATACCCCCCCTAAAGGAACAATTTCGCCTCAAAATGCCGAAAAGTTGCAATACCCCCCGAAAAGAACAATTTCGCTTCAAAATGGCCAAAAGTTGCAATACCCCCCCAAAGGAACAATTTCGCCTCAAAATGGCAAAAAATTGCAATACCCCCCAAAGGAACAATTTCGCTTCAAAATGGCCAAAAGTTGCAATACCCCCCCAAAGGAACAATTTCACCTCAAAATGTCAAAAAATTGCAATACCCCCCCAAAGGAACAATTTCGGCTCAAAATGCCGAAAAGTTGCAAACCCCCCCAAAGGAACAATTTCGTTTCAAAATGGCCAAAAGTTGCAATACCCCCCAAAGGAACAATTTCGCCTCAAAATGCCGAAAAGTTGCAATACCCCCCGAAAGGAACAATTTCGCTTCAAAATGGCCAAAAGTTGCAATACCCCCCCAAAGGAAAAATTTCGCCTCAAATTGCCGAAAAGTTGCAATACCCCCCGAAAGGAACAATTTCGCCTCAAAATGGCAAAAAATTGCAATACCCCCCCAAAGGAACAATTTCACCTCAAAATGCCGAAAAGTTGCAATACCCCCCGAAAGGAACAATTTCGTTTCAAAATGGCCAAAAGTTGCAATACCCCCCCAAAGGAACAATTTCGCCTCAAAATGGCAAAAAAATTGCAATACCCCCCAAAGGAACAATTTCGCCTCAAAATGCCGCAAAGTTTCAATACCCCCCGAAAGGAACAATTTCGTTTCAAAATGGCCAAAAGTTGCAATACCCCCCCAAAGGAACAATTTCGCCTCAAAATGGCAAAAAATTGCAATACCCCCCCAAAGGAACAATTTCGCTTCAAAATGACGAAAAGTTGCAATACCCCTCCCAAAGGAACAATTTCGCGTCAAAATGGAAAATAAATTGCAATACCCCCCCAATGGAACAATTTCGCCTCAAAATGCCGAAAAGTTTCAATACCCCCTGAAAGGAACAATTTCGTTTCAAAATGGCCAAAAATTGCAATACCCCCCCAAAGGAACAATTTCGCTTCAAAATGGCCAAAAGTTGCAATACCCCCCCAAAGGAACAATTTCGCCTCAAAATGCCTAAAAGTTGCAATACCCCCCAAAGGAACAATTTCGCCTCAAAATGCCGAAAAGTTGCAATACCCCCCCAAAGGAACAATTTCGCTTCAAAATGGCCAAAAGTTGCAATACCCCCCCAAAGGAACAATTTCGCCTCAAAATGGCAAAAAATTGCAATACCCCCCCAAAGGAACAATTTCACCTCAAAATGCCGAAAAGTTGCAATACCCCCCGAAAGGAACAATTTCGCTTAAAAATGGCCAAAAGATGCAATACCCCCCCAAAGCAACAATTTCGCCTCAAAATGGCAAAAAATTGCAATACCCCCCCAAAGGAACAATTTCACCTCAAAATGCCGAAAAGTTGCAATACCCCCCCAAAGGAACAATTTTGCCTCAAAATGCCGGAAAGTTGCAATACCCCTCCAAAGGAACAATTTTGCCTCAAAATGCCGAAAAGTTGCAATACCCCCCCAAAGGAAGAATTTTGCTTCAAAATGGCCAAAAGTTGCAATACCCCCCAAAGGAACAATTTCGCCTCAAAATGCCGAAAAGTTAAAAAATCCCGCGAAAGGAACAATTTCGTTTCAAAATGGCCAAAAGTTGCAATACCCCCCAAAGGAACAATTTCGCTACAAAATAGCAAAAAATTGCATTACCCCCCCAAAGGAACAATTTCACCTCAAAATGCCGAAAAGTTGCAATACCCCCCGAAAGGAACAATTTCGCCTCAAAATGGCCAAAAATTGTAATACCCCCCTAAAGAACAATTTCGCTTCAAAATGGCCAAAAGTTGCAATACCCCCCCAAAGGAACAATTTCGCCTCAAAATGGAAAAAAATTGCAATACCCCCCCAAAGGAACAATTTCGCTTCAAAATGACGAAAAGTTGCAATACCCCTCCCAAAGGAACAATTTCGCGTCAAAATGGCCAAAAGTTGCAATACCCCCCAAAGGAACAATTTCGCCTCAAAATGGAAAATAAATTGCAATACCCCCCAATGGAACAATTTCGCCTCAAAATGCCGAAAAGTTTCAATACCCACTGAAAGGAACAATTTCGTTTCAAAATGGCCAAAAGTTGCAATACCCCCCCAAAGGAACAATTTCGCCTCAAAATGGCAAAAAATTGCAATACCCCCCCAAAGGAACAATTTCGCTTCAAAATGGCCAAAAGTTGCAATACCCCCCCAAAGGAACAATTTTGCCTCAAAATGGAAAAAAATTGCAATACCCCCCCAAAGGAACAATTTCGCCTCAAAATGCCGAAAAGTTGCAATACCCCCCAAAGGAACAATTTCGCTTCAAAATGGCCAAAAGTTGCAATACCCCCCAAAGGAACAATTTCGCCTCAAAATGCCTAAAAGTTGCAATACCCGCCAAAGGAACAATTTCGCCTCAAAATGCCGAAAAGTTGCAATACCCCCCCAAAGGAACAATTTCGCTTCAAAATGGCCAAAAGTTGCAATACCCCCCCAAAGGAACAATTTCGCCTCAAAATGGCAAAAAATTGCAATACCCCCCCAAAGGAACAATTTCACCTCAAAATGCCGAAAAGTTGCAATACCCCCCGAAAGGAACAATTTCGCTTCAAAATGGCCAAAAGATGCAATACCCCCCCAAAGCAACAATTTCGCCTCAAAATGGCAAAAAATTGCAATACCCCCCCAAAGGAACAATTTCACCTCAAAATGCCGAAAAGTTGCAATACCCCCCCAAAGGAACAATTTTGCCTCAAAATGCCGGAAAGTTGCAATACCCCCCCAAATGAACAATTTTGCCTCAAAATGCCGAAAAGTTGCAATACCCCCCCAAAGGAACAATTTCGCTTCAAAATGGCCAAAAGTTGCAATACCCCCCAAAGGAACAATTTCGCCTCAAAATGCCGAAAAGTTAAAAAAACCCCGCGAAAGGAACAATTTCGTTTCAAAATGGCCAAAAGTTGCAATACCCCCCCAAAGGAACAATTTCGCTACAAAATAGCAAAAAATTGCATTACCCCCCCAAAGGAACAATTTCACCTCAAAATGCCGAAAAGTTGCAATACCCCCCGAAAGGAACAATTTCGCCTCAAAATGGCCAAAAATTGTAATACCCCCCTAAAGAACAATTTCGCTTCAAAATGGCCAAAAGTTGCAATACCCCCCCAAAGGAACAATTTCGCCTCAAAATGGAAAAAAATTGTAATACCCCCCTAAAGAACAATTTCGCTTCAAAATTGCCAAAAGTTGCAATACCCCCCCAAAGGAACAATTTCGCCTCAAAATGGCAAAAAATTGCAATACCCCCCCAAAGGAACAATTTCACCTCAAAATGCCGAAAAGTTGCAATACCCCCCGAAAGAAACAATTTCGCTTCAAATTGGCCAAAAGATGCAATACCCCCCAAAAGCAACAATTTCGCCTCAAAATGGCAAAAAATTGCAATACCCCCCCAAAGGAACAATTTCGCCTCAAAATGCCGAAAAGTTGCAATACCCCCCGAAAGGAACAATTTCGCTTCAAAATGGCCAAAAGTTGCAATACCCCCCCAAAGGAACAATTTCGCCTTAAAATGGAAAAAAAATTGCAATACCCCCCCAAAGGAACAATTTCGCCTCAAAATGCCGAAAAGTTGCAATACCCCCCGAAAAGAACAATTTCGCTTCAAAATGGCCAAAAGTTGCAATACCCCCCCAAAGGAACAATTTCGGCTCAAAATGCCGAAAAGTTGCAATACCCCCCGAAAGGAACAATTTCGCTTCAAAATGGCCAAAAGTTGCAATACCACCCCAAAGGAACAATTTTGCCTCAAAATGGCAAAAAATTGCAATACCCCCAAAGGAACAATTTCGCCTCAAAATGCCGAAAAGTTGCAATACCCCCCGAAAGGAACAATTTCGCTTCAAAATGGCCAAAAGTTGCAATACCCCCCCAAAGGAACAATTTCGCCTCAAAATGGCAAAAAATTGCAATACCCCCCCAAAGGAACAATTTCACCTCAAAATGCCGAAAAGTTGCAATACCCCCCAAAGGAACAATTTCGCCTCAAAATGGCAAAAAATTGCAATACCCCCCCAAAGGAACAATTTCGCTTCAAAATGGCCAAAAGTTGCAATACCCCCCCAAAGGAACAATTTCGCCTCAAAATGGCAAAAAATTGCAATACCCCCCCAAAGGAACAATTTTGCCTAAAAATGCCGAAAAGTTGCAATACCCCCCCCAAAGGAACAATTTCGCCTCAAAATGCCGAAAAGTTGCAATACCCCCCGAAAGGAACAATTTCGCTTCAAAATGGCCAAAAGTTGCAATACCCCCGAAAGGAACAATTTCGCCTCAAAATGGCAAAAAATTGCAATACCCCCGCAAAGGAACAATTTCGCCTCAAAATGGCAAAAAATTGCAATACCCCCCCAAAGGAACAATTTCGCCTCAAAATGCCGAAAAGTTGCAATACCCCCCCAAAGGAACAATTTCGCTTCAAAATGGCAAAAAGTTGCAATACCCCCCCAAAGGAACAATTTCGCCTCAAAATGCCGAAAAGTTGCAATACCCCCCCAAAGGAACAATTTCGCCTCAAAATGGCAAAAAGTTGCAATACCCCCCCAAAGGAACAATTTCGCCTCAAAATGCCGAAAAGTTGCAATATCCCCCGAAAGGAACAATTTTGCTTCAAAATGGCCAAAAGTTGCAATACCCCCCCAAAGGAACAATTTCGCCTCAAAATGGCAAAAAATTGCAATACCCCCCAAAGGAACAATTTCGCCTCAAAATGCCGAAAAGTTGCAATACCCCCCGAAAGGAACAATTTCGCTTCAAAATGGCCAAAAGTTGCAATACCCACCCAAAGGAACAATTTTGCCTCAAAATGGCAAAAAATTGCAATACCCCCCCAAAGGAACAATTTCACCTCAAAATGCCGAAAAGTTGCAATACCCCCCGAAATGAACAATTTCGCTTCAAAATGGCCAAAAGTTGCAATACCCCCCCAAAGGAACAATTTCGCCTCAAAATGGCAAAAAATTGCAATACCCCCCCAAGGAACAATTTCGCTTTAAAATGGCCAAAAGTTGCAATACCCCCCCAAAGGAACAATTTCGGCTCAAAATGGCAAAAAATTGCAATACCCCCCCAAAGGAACAATTTCGCTTCAAAATGGCCAAAAGTTGCAATACCCCCCCAAAGGAACAATTTTGCCTCTAAATGCCGAAAAGTTGCAATACCCCCCCAAAGGAACAATTTCGCCTCAAAATGCCGAAAAGTTGCAATACCCCCCGAAAGGAACAATTTCGCTTCAAAATGGCCAAAAGTTGCAATACCCCCCAAAGGAACAATTTCGCCTCAAAATGGCAAAAAATTGCAATACCCCCGCAAAGTAACAATTTCGCCTCAAAATGGCAAAAAATTGCAATACCCCCCCAAAGGAACAATTTCGCCTCAAAATGCCGAAAAGTTGCAATACCCCCCCAAAGGATCAATTTCGCTTCAAAATGGCAAAAAGTTGCAATACCCCCCCAAAGGAACAATTTCGCCTCAAAATGCCGAAAAGTTGCAATACCCCCCGAAAGGAACAATTTCGCTTCAAAATGCTCAAAAGTTGCAATACCCCCCAAAGGAACAATTTCGCCTCAAAATGGAAAAAAAATTGCAATACCCCCCAAAGGAACAATTTCGCCTCAAAATGGCAAAAAGTTGCAATACCTTCCCAAAGAAACAATTTCGCCTCAAAATGCCGAAAAGTTGCAATACCCCCCGAAAGGAACAATTTCGCTTCAAAATGGCCAAAAGTTGCAATACTCCCCCAAAGGAACAATTTCGCCTCAAAATGGCAAAAAATTGCAATACCCCCCCAAAGGAACAATTTCGCTTCAAAATGGCCAAAAGTTGCAATACCCCCCCAAAGGAACAATTTCGCCTCAAAATGGAAAAAAATTGCAATACCCCCCCAAAGGAACAATTTCGGCTCAAAATGCCGAAAAGTTGCAGTACCCCCCAAAGGAACAATTTCGCTTCAAAATGGCCAAAAGTTGCAATACCCCCCGAAAGGAACAATTTCGCCTCAAAATGAAAAAAAAATTGCAATACCCCCCCAAAGGAACAATTTCGCTTCAAAATGCCAAAAAGTTGCAATACCCCCCGAAAGGAACAATTTCGCCTCAAAATGGCAAAAAATTGCAATACCCCCCCAAAGGAACAATTTCGCCTCAAAATGCCGAAAAGTTGCAATACCCCCCGAAAGGAACAATTTCGCTTCAAAATGGCCAAAAGTTGCAATACCCCCCCAAAGGAACAATTTCGCCTTAAAATGGAAAAAAAATTGCAATACCCCCCCAAAGGAACAATTTCGCCTCAAAATGCCGAAAAGTTGCAATACCCCCCGAAAAGAACAATTTCGCTTCAAAATGGCCAAAAGTTGCAATACCCCCCCAAAGGAACAATTTCGGCTCAAAATGCCGAAAAGTTGCAATACCCCCCGAAAGGAACAATTTCGCTTCAAAATGGCCAAAAGTTGCAATACCACCCCAAAGGAACAATTTTGCCTCAAAATGGCAAAAAATTGCAATACCCCCAAAGGAACAATTTCGCCTCAAAATGCCGAAAAGTTGCAATACCCCCCGAAAGGAACAATTTCGCTTCAAAATGGCCAAAAGTTGCAATACCCCCCCAAAGGAACAATTTCGCCTCAAAATGGCAAAAAATTGCAATACCCCCCCAAAGGAACAATTTCACCTCAAAATGCCGAAAAGTTGCAATACCCCCCAAAGGAACAATTTCGCCTCAAAATGGCAAAAAATTGCAATACCCCCCCAAAGGAACAATTTCGCTTCAAAATGGCCAAAAGTTGCAATACCCCCCCAAAGGAACAATTTCGCCTCAAAATGGCAAAAAATTGCAATACCCCCCCAAAGGAACAATTTTGCCTAAAAATGCCGAAAAGTTGCAATACCCCCCCCAAAGGAACAATTTCGCCTCAAAATGCCGAAAAGTTGCAATACCCCCCGAAAGGAACAATTTCGCTTCAAAATGGCCAAAAGTTGCAATACCCCCCAAAGGAACAATTTCGCCTCAAAATGCCGAAAAGTTGCAATACCCCCCGAAAGGAACAATTTCGCTTCAAAATGGCCAAAAGTTGCAATACCCCCCCAAAGGAAAAATTTCGCCTCAAATTGCCGAAAAGTTGCAATACCCCCCGAAAGGAACAATTTCGCCTCAAAATGGCAAAAAATTGCAATACCCCCCCAAAGGAACAATTTCACCTCAAAATGCCGAAAAGTTGCAATACCCCCCGAAAGGAACAATTTCGTTTCAAAATGGCCAAAAGTTGCAATACCCCCCCAAAGGAACAATTTCGCCTCAAAATGGCAAAAAAATTGCAATACCCCCCAAAGGAACAATTTCGCCTCAAAATGCCGCAAAGTTTCAATACCCCCCGAAAGGAACAATTTCGTTTCAAAATGGCCAAAAGTTGCAATACCCCCCCAAAGGAACAATTTCGCCTCAAAATGGCAAAAAATTGCAATACCCCCCCAAAGGAACAATTTCGCTTCAAAATGACGAAAAGTTGCAATACCCCTCCCAAAGGAACAATTTCGCGTCAAAATGGCCAAAAGTTGCAATACCCCCCAAAGGAACAATTTCGCCTCAAAATGGAAAATAAATTGCAATACCCCCCCAATGGAACAATTTCGCCTCAAAATGCCGAAAAGTTTCAATACCCCCTGAAAGGAACAATTTCGTTTCAAAATGGCCAAAAATTGCAATACCCCCCCAAAGGAACAATTTCGCTTCAAAATGGCCAAAAGTTGCAATACCCCCCCAAAGGAACAATTTCGCCTCAAAATGCCTAAAAGTTGCAATACCCCCCAAAGGAACAATTTCGCCTCAAAATGCCGAAAAGTTGCAATACCCCCCCAAAGGAACAATTTCGCTTCAAAATGGCCAAAAGTTGCAATACCCCCCCAAAGGAACAATTTCGCCTCAAAATGGCAAAAAATTGCAATACCCCCCCAAAGGAACAATTTCACCTCAAAATGCCGAAAAGTTGCAATACCCCCCGAAAGGAACAATTTCGCTTAAAAATGGCCAAAAGATGCAATACCCCCCCAAAGCAACAATTTCGCCTCAAAATGGCAAAAAATTGCAATACCCCCCCAAAGGAACAATTTCACCTCAAAATGCCGAAAAGTTGCAATACCCCCCCAAAGGAACAATTTTGCCTCAAAATGCCGGAAAGTTGCAATACCCCTCCAAAGGAACAATTTTGCCTCAAAATGCCGAAAAGTTGCAATACCCCCCCAAAGGAAGAATTTTGCTTCAAAATGGCCAAAAGTTGCAATACCCCCCAAAGGAACAATTTCGCCTCAAAATGCCGAAAAGTTAAAAAATCCCGCGAAAGGAACAATTTCGTTTCAAAATGGCCAAAAGTTGCAATACCCCCCAAAGGAACAATTTCGCTACAAAATAGCAAAAAATTGCATTACCCCCCCAAAGGAACAATTTCACCTCAAAATGCCGAAAAGTTGCAATACCCCCGAAAGGAACAATTTCGCCTCAAAATGGCCAAAAATTGTAATACCCCCCTAAAGAACAATTTCGCTTCAAAATGGCCAAAAGTTGCAATACCCCCCCAAAGGAACAATTTCGCCTCAAAATGGAAAAAAATTGCAATACCCCCCAAAGGAACAATTTCGCTTCAAAATGACGAAAAGTTGCAATACCCCTCCCAAAGGAACAATTTCGCGTCAAAATGGCCAAAAGTTGCAATACCCCCCAAAGGAACAATTTCGCCTCAAAATGGAAAATAAATTGCAATACCCCCCCAAAGGAACAATTTCGCTTCAAAATGGCCAAAAGTTGCAATACCCCCCCAAAGGAACAATTTCGCTTCAAAATGGCCAAAAGTTGCAATACCCCCCCAAAGGAACAATTTTGCCTCAAAATGGAAAAAAATTGCAATACCCCCCCAAAGGAACAATTTCGCCTCAAAATGCCGAAAAGTTGCAATACCCCCCAAAGGAACAATTTCGCTTCAAAATGGCCAAAAGTTGCAATACCCCCCAAAGGAACAATTTCGCCTCAAAATGCCTAAAAGTTGCAATACCCCCCAAAGGAACAATTTCGCCTCAAAATGCCGAAAAGTTGCAATACCCCCCCAAAGGAACAATTTCGCTTCAAAATGGCCAAAAGTTGCAATACCCCCCCAAAGGAACAATTTCGCCTCAAAATGGCAAAAAATTGCAATACCCCCCCAAAGGAACAATTTCACCTCAAAATGCCGAAAAGTTGCAATACCCCCCGAAAGGAACAATTTCGCTTCAAAATGGCCAAAAGATGCAATACCCCCCCAAAGCAACAATTTCGCCTCAAAATGGCAAAAAATTGCAATACCCCCCCAAAGGAACAATTTCGCTTCAAAATGGCCAAAAGTTGCAATACCCCCCCAAAGGAACAATTTTGCCTCAAAATGGAAAAAAATTGCAATACCCCCCCAAAGGAACAATTTCGCCTCAAAATGCCGAAAAGTTGCAATACCCCCCAAAGGAACAATTTCGCTTCAAAATGGCCAAAAGTTGCAATACCCCCCAAAGGAACAATTTCGCCTCAAAATGCCTAAAAGTTGCAATACCCCCCAAAGGAACAATTTCGCCTCAAAATGCCGAAAAGTTGCAATACCCCCCCAAAGGAACAATTTCGCTTCAAAATGGCCAAAAGTTGCAATACCCCCCCAAAGGAACAATTTCGCCTCAAAATGGCAAAAAATTGCAATACCCCCCCAAAGGAACAATTTCACCTCAAAATGCCGAAAAGTTGCAATACCCCCCGAAAGGAACAATTTCGCTTCAAAATGGCCAAAAGATGCAATACCCCCCCAAAGCAACAATTTCGCCTCAAAATGGCAAAAAATTGCAATACCCCCCCAAAGGAACAATTTCACCTCAAAATGCCGAAAAGTTGCAATACCCCCCCAAAGGAACAATTTTGCCTCAAAATGCCGGAAAGTTGCAATACCCCCCCAAATGAACAATTTTGCCTCAAAATGCCGAAAAGTTGCAATACCCCCCCAAAGGAACAATTTCGCCTCAAAATGCCGAAAAGTTAAAAAAACCCCGCGAAAGGAACAATTTCGTTTCAAAATGGCCAAAAGTTGCAATACCCCCCCAAAGGAACAATTTCGCTACAAAATAGCAAAAAATTGCATTACCCCCCCAAAGGAACAATTTCACCTCAAAATGCCGAAAAGTTGCAATACCCCCCGAAAGGAACAATTTCGCCTCAAAATGGCCAAAAATTGTAATACCCCCCTAAAGAACAATTTCGCTTCAAAATGGCCAAAAGTTGCAATACCCCCCCAAAGGAACAATTTCGCCTCAAAATGGAAAAAAATTGTAATACCCCCCTAAAGAACAATTTCGCTTCAAAATTGCCAAAAGTTGCAATACCCCCCCAAAGGAACAATTTCGCCTCAAAATGGCAAAAAATTGCAATACCCCCCCAAAGGAACAATTTCACCTCAAAATGCCGAAAAGTTGCAATACCCCCCGAAAGAAACAATTTCGCTTCAAATTGGCCAAAAGATGCAATACCCCCCAAAAGCAACAATTTCGCCTCAAAATGGCAAAAAATTGCAATACCCCCCCAAAGGAACAATTTCGCCTCAAAATGCCGAAAAGTTGCAATACCCCCCGAAAGGAACAATTTCGCTTCAAAATGGCCAAAAGTTGCAATACCCCCCCAAAGGAACAATTTCGCCTTAAAATGGAAAAAAAATTGCAATACCCCCCCAAAGGAACAATTTCGCCTCAAAATGCCGAAAAGTTGCAATACCCCCCGAAAAGAACAATTTCGCTTCAAAATGGCCAAAAGTTGCAATACCCCCCCAAAGGAACAATTTCGGCTCAAAATGCCGAAAAGTTGCAATACCCCCCGAAAGGAACAATTTCGCTTCAAAATGGCCAAAAGTTGCAATACCACCCCAAAGGAACAATTTTGCCTCAAAATGGCAAAAAATTGCAATACCCCCAAAGGAACAATTTCGCCTCAAAATGCCGAAAAGTTGCAATACCCCCCGAAAGGAACAATTTCGCTTCAAAATGGCCAAAAGTTGCAATACCCCCCCAAAGGAACAATTTCGCCTCAAAATGGCAAAAAATTGCAATACCCCCCCAAAGGAACAATTTCACCTCAAAATGCCGAAAAGTTGCAATACCCCCCAAAGGAACAATTTCGCCTCAAAATGGCAAAAAATTGCAATACCCCCCCAAAGGAACAATTTCGCTTCAAAATGGCCAAAAGTTGCAATACCCCCCCAAAGGAACAATTTCGCCTCAAAATGGCAAAAAATTGCAATACCCCCCCAAAGGAACAATTTTGCCTAAAAATGCCGAAAAGTTGCAATACCCCCCCAAAGGAACAATTTCGCCTCAAAATGCCGAAAAGTTGCAATACCCCCCGAAAGGAACAATTTCGCTTCAAAATGGCCAAAAGTTGCAATACCCCCGAAAGGAACAATTTCGCCTCAAAATGGCAAAAAATTGCAATACCCCCGCAAAGGAACAATTTCGCCTCAAAATGGCAAAAAATTGCAATACCCCCCCAAAGGAACAATTTCGCCTCAAAATGCCGAAAAGTTGCAATACCCCCCCAAAGGAACAATTTCGCTTCAAAATGGCAAAAAGTTGCAATACCCCCCCAAAGGAACAATTTCGCCTCAAAATGCCGAAAAGTTGCAATACCCCCCCAAAGGAACAATTTCGCCTCAAAATGGCAAAAAGTTGCAATACCCCCCCAAAGGAACAATTTCGCCTCAAAATGCCGAAAAGTTGCAATACCCCCCGAAAGGAACAATTTTGCTTCAAAATGGCCAAAAGTTGCAATACCCCCCCAAAGGAACAATTTCGCCTCAAAATGGCAAAAAATTGCAATACCCCCCAAAGGAACAATTTCGCCTCAAAATGCCGAAAAGTTGCAATACCCCCCGAAAGGAACAATTTCGCTTCAAAATGGCCAAAAGTTGCAATACCCACCCAAAGGAACAATTTTGCCTCAAAATGGCAAAAAATTGCAATACCCCCACAAAGGAACAATTTCACCTCAAAATGCCGAAAAGTTGCAATACCCCCCGAAATGAACAATTTCGCTTCAAAATGGCCAAAAGTTGCAATACCCCCCCAAAGGAACAATTTCGCCTCAAAATGGCAAAAAATTGCAATACCCCCCCAAGGAACAATTTCGCTTTAAAATGGCCAAAAGTTGCAATACCCCCCCAAAGGAACAATTTCGGCTCAAAATGGCAAAAAATTGCAATACCCCCCCAAAGGAACAATTTCGCTTCAAAATGGCCAAAAGTTGCAATACCCCCCCAAAGGAACAATTTTGCCTCTAAATGCCGAAAAGTTGCAATACCCCCCCAAAGGAACAATTTCGCCTCAAAATGCCGAAAAGTTGCAATACCCCCCGAAAGGAACAATTTCGCTTCAAAATGGCCAAAAGTTGCAATACCCCCCAAAGGAACAATTTCGCCTCAAAATGGCAAAAAATTGCAATACCCCCGTAAAGTAACAATTTCGCCTCAAAATGGCAAAAAATTGCAATACCCCCCCAAAGGAACAATTTCGCCTCAAAATGCCGAAAAGTTGCAATACCCCCCCAAAGGATCAATTTCGCTTCAAAATGGCAAAAAGTTGCAATACCCCCCCAAAGGAACAATTTCGCCTCAAAATGCCGAAAAGTTGCAATACCCCCCGAAAGGAACAATTTCGCTTCAAAATGCTCAAAAGTTGCAATACCCCCCAAAGGAACAATTTCGCCTCAAAATGGAAAAAAAATTGCAATACCCCCCAAAGGAACAATTTCGCCTCAAAATGGCAAAAAGTTGCAATACCTTCCCAAAGAAACAATTTCTCCTCAAAATGCCGAAAAGTTGCAATACCCCCCGAAAGGAACAATTTCGCTTCAAAATGGCCAAAAGTTGCAATACTCCCCCAAAGGAACAATTTCGCCTCAAAATGGCAAAAAATTGCAATACCCCCCCAAAGGAACAATTTCGCTTCAAAATGGCCAAAAGTTGCAATACCCCCCCAAAGGAACAATTTCGCCTCAAAATGGAAAAAAATTGCAATACCCCCCCAAAGGAACAATTTCGGCTCAAAATGCCGAAAAGTTGCAGTACCCCCCAAAGGAACAATTTCGCTTCAAAATGGCCAAAAGTTGCAATACCCCCCGAAAGGAACAATTTCGCCTCAAAATGAAAAAAAAATTGCAATACCCCCCCAAAGGAACAATTTCGCTTCAAAATGCCAAAAAGTTGCAATACCCCCCGAAAGGAACAATTTCGCCTCAAAATGGCAAAAAATTGCAATACCCCCCCAAAGGAACAATTTCGCCTCAAAATGCCGAAAAGTTGCAATACCCCCCGAAAGGAACAATTTCGCTTCAAAATGGCCAAAAGTTGCAATACCCCCCCAAAGGAACAATTTCGCCTTAAAATGGAAAAAAAATTGCAATACCCCCCCAAAGGAACAATTTCGCCTCAAAATGCCGAAAAGTTGCAATACCCCCCGAAAAGAACAATTTCGCTTCAAAATGGCCAAAAGTTGCAATACCCCCCCAAAGGAACAATTTCGGCTCAAAATGCCGAAAAGTTGCAATACCCCCCGAAAGGAACAATTTCGCTTCAAAATGGCCAAAAGTTGCAATACCACCCCAAAGGAACAATTTTGCCTCAAAATGGCAAAAAATTGCAATACCCCCAAAGGAACAATTTCGCCTCAAAATGCCGAAAAGTTGCAATACCCACCGAAAGGAACAATTTCGCTTCAAAATGGCCAAAAGTTGCAATACCCCCCCAAAGGAACAATTTCGCCTCAAAATGGCAAAAAATTGCAATACCCCCCCAAAGGAACAATTTCACCTCAAAATGCCGAAAAGTTGCAATACCCCCCAAAGGAACAATTTCGCCTCAAAATGGCAAAAAATTGCAATACCCCCCCAAAGGAACAATTTCGCTTCAAAATGGCCAAAAGTTGCAATACCCCCCCAAAGGAACAATTTCGCCTCAAAATGGCAAAAAATTGCAATACCCCCCCAAAGGAACAATTTTGCCTAAAAATGCCGAAAAGTTGCAATACCCCCCCCAAAGGAACAATTTCGCCTCAAAATGCCGAAAAGTTGCAATACCCCCCGAAAGGAACAATTTCGCTTCAAAATGGCCAAAAGTTGCAATACCCCCGAAAGGAACAATTTCGCCTCAAAATGGCAAAAAATTGCAATACCCCCGCAAAGGAACAATTTCGCCTCAAAATGGCAAAAAATTGCAATACCCCCCCAAAGGAACAATTTCGCCTCAAAATGCCGAAAAGTTGCAATACCCCCCCAAAGGAACAATTTCGCTTCAAAATGGCAAAAAGTTGCAATACCCCCCCAAAGGAACAATTTCGCCTCAAAATGCCGAAAAGTTGCAATACCCCCCCAAAGGAACAATTTCGCCTCAAAATGGCAAAAAGTTGCAATACCCCCCCAAAGGAACAATTTCGCCTCAAAATGCCGAAAAGTTGCAATACCCCCCGAAAGGAACAATTTTGCTTCAAAATGGCCAAAAGTTGCAATACCCCCCCAAAGGAACAATTTCGCCTCAAAATGGCAAAAAATTGCAATACCCCCCAAAGGAACAATTTCGCCTCAAAATGCCGAAAAGTTGCAATACCCCCCGAAAGGAACAATTTCGCTTCAAAATGGCCAAAAGTTGCAATACCCACCCAAAGGAACAATTTTGCCTCAAAATGGCAAAAAATTGCAATACCCCCCCAAAGGAACAATTTCACCTCAAAATGCCGAAAAGTTGCAATACCCCCCGAAATGAACAATTTCGCTTCAAAATGGCCAAAAGTTGCAATACCCCCCCAAAGGAACAATTTCGCCTCAAAATGGCAAAAAATTGCAATACCCCCCCAAGGAACAATTTCGCTTTAAAATGGCCAAAAGTTGCAATACCCCCCCAAAGGAACAATTTCGGCTCAAAATGGCAAAAAATTGCAATACCCCCCCAAAGGAACAATTTCGCTTCAAAATGGCCAAAAGTTGCAATACCCCCCCAAAGGAACAATTTTGCCTCAAAATGCCGAAAAGTTGCAATACCCCCCCAAAGGAACAATTTCGCCTCAAAATGCCGAAAAGTTGCAATACCCCCCGAAAGGAACAATTTCGCTTCAAAATGGCCAAAAGTTGCAATACCCCCCAAAGGAACAATTTCGCCTCAAAATGGCAAAAAATTGCAATACCCCCGCAAAGTAACAATTTCGCCTCAAAATGGCAAAAAATTGCAATACCCCCCCAAAGGAACAATTTCGCCTCAAAATGCCGAAAAGTTGCAATACCCCCCCAAAGGATCAATTTCGCTTCAAAATGGCAAAAAGTTGCAATACCCCCCCAAAGGAACAATTTCGCCTCAAAATGCCGAAAAGTTGCAATACCCCCCGAAAGGAACAATTTCGCTTCAAAATGCTCAAAAGTTGCAATACCCCCCAAAGGAACAATTTCGCCTCAAAATGGAAAAAAAATTGCAATACCCCCCAAAGGAACAATTTCGCCTCAAAATGGCAAAAAGTTGCAATACCTTCCCAAAGGAACAATTTCGCCTCAAAATGCCGAAAAGTTGCAATACCCCCCGAAAGGAACAATTTCGCTTCAAAATGGCCAAAAGTTGCAATACTCCCCCAAAGGAACAATTTCGCCTCAAAATGGCAAAAAATTGCAATACCCCCCCAAAGGAACAATTTCGCTTCAAAATGGCCAAAAGTTGCAATACCCCCCAAAGGAACAATTTCGCCTCAAAATGGAAAAAAATTGCAATACCCCCCCAAAGGAACAATTTCGGCTCAAAATGCCGAAAAGTTGCAGTACCCCCCAAAGGAACAATTTCGCTTCAAAATGGCCAAAAGTTGCAATACCCCCCGAAAGGAACAATTTCGCCTCAAAATGAAAAAAAAATTGCAATACCCCCCCAAAGGAACAATTTCGCTTCAAAATGCCAAAAAGTTGCAATACCCACCGAAAGGAACAATTTCGCTTCAAAATGGCCAAAAGTTGCAATACCCCCCAAAAAGAACAATTTCGCTTCAAAATGGCAAAAAGTTGCAATACCCCCCCAAAGGAACAATTTCGCCTCAAAATGGAAAAAAAATTGCAATACCCCCCCAAAGGAACAATTTCGCCTCAAAATGCCGAAAAGTTGCAATACCCCCCGAAAGGAACAATTTCGCTTCAAAATGGCCAAAAGTTGCAATACCCCCCCAAAGGAACAATTTCGCTTCAAAATGGCCAAAAGTTGCAATACCCCCCCAAAGGAACAATTTCGCCTCAAAATGGAAAAAAAATTGCAATACCCCCCCAAAGGAACAATTTCGCCTCAAAATGCCGAAAAGTTGCAATACCCCCCGAAAGGAACAATTTCGCTTCAAAATGGCCAAAAATTGCAATACACCCCCAAAGGAACAATTTCGGCTCAAAATGCCGAAAAGTTGCAGTACCCCCCCAAAGGAACAATTTCGCTTCAAAATGGCCAAAAGTTGAAATACCCCCCCAAGAGAACAATTTCGGCTCAAAATGGCAAAAAATTGCAATACACCCCCAAAGGAACAATTTCGGCTCAAAATGCCGAAAAGTTGCAGTACCCCCCCAAAGGAACAATTTCGCCTCAAAATGGCAAAAAATTGCAATACCCCCCCAAAGGAACAATTTCGCCTCAAAATGCCGAAAAGTTGCAATACCCCCCGAAAGGAACAATTTCGCCTCAAAATGGCAAAAAATTGCAATACCCCCCCAAAGGAACAAATTCGCTTCAAAATGGCAAAAAGTTGCAATACCCCCCCAAAGGAACAATTTCGCTTCAAAATAACCAAAAGTTGCAATACCCCCCCAAAGGAACAATTTCGCCTCAAAATGGAAAAAAAATTGCAATACCCCCCAAAGGAACAATTTCGCCTCAAAATGCCGAAAAGTTGCAATACCCCCCGAAAGGAACAATTTCGCTTCAAAATGGCCAAAAGTTGCAATACCCCCGAAAGGAACAATTTCGCCTCAAAATGGCAAAAAATTGCAATACCCCCGCAAAGGAACAATTTCGCCTCAAAATGGCAAAAAATTGCAATACCCCCGCAAAGGAACAATTTCGCCTCAAAATGGCAAAAAATTGCAATACCCCCCCAAAGAAACAATTTCGCCTCAAAATGCCGAAAAGTTGCAATACCCCCCCAAAGGAACAATTTCGCCTCAAAATGGCAAAAAGTTGCAATACCCCCCCAAAGGAACAATTTCGCCTCAAAATGCCGAAAAGTTGCAATACCCCCCGAAAGGAACAATTTTGCTTCAAAATGGCCAAAAGTTGCAATACCCCCCCAAAGGAACAATTTCGCCTCAAAATGGCAAAAAATTGCAATACCCCCCAAAGGAACAATTTCGCCTCAAAATGCCGAAAAGTTGCAATACCCCCCGAAAGGAACAATTTCGCTTCAAAATGGCCAAAAGTTGCAATACCCCCCCAAAGGAACAATTTCGCCTCAAAATGGCAAAAAATTGCAATACCCCCCCAAAGGAACAATTTCGCTTCAAAATGGCCAAAAGTTGCAATACCCCCCCAAGAGAACAATTTCGGCTCAAAATGGCAAAAAATTGCAATACACCCCCAAAGGAACAATTTCGGCTCAAAATGCCGAAAAGTTGCAGTACCCCCCCAAAGGAACAATTTCGCTTCAAAATGGCCAAAAGTTGCAATACCCCCCCAAGAGAACAATTTCGGCTCAAAATGGCAAAAAATTGCAATACACCCCCAAAGGAACAATTTCGGCTCAAAATGCCGAAAAGTTGCAGTACCCCCCCAAAGGAACAATTTCGCCTCAAAATGGCAAAAAATTGCAATACCCCCCAAAGGACCAATTTCGCCTCAAAATGCCGAAAAGTTGCAATACCCCCCGAAAGGAACAATTTCGCTTCAAAATGGCCAAAAGTTGCAATACCCCCCCAAAGGAACAATTTCGCCTCAAAATGGAAAAAAAATTGCAATACCCCCCCAAAGGAACAATTTCGCCTCAAAATGCCGAAAAGTTGCAATACCCCCCGAAAGGAACAATTTCGCTTCAAAATGGCCAAAAGTTGCAATACCCCCCAAAGGAACAATTTCGCCTCAAAATGGCAAAAAATTGCAATACCCCCCCAAAGGAACAATTTCGCTTCAAAATGGCCAAAAGTTGCAATACCCCCCCAAAGGAACAATTTCGCCTCAAAATGGCAAAAAATTGCAATACCCCCCCAAAGGAACAATTTCGCCTCAAAATGCCGAAAAGTTAAAAAAACCCCGCGAAAGGAACAATTTCGTTTCAAAATGGCCAAAAGTTGCAATACCCCCCAAAGGAACAATTTCGCTACAAAATAGCAAAAAATTGCATTACCCCCCCAAAGGAACAATTTCACCTCAAAATGCCGAAAAGTTGCAATACCCCCCGAAAGGAACAATTTCGCCTCAAAATGGCCAAAAATTGTAATACCCCCCTAAAGAACAATTTCGCTTCAAAATGGCCAAAAGTTGCAATACCCCCCCAAAGGAACAATTTCGCCTCAAAATGGAAAAAAATTGTAATACCCCCCTAAAGAACAATTTCGCTTCAAAATTGCCAAAAGTTGCAATACCCCCCCAAAGGAACAATTTCGCCTCAAAATGGCAAAAAATTGCAATACCCCCCCAAAGGAACAATTTCACCTCAAAATGCCGAAAAGTTGCAATACCCCCCGAAAGAAACAATTTCGCTTCAAAATGGCCAAAAGATGCAATACCCCCCCAAAGCAACAATTTCGCCTCAAAATGGCAAAAAATTGCAATACCCCCCATAGGAACAATTTCGCCTCAAAATGCCGAAAAGTTGCAATACCCCCCGAATGGAACAATTTCGCTTCAAAATGGCCAAAAGTTGCAATACCCCCCCAAAGGAACAATTTCGCCTTAAAATGGAAAAAAAATTGCAATACCCCCCCAAAGGAACAATTTCGCCTCAAAATGCCAAAAAGTTGCAATACCCCCCGAAAAGAACAATTTCGCTTCAAAATGGCCAAAAGTTGCAATACCCCCCCAAAGGAACAATTTCGGCTCAAAATGCCGAAAAGTTGCAATACCCCCCCAAAGGAACAATTTCGCTTCAAAATGGCCAAAAGTTGCAATACCCCCCCAAAGGAACAATTTCACCTCAAAATGGCAAAAAATTGCAATACCCCACCAAAGGAACAATTTCGCCTCAAAATGCCGAAAAGTAGCAATACCCCCCGAAAGGAACAATTTCGCTTCAAAATGGCCAAAAGTTGCAATACCCCCCCAAAGGAACAATTTTGCCTCAAAATGGCAAAAAATTGCAATACCCCCCCAAAGGAAAAATTTCGCCTCAAAATGCCGAAAAGTTGCAATACCCCCCGAAAGGAACAATTTCGCTTCAAAATGGCCAAAAGTTGCAATACCCCCCCAAAGGAACAATTTTGCCTCAAAATGGCAAAAAATTGCAATACCCCCCCAAAGGAAAAATTTCGCCTCAAAATGCCGAAAAGTTGCAATACCCCCCGAAAGGAACAATTTCGCTTCAAAATGGCCAAAAGTTGCAATACCCCCCCCAAAGGAACAATTTCGCCTCAAAATGGCAAAAAATTGCAATACCCCCCAAAGGAACAATTTCACCTCAAAATGCCGAAAAGTTGCAATACCCCCGAAATGAACAATTTCGCTTCAAAATGGCCAAAAGTTGCAATACCCCCCCAAAGGAACAATTTCGCCTCAAAATGGCAAAAAATTGCAATACCCCCCGAAAGGAACAATTTCGCTTCAAAATGGCCAAAAGTTGCAATACCCCCGAAAGGAACAATTTCGCCTCAAAATGGCAAAAAATTGCAATACCCCCCCAAAGGAACAATTTTGCCTAAAAATGCCGAAACGTTGCAATACCCCCCGAAATGAACAATTTCGCTTCAAAATGGCCAAAAGTTGCAATACCCCCCCAAAGGAACAATTTCGCCTCAAAATGCCGAAAAGTTGCAATACCCCCCGAAAGGAACAATTTCGCTTCAAAATGGCCAAAAGTTGCAATACCCCCGAAAGGAACAATTTCGCCTCAAAATGGCAAAAAATTGCAATACCCCCCCAAAGGAACAATTTCGCCTCAAAATGCCGAAAAGTTGCAATACCCCCCCAAAGGAAGAATTTCGCTTCAAAATGGCCAAAAGTTGCAATACCCCCCCAAAGGAACAATTTCGCCTCAAAATGCCGAAAAGTTGCAATACCCCCCGAAAGGAACAATTTTGCTTCAAAATGGCCAAAAGTTGCAATACCCCCCCAAAGGAACAATTTCGCCTCAAAATGGCAAAAAATTGCAATACCCCCCAAAGGAACAATTTCGCCTCAAAATGCCGAAAAGTTGCAATACCCCCCGAAAGGAACAATTTCGCTTCAAAATGGCCAAAAGTTGCAATACCCCCCCAAAGGAACAATTTCGCCTCAAAATGGCAAAAAATTGCAATACCCCCCCAAAGGAACAATTTCACCTCAAAATGCCGAAAAGTTGCAATACCCCCCCGAAATGAACAATTTCGCTTCAAAATGGCCAAAAGTTGCAATACCCCCCCAAAGGAACAATTTCGCCTCAAAATGGCAAAAAATTGCAATACCCCCCCAAGGAACAATTTCGCTTTAAAATGGCCAAAAGTTGCAATACCCCCCCAAAGGAACAATTTCGCCTCAAAATGGCAAAAAATTGCAATACCCCCCCAAAGGAACAATTTCGCTTCAAAATGGCCAAAAGTTGCAATACCCCCCCAAGGAACAATTTCGCCTCAAAATGGCAAAAAATTGCAATACCCCCCAAAGGAACAATTTTGCCTCAAAATGCCGAAAAGTTGCAATACCCCCCCCAAAGGAACAATTTCGCCTCAAAATGCCGAAAAGTTGCAGTACCCCCCCAAAGGAACAATTTCGCTTCAAAATGGCCAAAAGTTGAAATACCCCCCCAAGAGAACAATTTCGGCTCAAAATGGCAAAAAATTGCAATACACCCCCAAAGGAACAATTTCGGCTCAAAATGCCGAAAAGTTGCAGTACCCCCCCAAAGGAACAATTTCGCCTCAAAATGGCAAAAAATTGCAATACCCCCCCAAAGGAACAATTTCGCCTCAAAATGCCGAAAAGTTGCAATACCCCCCGAAAGGAACAATTTCGCTTCAAAATGGCCAAAAGTTGCAATACCCCCCCAAAGGAACAATTTCGCCTCAAAATGGAAAAAAAATTGCAATACCCCCCCAAAGGAACAATTTCGCCTCAAAATGCCGAAAAGTTGCAATACCCCCCGAAAGGAACAATTTCGCTTCAAAATGGCCAAAAGTTGCAATACCCCCCCAAAGGAACAATTTCGCCTCAAAATGGCAAAAAATTGCAATACCCCCCAAAGGAACAATTTCGCTTCAAAATGGCCAAAAGTTGCAATACCCCCCCAAGAGAACAATTTCGGCTCAAAATGGCAAAAAATTGCAATACACCCCCAAAGGAACAATTTCGGCTCAAAATGCCGAAAAGTTGCAGTACCCCCCCAAAGGAACAATTTCGCTTCAAAATGGCCAAAAGTTGCAATACCCCCCGAAAGGAACAATTTCGCCTCAAAATGGCAAAAAATTGCAATACCCCCCCAAAGGAACAATTTCGCTTCAAAATGGCAAAAAGTTGCAATACCCCCCCAAAGGAACAATTTCGCTTCAAAATAACCAAAAGTTGCAATACCCCCCTAAAGGAACAATTTCGCCTCAAAATGGAAAAAAAATTGCAATACCCCCCAAAGGAACAATTTCGCCTCAAAATGCCGAAAAGTTGCAATACCCCCCGAAAGGAACAATTTCGCTTCAAAATGGCCAAAAGTTGCAATACCCCCGAAAGGAACAATTTCGCCTCAAAATGGCAAAAAATTGCAATACCCCCGCAAAGGAACAATTTCGCCTCAAAATGGCAAAAAATTGCAATACCCCCCCAAAGGAACAATTTCGCCTCAAAATGCCGAAAAGTTGCAATACCCCCCCAAAGGAACAATTTCGCTTCAAAATGGCAAAAAGTTGCAATACCCCCCCAAAGGAACAATTTCGCCTCAAAATGCCGAAAAGTTGCAATACCCCCCCAAAGGAACAATTTCGCTTCAAAATGGCCAAAAGTTGCAATACCCCCCAAAGGAACAATTTCGCCTCAAAATGCCTAAAAGTTGCAATACCCCCCAAAGGAACAATTTCGCCTCAAAATGCCGAAAAGTTGCAATACCCCCCAAAGGAACAATTTCGCTTCAAAATGGCCAAAAGTTGCAATACCCCCCCAAAGGAACAATTTCGCCTCAAAATGGCAAAAAATTGCAATACCCCCCCAAAGGAACAATTTCACCTCAAAATGCCGAAAAGTTGCAATACCCCCCGAAAGAAACAATTTCGCTTCAAAATGGCCAAAAGATGCAATACCCCCCAAAGCAACAATTTCGCCTCAAAATGGCAAAAAATTGCAATACCCCCCCAAAGGAACAATTTCGCCTCAAAATGCCGAAAAGTTGCAATACCCCCCAAAAGGAACAATTTCGCTTCAAAATGGCAAAAAGTTGTAAAACCCCCCCAAAGGAACAATTTCGCCTCAAAATGCCGAAAAGTTGCAATACCCCCGAAAGGAACAATTTCGCTTCAAAATGGCCAAAAGTTGCAATACCCCCCCAAAGGAACAATTTCGCCTTAAAATGGAAAAAAAATTGCAATACCCCCCCTAAAGGAACAATTTCGCCTCAAAATGCCGAAAAGTTGCAATACCCCCCGAAAAGAACAATTTCGCTTCAAAATGGCCAAAAGTTGCAATACCCCCCCAAAGGAACAATTTCGCCTCAAAATGGCAAAAAATTGCAATACCCCCCAAAGGAACAATTTCGCTTCAAAATGGCCAAAAGTTGCAATACCCCCCCAAAGGAACAATTTCACCTCAAAATGTCAAAAAATTGCAATACCCCCCCAAAGGAACAATTTCGGCTCAAAATGCCGAAAAGTTGCAAACCCCCCCAAAGGAACAATTTCGTTTCAAAATGGCCAAAAGTTGCAATACCCCCCAAAGGAACAATTTCGCCTCAAAATGCCGAAAAGTTGCAATACCCCCCGAAAGGAACAATTTCGCTTCAAAATGGCCAAAAGTTGCAATACCCCCCCAAAGGAAAAATTTCGCCTCAAATTGCCGAAAAGTTGCAATACCCCCCGAAAGGAACAATTTCGCCTCAAAATGGCAAAAAATTGCAATACCCCCCCAAAGGAACAATTTCACCTCAAAATGCCGAAAAGTTGCAATACCCCCCGAAAGGAACAATTTCGTTTCAAAATGGCCAAAAGTTGCAATACCCCCCCAAAGGAACAATTTCGCCTCAAAATGGCAAAAAAATTGCAATACCCCCCAAAGGAACAATTTCGCCTCAAAATGCCGCAAAGTTTCAATACCCCCCGAAAGGAACAATTTCGTTTCAAAATGGCCAAAAGTTGCAATACCCCCCCAAAGGAACAATTTCGCCTCAAAATGGCAAAAAATTGCAATACCCCCCCAAAGGAACAATTTCGCTTCAAAATGACGAAAAGTTGCAATACCCCTCCCAAAGGAACAATTTCGCGTCAAAATGGCCAAAAGTTGCAATACCCCCCAAAGGAACAATTTCGCCTCAAAATGGAAAATAAATTGCAATACCCCCCCAATGGAACAATTTCGCCTCAAAATGCCGAAAAGTTTCAATACCCCCTGAAAGGAACAATTTCGTTTCAAAATGGCCAAAAATTGCAATACCCCCCCAAAGGAACAATTTCGCTTCAAAATGGCCAAAAGTTGCAATACCCCCCAAAGGAACAATTTCGCCTCAAAATGCCTAAAAGTTGCAATACCCCCCAAAGGAACAATTTCGCCTCAAAATGCCGAAAAGTTGCAATACCCCCCCAAAGGAACAATTTCGCTTCAAAATGGCCAAAAGTTGCAATACCCCCCCAAAGGAACAATTTCGCCTCAAAATGGCAAAAAATTGCAATACCCCCCCAAAGGAACAATTTCACCTCAAAATGCCGAAAAGTTGCAATACCCCCCGAAAGGAACAATTTCGCTTAAAAATGGCCAAAAGATGCAATACCCCCCCAAAGCAACAATTTCGCCTCAAAATGGCAAAAAATTGCAATACCCCCCCAAAGGAACAATTTCACCTCAAAATGCCGAAAAGTTGCAATACCCCCCGAAAGGAACAATTTCGCCTCAAAATGGCCAAAAATTGTAATACCCCCCTAAAGAACAATTTCGCTTCAAAATGGCCAAAAGTTGCAATACCCCCCCAAAGGAACAATTTCGCCTCAAAATGGAAAAAAATTGCAATACCCCCCCAAAGGAACAATTTCGCTTCAAAATGACGAAAAGTTGCAATACCCCTCCCAAAGGAACAATTTCGCGTCAAAATGGCCAAAAGTTGCAATACCCCCCAAAGGAACAATTTCGCCTCAAAATGGAAAATAAATTGCAATACCCCCCAATGGAACAATTTCGCCTCAAAATGCCGAAAAGTTTCAATACCCACTGAAAGGAACAATTTCGTTTCAAAATGGCCAAAAGTTGCAATACCCCCCCAAAGGAACAATTTCGCCTCAAAATGGCAAAAAATTGCAATACCCCCCCAAAGGAACAATTTCGCTTCAAAATGGCCAAAAGTTGCAATACCCCCCCAAAGGAACAATTTTGCCTCAAAATGGAAAAAAATTGCAATACCCCCCCAAAGGAACAATTTCGCCTCAAAATGCCGAAAAGTTGCAATACCCCCCAAAGGAACAATTTCGCTTCAAAATGGCCAAAAGTTGCAATACCCCCCAAAGGAACAATTTCGCCTCAAAATGCCTAAAAGTTGCAATACCCCCCAAAGGAACAATTTCGCCTCAAAATGCCGAAAAGTTGCAATACCCCCCCAAAGGAACAATTTCGCTTCAAAATGGCCAAAAGTTGCAATACCCCCCAAAGGAACAATTTCGCCTCAAAATGGCAAAAAATTGCAATACCCCCCCAAAGGAACAATTTCACCTCAAAATGCCGAAAAGTTGCAATACCCCCCGAAAGGAACAATTTCGCTTCAAAATGGCCAAAAGATGCAATACCCCCCCAAAGCAACAATTTCGCCTCAAAATGGCAAAAAATTGCAATACCCCCCCAAAGGAACAATTTCACCTCAAAATGCCGAAAAGTTGCAATACCCCCCCAAAGGAACAATTTTGCCTCAAAATGCCGGAAAGTTGCAATACCCCCCCAAATGAACAATTTTGCCTCAAAATGCCGAAAAGTTGCAATACCCCCCCAAAGGAACAATTTCGCTTCAAAATGGCCAAAAGTTGCAATACCCCCCAAAGGAACAATTTCGCCTCAAAATGCCGAAAAGTTAAAAAAACCCCGCGAAAGGAACAATTTCGTTTCAAAATGGCCAAAAGTTGCAATACCCCCCCAAAGGAACAATTTCGCTACAAAATAGCAAAAAATTGCATTACCCCCCCAAAGGAACAATTTCACCTCAAAATGCCGAAAAGTTGCAATACCCCCCGAAAGGAACAATTTCGCCTCAAAATGGCCAAAAATTGTAATACCCCCCTAAAGAACAATTTCGCTTCAAAATGGCCAAAAGTTGCAATACCCCCCCAAAGGAACAATTTCGCCTCAAAATGGAAAAAAATTGTAATACCCCCCTAAAGAACAATTTCGCTTCAAAATTGCCAAAAGTTGCAATACCCCCCCAAAGGAACAATTTCGCCTCAAAATGGCAAAAAATTGCAATACCCCCCCAAAGGAACAATTTCACCTCAAAATGCCGAAAAGTTGCAATACCCCCCGAAAGAAACAATTTCGCTTCAAATTGGCCAAAAGATGCAATACCCCCCAAAAGCAACAATTTCGCCTCAAAATGGCAAAAAATTGCAATACCCCCCCAAAGGAACAATTTCGCCTCAAAATGCCGAAAAGTTGCAATACCCCCCGAAACGAACAATTTCGCTTCAAAATGGCCAAAAGTTGCAATACCCCCCCAAAGGAACAATTTCGCCTTAAAATGGAAAAAAAATTGCAATACCCCCCCAAAGGAACAATTTCGCCTCAAAATGCCGAAAAGTTGCAATACCCCCCGAAAAGAACAATTTCGCTTCAAAATGGCCAAAAGTTGCAATACCCCCCCAAAGGAACAATTTCGGCTCAAAATGCCGAAAAGTTGCAATACCCCCCGAAAGGAACAATTTCGCTTCAAAATGGCCAAAAGTTGCAATACCACCCCAAAGGAACAATTTTGCCTCAAAATGGCAAAAAATTACAATACCCCCAAAGGAACAATTTCGCCTCAAAATGCCGAAAAGTTGCAATACCCCCCGAAAGGAACAATTTCGCTTCAAAATGGCCAAAAGTTGCAATACCCCCCCAAAGGAACAATTTCGCCTCAAAATGGCAAAAAATTGCAATACCCCCCCAAAGGAACAATTTCACCTCAAAATGCCGAAAAGTTGCAATACCCCCCAAAGGAACAATTTCGCCTCAAAATGGCAAAAAATTGCAATACCCCCCCAAAGGAACAATTTCGCTTCAAAATGGCCAAAAGTTGCAATACCCCCCCAAAGGAACAATTTCGCCTCAAAATGGCAAAAAATTGCAATACCCCCCCAAAGGAACAATTTTGCCTAAAAATGCCGAAAAGTTGCAATACCCCCCCCCAAAGGAACAATTTCGCCTCAAAATGCCGAAAAGTTGCAATACCCCCCGAAAGGAACAATTTCGCTTCAAAATGGCCAAAAGTTGCAATACCCCCGAAAGGAACAATTTCGCCTCAAAATGGCAAAAAATTGCAATACCCCCGCAAAGGAACAATTTCGCCTCAAAATGGCAAAAAATTGCAATACCCCCCCAAAGGAACAATTTCGCCTCAAAATGCCGAAAAGTTGCAATACCCCCCCAAAGGAACAATTTCGCTTCAAAATGGCAAAAAGTTGCAATACCCCCCCAAAGGAACAATTTCGCCTCAAAATGCCGAAAAGTTGCAATACCCCCCCAAAGGAACAATTTCGCCTCAAAATGGCAAAAAGTTGCAATACCCCCCCAAAGGAACAATTTCGCCTCAAAATGCCGAAAAGTTGCAATACCCCCCGAAAGGAACAATTTTGCTTCAAAATGGCCAAAAGTTGCAATACCCCCCCAAAGGAACAATTTCGCCTCAAAATGGCAAAAAATTGCAATACCCCCCAAAGGAACAATTTCGCCTCAAAATGCCGAAAAGTTGCAATACCCCCCGAAAGGAACAATTTCGCTTCAAAATGGCCAAAAGTTGCAATACCCACCCAAAGGAACAATTTTGCCTCAAAATGGCAAAAAATTGCAATACCCCCCCAAAGGAACAATTTCACCTCAAAATGCCGAAAAGTTGCAATACCCCCCGAAATGAACAATTTCGCTTCAAAATGGCCAAAAGTTGCAATACGCCCCCAAAGGAACAATTTCGCCTCAAAATGGCAAAAAATTGCAATACCCCCCCAAGGAACAATTTCGCTTTAAAATGGCCAAAAGTTGCAATACCCCCCCAAAGGAACAATTTCGGCTCAAAATGGCAAAAAATTGCAATACCCCCCCAAAGGAACAATTTCGCTTCAAAATGGCCAAAAGTTGCAATACCCCCCCAAAGGAACAATTTTGCCTCAAAATGCCGAAAAGTTGCAATACCCCCCAAAGGAACAATTTCGCCTCAAAATGCCGAAAAGTTGTAATACCCCCCGAAAGGAACAATTTCGCTTCAAAATGGCCAAAAGTTGCAATACCCCCCAAAGGAACAATTTCGCCTCAAAATGGCAAAAAATTGCAATACCCCCGCAAAGTAACAATTTCGCCTCAAAATGGCAAAAAATTGCAATACCCCCCCAAAGGAACAATTTCGCCTCAAAATGCCGAAAAGTTGCAATACCCCCCCAAAGGATCAATTTCGCTTCAAAATGGCAAAAAGTTGCAATACCCCCCCAAAGGAACAATTTCGCCTCAAAATGCCGAAAAGTTGCAATACCCCCCGAAAGGAACAATTTCGCTTCAAAATGCTCAAAAGTTGCAATACCCCCCAAAGGAACAATTTCGCCTCAAAATGGAAAAAAAATTGCAATACCCCCCAAAGGAACAATTTCGCCTCAAAATGGCAAAAAGTTGCAATACCTTCCCAAAGGAACAATTTCGCCTCAAAATGCCGAAAAGTTGCAATACCCCCCGAAAGGAACAATTTCGCTTCAAAATGGCCAAAAGTTGCAATACTCCCCCAAAGGAACAATTTCGCCTCAAAATGGCAAAAAATTGCAATACCCCCCCAAAGGAACAATTTCGCTTCAAAATGGCCAAAAGTTGCAATACCCCCCCAAAGGAACAATTTCGCCTCAAAATGGAAAAAAATTGCAATACCCCCCCAAAGGAACAATTTCGGCTCAAAATGCCGAAAAGTTGCAGTACCCCCCAAAGGAACAATTTCGCTTCAAAATGGCCAAAAGTTGCAATACCCCCCGAAAGGAACAATTTCGCCTCAAAATGAAAAAAAAAATTGCAATACCCCCCCAAAGGAACAATTTCGCTTCAAAATGCCAAAAAGTTGCAATACCCCCCGAAAGGAACAATTTCGCTTCAAAATGGCCAAAAGTTGCAATACCCCCCAAAAAGAACAATTTCGCTTCAAAATGGCAAAAAGTTGCAATACCCCCCCAAAGGAACAATTTCGCCTCAAAATGGAAAAAAAATTGCAATACCCCCCCAAAGGAACAATTTCGCCTCAAAATGCCGAAAAGTTGCAATACCCCCCGAAAGGAACAATTTCGCTTCAAAATGGCCAAAAATTGCAATACACCCCCAAAGGAACAATTTCGGCTCAAAATGCCGAAAAGTTGCAGTACCCCCCCAAAGGAACAATTTCGCTTCAAAATGGCCAAAAGTTGAAATACCCCCCCAAGAGAACAATTTCGGCTCAAAATGGCAAAAAATTGCAATACACCCCCAAAGGAACAATTTCGGCTCAAAATGCCGAAAAGTTGCAGTACCCCCCCAAAGGAACAATTTCGCCTCAAAATGGCAAAAAATTGCAATACCCCCCCAAAGGAACAATTTCGCCTCAAAATGCCGAAAAGTTGCAATACCCCCCGAAAGGAACAATTTCGCCTCAAAATGGCAAAAAAATGCAATACCCCCCCAAAGGAACAAATTCGCTTCAAAATGGCAAAAAGTTGCAATACCCCCCCAAAGGAACAATTTCGCTTCAAAATAACCAAAAGTTGCAATACCCCCCCAAAGGAACAATTTCGCCTCAAAATGGAAAAAAAATTGCAATACCCCCCAAAGGAACAATTTCGCCTCAAAATGCCGAAAAGTTGCAATACCCCCCGAAAGGAACAATTTCGCTTCAAAATGGCCAAAAGTTGCAATACCCCCGAAAGGAACAATTTCGCCTCAAAATGGCAAAAAATTGCAATACCCCCGCAAAGGAACAATTTCGCCTCAAAATGGCAAAAAATTGCAATACCCCCGCAAAGGAACAATTTCGCCTCAAAATGGCAAAAAATTGCAATACCCCCCCAAAGAAACAATTTCGCCTCAAAATGGCAAAAAATTGCAATACCCCCGCAAAGGAACAATTTCGCCTCAAAATGGCAAAAAATTGCAATACCCCCCCAAAGGAACAATTTCGCTTCAAAATGGCAAAAAGTTGCAATACCCCCCCAAAGAAACAATTTCGCCTCAAAATGCCGAAAAGTTGCAATACCCCCCCAAAGGAACAATTTCGCCTCAAAATGGCAAAAAGTTGCAATACCCCTCCAAAGGAACAATTTCGCCTCAAAATGCCGAAAAGTTGCAATACCCCCCGAAAGGAACAATTTTGCTTCAAAATGGCCAAAAGTTGCAATACCCCCCCAAAGGAACAATTTCGCCTCAAAATGGCAAAAAATTGCAATACCCCCCAAAGGAACAATTTCGCCTCAAAATGCCGAAAAGTTGCAATACCCCCCGAAAGGAACAATTTCGCTTCAAAATGGCCAAAAGTTGCAATACCCCCCCAAAGGAACAATTTCGCCTCAAAATGGCAAAAAATTGCAATACCCCCCCAAAGGAACAATTTCGCTTCAAAATGGCCAAAAGTTGCAATACCCCCCCAAGAGAACAATTTCGGCTCAAAATGGCAAAAAATTGCAATACACCCCCAAAGGAACAATTTCGGCTCAAAATGCCGAAAAGTTGCAGTACCCCCCCAAAGGAACAATTTCGCTTCAAAATGGCCAAAAGTTGCAATACCCCCCCAAGAGAACAATTTCGGCTCAAAATGGCAAAAAATTGCAATACACCCCCAAAGGAACAATTTCGGCTCAAAATGCCGAAAAGTTGCAGTACCCCCCCAAAGGAACAATTTCGCCTCAAAATGGCAAAAAATTGCAATACCCCCCAAAGGACCAATTTCGCCTCAAAATGCCGAAAAGTTGCAATACCCCCCGAAAGGAACAATTTCGCTTCAAAATGGCCAAAAGTTGCAATACCCCCCCAAAGGAACAATTTCGCCTCAAAATGGAAAAAAAATTGCAATACCCCCCCAAAGGAACAATTTCGCCTCAAAATGCCGAAAAGTTGCAATACCCCCCGAAAGGAACAATTTCGCTTCAAAATGGCCAAAAGTTGCAATACCCCCCAAAGGAACAATTTCGCCTCAAAATGGCAAAAAATTGCAATACCCCCCCAAAGGAACAATTTCGCTTCAAAATGGCCAAAAGTTGCAATACCCCCCCAAAGGAACAATTTCGCCTCAAAATGGCAAAAAATTGCAATACCCCCCCAAAGGAACAATTTCGCCTCAAAATGCCGAAAAGTTAAAAAAACCCCGCGAAAGGAACAATTTCGTTTCAAAATGGCCAAAAGTTGCAATACCCCCCAAAGGAACAATTTCGCTACAAAATAGCAAAAAATTGCATTACCCCCCCAAAGGAACAATTTCACCTCAAAATGCCGAAAAGTTGCAATACCCCCCGAAAGGAACAATTTCGCCTCAAAATGGCCAAAAATTGTAATACCCCCCTAAAGAACAATTTCGCTTCAAAATGGCCAAAAGTTGCAATACCCCCCCAAAGGAACAATTTCGCCTCAAAATGGAAAAAAATTGTAATACCCCCCTAAAGAACAATTTCGCTTCAAAATTGCCAAAAGTTGCAATACCCCCCCAAAGGAACAATTTCGCCTCAAAATGGCAAAAAATTGCAATACCCCCCCAAAGGAACAATTTCACCTCAAAATGCCGAAAAGTTGCAATACCCCCCGAAAGAAACAATTTCGCTTCAAAATGGCCAAAAGATGCAATACCCCCCCAAAGCAACAATTTCGCCTCAAAATGGCAAAAAATTGCAATACCCCCCATAGGAACAATTTCGCCTCAAAATGCCGAAAAGTTGCAATACCCCCCGAATGGAACAATTTCGCTTCAAAATGGCCAAAAGTTGCAATACCCCCCCAAAGGAACAATTTCGCCTTAAAATGGAAAAAAAATTGCAATACCCCCCCAAAGGAACAATTTCGCCTCAAAATGCCGAAAAGTTGCAATACCCCCCGAAAAGAACAATTTCGCTTCAAAATGGCCAAAAGTTGCAATACCCCCCCAAAGGAACAATTTCGGCTCAAAATGCCGAAAAGTTGCAATACCCCCCCAAAGGAACAATTTCGCTTCAAAATGGCCAAAAGTTGCAATACCCCCCCAAAGGAACAATTTCACCTCAAAATGGCAAAAAATTGCAATACCCCACCAAAGGAACAATTTCGCCTCAAAATGCCGAAAAGTAGCAATACCCCCCGAAAGGAACAATTTCGCTTCAAAATGGCCAAAAGTTGCAATACCCCCCCAAAGGAACAATTTTGCCTCAAAATGGCAAAAAATTGAAATACCCCCCAAAGGAAAAATTTCGCCTCAAAATGCCGAAAAGTTGCAATACCCCCCGAAAGGAACAATTTCGCTTCAAAATGGCCAAAAGTTGCAATACCCCCCCAAAGGAACAATTTTGCCTCAAAATGGCAAAAAATTGCAATACCCCCCCAAAGGAAAAATTTCGCCTCAAAATGCCGAAAAGTTGCAATACCCCCCGAAAGGAACAATTTCGCTTCAAAATGGCCAAAAGTTGCAATACCCCCCCAAAGGAACAATTTCGCCTCAAAATGGCAAAAAATTGCAATACCCCCCCAAAGGAACAATTTCACCTCAAAATGCCGAAAAGTTGCAATACCCCCGAAATGAACAATTTCGCTTCAAAATGGCCAAAAGTTGCAATACCCCCCCAAAGGAACAATTTCGCCTCAAAATGGCAAAAAATTGCAATACCCCCCGAAAGGAACAATTTCGCTTCAAAATGGCCAAAAGTTGCAATACCCCCGAAAGGAACAATTTCGCCTCAAAATGGCAAAAAATTGCAATACCCCCCCAAAGGAACAATTTTGCCTAAAAATGCCAAAAAGTTGCAATACCCCCCGAAATGAACAATTTCGCTTCAAAATGGCCAAAAGTTGCAATACCCCCCCAAAGGAACAATTTCTCCTCAAAATGCCGAAAAGTTGCAATACCCCCCGAAAGGAACAATTTCGCTTCAAAATGGCCAAAAGTTGCAATACCCCCGAAAGGAACAATTTCGCCTCAAAATGGCAAAAAATTGCAATACCCCCGCAAAGGAACAATTTCGCCTCAAAATGGCAAAAAATTGCAATACCCCCCCAAAGGAACAATTTCGCCTCAAAATGCCGAAAAGTTGCAATACCCCCCCAAAGGAAGAATTTCGCTTCAAAATGGCCAAAAGTTGCAATACCCCCCCAAAGGAACAATTTCGCCTCAAAATGCCGAAAAGTTGCAATACCCCCCCAAAGGAACAATTTTGCTTCAAAATGGCCAAAAGTTGCAATACCCCCCCAAAGGAACAATTTCACCTCAAAATGCCGAAAAGTTGCAATACCCCCCCGAAATGAACAATTTCGCTTCAAAATGGCCAAAAGTTGCAATACCCCCCCAAAGGAACAATTTCGCCTCAAAATGGCAAAAAATTGCAATACCCCCCCAAGGAACAATTTCGCTTTAAAATGGCCAAAAGTTGCAATACCCCCCCAAAGGAACAATTTCGCCTCAAAATGGCAAAAAATTGCAATACCCCCCCAAAGGAACAATTTCGCTTCAAAATGGCCAAAAGTTGCAATACCCCCCCAAGGAACAATTTCGCCTCAAAATGGCAAAAAATTGCAATACCCCCCAAAGGAACAATTTTGCCTCAAAATGCCGAAAAGTTGCAATACCCCCCCCAAAGGAACAATTTCGCCTCAAAATGCCGAAAAGTTGCAATACCCCCCGAAAGGAACAATTTCGCTTCAAAATGGCCAAAAGTTGCAATACCCCCCAAAGGAACAATTTCGCCTCAAAATGGCAAAAAATTGCAATACCCTCGCAAAGGAACAATTTCGCCTCAAAATGGCAAAAAATTGCAATACCCCCCCAAAGGAACAATTTCGCCTCAAAATGCCGAAAAGTTGCAATACCCCCCCAAAGGATCAATTTCGCTTCAAAATGGCAAAAAGTTGCAATACCCCCCCAAAGGAACAATTTCGCCTCAAAATGCCGAAAAGTTGCAATACCCCCCGAAAGGAACAATTTCGCTTCAAAATGGCCAAAAGTTGCAATACCCCCCAAAGGAACAATTTCGCCTCAAAATGGAAAAAAAATTGCAATACCCCCCAAAGGAACAATTTCGCCTCAAAATGGCAAAAAGTTGCAATACCCCCCCAAAGGAACAATTTCGCCTCAAAATGCCGAAAAGTTGCAATACCCCCCGAAAGGAACAATTTCGCTTCAAAATGGCCAAAAGTTGCAATACCCCCCAAAGGAACAATTTCGCCTCAAAATGGAAAAAAAATTGCAATACCCCCCCAAAGGAACAATTTCGCCTCAAAATGCCAAAAAGTTGCAATACCCCCCGAAAGGAACAATTTCGCTTCAAAATGGCCAAAAGTTGCAATACTCCCCCAAAGGAACAATTTCGCCTCAAAATGGCAAAAAATTGCAATACCCCCCCAAAGGAACAATTTCGCTTCAAAATGGCCAAAAGTTGCAATACCCCCCCAAAGGAACAATTTCGCCTCAAAATGGAAAAAAATTGCAATACCCCCCCAAAGAAACAATTTCGCCTCAAAATGGCAAAAAATTGCAATACCCCCGCAAAGGAACAATTTCGCCTCAAAATGGCAAAAAATTGCAATACCCCCCCAAAGAAACAATTTCGCCTCAAAATGGCAAAAAATTGCAATACCCCCGCAAAGGAACAATTTCGCCTCAAAATGGCAAAAAATTGCAATACCCCCCCAAAGGAACAATTTCGCTTCAAAATGGCAAAAAGTTGCAATACCCCCCCAAAGAAACAATTTCGCCTCAAAATGCCGAAAAGTTGCAATACCCCCCCAAAGGAACAATTTCGCCTCAAAATGGCAAAAAGTTGCAATACCCCCCCAAAGGAACAATTTCGCCTCAAAATGCCGAAAAGTTGCAATACCCCCCGAAAGGAACAATTTTGCTTCAAAATGGCCAAAAGTTGCAATACCCCCCCAAAGGAACAATTTCGCCTCAAAATGGCAAAAAATTGCAATACCCCCCCAAAGGAACAATTTCGCCTCAAAATGCCGAAAAGTTGCAATACCCCCCGAAAGGAACAATTTCGCTTCAAAATGGCCAAAAGTTGCAATACCCCCCCAAAGGAACAATTTCGCCTCAAAATGGCAAAAAATTGCAATACCCCCCCAAAGGAACAATTTCGCTTCAAAATGGCCAAAAGTTGCAATACCCCCCCAAGAGAACAATTTCGGCTCAAAATGGCAAAAAATTGCAATACACCCCCAAAGGAACAATTTCGGCTCAAAATGCCGAAAAGTTGCAGTACCCCCCCAAAGGAACAATTTCGCTTCAAAATGGCCAAAAGTTGCAATACCCCCCCAAGAGAACAATTTCGGCTCAAAATGGCAAAAAATTGCAATACACCCCCAAAGGAACAATTTCGGCTCAAAATGCCGAAAAGTTGCAGTACCCCCCCAAAGGAACAATTTCGCCTCAAAATGGCAAAAAATTGCAATACCTCCCCAAAGGACCAATTTCGCCTCAAAATGCCGAAAAGTTGCAATACCCCCCGAAAGGAACAATTTCGCTTCAAAATGGCCAAAAGTTGCAATACCCCCCCAAAGGAACAATTTCGCTTCAAAATGGAAAAAAAATTGCAATACCCCCCCAAAGGAACAATTTCGCCTCAAAATGCCGAAAAGTTGCAATACCCCCCGAAAGGAACAATTTCGCTTCAAAATGGCCAAAAGTTGCAATACCCCCCCAAAGGAACAATTTCGCCTCAAAATGGCAAAAAATTGCAATACCCCCCCAAAGGAACAATTTCGCTTCAAAATGGCCAAAAGTTGCAATACCCCCCCAAAGGAACAATTTCACCTCAAAATGCCGAAAAGTTGCAATACCCCCCGAAAGAAACAATTTCGCTTCAAAATGGCCAAAAGATGCAATACCCCCCCAAAGCAACAATTTCGCCTCAAAATGGCAAAAAATTGCAATACCCCCCAAAGGAACAATTTCGCCTCAAAATGCCGAAAAGTTGCAATACCCCCCGAATGGAACAATTTCGCTTCAAAATGGCCAAAAGTTGCAATACCCCCCCAAAGGAACAATTTCGCCTTAAAATGGAAAAAAAATTGCAATACCCCCCCAAAGGAACAATTTCGCCTCAAAATGCCGAAAAGTTGCAATACCCCCCGAAAAGAACAATTTCGCTTCAAAATGGCCAAAAGTTGCAATACCCCCCCAAAGGAACAATTTCGGCTCAAAATGCCGAAAAGTTGCAATACCCCCCCAAAGGAACAATTTCGCTTCAAAATGGCCAAAAGTTGCAATACCCCCCCAAAGGAACAATTTCACCTCAAAATGGCAAAAAATTGCAATACCCCACCAAAGGAACAATTTCGCCTCAAAATGCCGAAAAGTAGCAATACCCCCCGAAAGGAACAATTTCGCTTCAAAATGGCCAAAAGTTGCAATACCCCCCCAAAGGAACAATTTTGCCTCAAAATGGCAAAAAATTGCAATACCCCCCAAAGGAAAAATTTCGCCTCAAAATGCCGAAAAGTTGCAATACCCCCCGAAAGGAACAATTTCGCTTCAAAATGGCCAAAAGTTGCAATACCCCCCCAAAGGAACAATTTCGCCTCAAAATGGCAAAAAATTGCAATACCCCCCCAAAGGAACAATTTCACCTCAAAATGCCGAAAAGTTGCAATACCCCCGAAATGAACAATTTCGCTTCAAAATGGCCAAAAGTTGCAATACCCCCCCAAAGGAACAATTTCGCCTCAAAATGGCAAAAAATTGCAATACCCCCCGAAAGGAACAATTTCGCTTCAAAATGGCCAAAAGTTGCAATACCCCCGAAAGGAACAATTTCGCCTCAAAATGGCAAAAAATTGCAATACCCCCCCAAAGGAACAATTTTGCCTAAAAATGCCGAAAAGTTGCAATACCCCCCGAAATGAACAATTTCGCTTCAAAATGGCCAAAAGTTGCAATACCCCCCCAAAGGAACAATTTCGCCTCAAAATGCCGAAAAGTTGCAATACCCCCCGAAAGGAACAATTTCGCTTCAAAATGGCCAAAAGTTGCAATACCCCCCCAAAGGAACAATTTCGCCTCAAAATGCCGAAAAGTTGCAATACCCCCCGAAAGGAACAATTTTGCTTCAAAATGGCCAAAAGTTGCAATACCCCCCCAAAGGAACAATTTCGCCTCAAAATGCCGAAAAGTTGCAATACCCCCCGAAAGGAACAATTTCGCTTCAAAATGGCCAAAAGTTGCAATACCCCCCCAAAGGAACAATTTCGCCTCAAAATGGCAAAAAATTGCAATACCCCCCCAAAGGAACAATTTCACCTCAAAATGCAGAAAAGTTGCAATACCCCCCGAAATGAACAATTTCGCTTCAAAATGGCCAAAAGTTGCAATACCCCCCCAAAGGAACAATTTCGCCTCAAAATGGCAAAAAATTGCAATACCCCCCCAAGGAACAATTTCGCTTTAAAATGGCCAAAAGTTGCAATACCCCCCAAAGGAACAATTTCGCCTCAAAATGGCAAAAAATTGCAATACCCCCCCAAAGGAACAATTTCGCTTCAAAATGGCCAAAAGTTGCAATACCCCCCCAAGGAACAATTTCGCCTCAAAATGGCAAAAAATTGCAATACCCCCCAAAGGAACAATTTTGCCTCAAAATGCCGAAAAGTTGCAATACCCCCCCAAAGGAACAATTTCGCCTCAAAATGCCGAAAAGTTGCAATACCCCCCGAAAGGAACAATTTCGCTTCAAAATGGCCAAAAGTTGCAATACCCCCCAAAGGAACAATTTCGCCTCAAAATGGCAAAAAATTGCAATACCCTCGCAAAGGAACAATTTCACCTCAAAATGGCAAAAAATTGCAATACCCCCCCAAAGGAACAATTTCGCCTCAAAATGCCGAAAAGTTGCAATACCCCCCCAAAGGATCAATTTCGCTTCAAAATGGCAAAAAGTTGCAATACCCCCCCAAAGGAACAATTTCGCCTCAAAATGCCGAAAAGTTGCAATACCCCCCGAAAGGAACAATTTCGCTTCAAAATGGCCAAAAGTTGCAATACCCCCCAAAGGAACAATTTCGCCTCAAAATGGAAAAAAAATTGCAATACCCCCCAAAGGAACAATTTCGCCTCAAAATGGCAAAAAGTTGCAATACCCCCCCAAAGGAACAATTTCGCCTCAAAATGCCGAAAAGTTGCAATACACCCCGAAAGGAACAATTTCGCTTCAAAATGGCCAAAAGTTGCAATACCCCCCAAAGGAACAATTTCGCCTCAAAATGGAAAAAAAAATGCAATACCCCCCCAAAGGAACAATTTCGCCTCAAAATGCCAAAAAGTTGCAATACCCCCCGAAAGGAACAATTTCGCTTCAAAATGGCCAAAAGTTGCAATACTCCCCCAAAGGAACAATTTCGCCTCAAAATGGCAAAAAATTGCAATACCCCCCCAAAGGAACAATTTCGCTTCAAAATGGCCAAAAGTTGCAATACCCCCCCAAAGGAACAATTTCGCCTCAAAATGGAAAAAAATTGCAATACCCCCCCAAAGGAACAATTTCGGCTCAAAATGCCGAAAAGTTGCAGTACCCCCCAAAGGAACAATTTCGCTTCAAAATGGCCAAAAGTTGCAATACCCCCCTAAAGGAACAATTTCGCCTCAAAATGAAAAAAAAAATTGCAATACCCCCCCAAAGGAACAATTTCGCCTCAAAATGCCAAAAAGTTGCAATACCCCCCGAAAGGAACAATTTCGCTTCAAAATGGCCAAAAGTTGCAAAACCCCCCAAAAAGAACAATTTCGCTTCAAAATGGCAAAAAGTTGCAATACCCCCAAAGGAACAATTTCGCCTCAAAATGCCGAAAAGTTGCAATACCCCCCGAAAGGAACAATTTCGCTTCAAAATGGCCAAAAGTTGCAATACCCCCCCAAAGGAACAATTTCGCCTCAAAATGGAAAAAAAATTGCAAAACCCCCCAAAAAGGAACAATTTCGCCTCAAAATGCCGAAAAGTTGCAATACCCCCCGAAAGGAACAATTTCGCTTCAAAATGGCCAAAAGTTGCAATACCCCCCCAAAGGAACAATTTCGCCTCAAAATGGCAAAAAATTGAAATACCCCCCCAAAGGAACAATTTCGCTTCAAAATGGCCAAAAGTTGCAATACCCCCCCAAGAGAACAATTTCGGCTCAAAATGGCAAAAAATTGCAATACACCCCCAAAGGAACAATTTCGGCTCAAAATGCCGAAAAGTTGCAGTACCCCCCCAAAGGAACAATTTCGCTTCAAAATGGCCAAAAGTTGCAATACCCCCCCAAGAAAACAATTTCGGCTCAAAATGGCAAAAAATTGCAATACACCCCCAAAGGAACAATTTCGGCTCAAAATGCCGAAAAGTTGCAGTACCCCCCCAAAGGAACAATTTCGCCTCAAAATGGCAAAAAATTGCAATACCCCCCAAAGGAACAATTTTGCCTCAAAATGCCGAAAAGGTGCAATACCCCCCCAAAGGAACAATTTCGCCTCAAAATGCCGAAAAGTTGCAATACCCCCCGAAAGGAACAATTTCGCTTCAAAATGGCCAAAAGTTGCAATACCCCCCAAAGGAACAATTTCGCCTCAAAATGGCAAAAAATTGCAATACCCTCGCAAAGGAACAATTTCGCCTCAAAATGGCAAAAAATTGCAATACCCCCCAAAGGAACAATTTCGCCTCAAAATGCCGAAAAGTTGCAATACCCCCCCAAAGGATCAATTTCGCTTCAAAATGGCAAAAAGTTGCAATACCCCCCAAAGGAACAATTTCGCCTCAAAATGCCGAAAAGTTGCAATACCCCCCGAAAGGAACAATTTCGCTTCAAAATGGCCAAAAGTTGCAATACCCCCCAAAGGAACAATTTCGCCTCAAAATGGAAAAAAAATTGCAATACCCCCCAAAGGAACAATTTCGCCTCAAAATGGCAAAAAGTTGCAATACCCCCACAAAGGAACAATTTCGCCTCAAAATGCCGAAAAGTTGCAATACCCCCCGAAAGGAACAATTTCGCTTCAAAATGGCCAAAAGTTGCAATACCCCCCAAAGGAACAATTTCGCCTCAAAATGGAAAAAAAATTGCAATACCCCCCCAAAGGAACAATTTCGCCTCAAAATGCCAAAAAGTTGCAATACCCCCCGAAAGGAACAATTTCGCTTCAAAATGGCCAAAAGTTGCAATACTCCCCCAAAGGAACAATTTCGCCTCAAAATGGCAAAAAATTGCAATACCCCCCCAAAGGAACAATTTCGCTTCAAAATGGCCAAAAGTTGCAATACCCCCCCAAAGGAACAATTTCGCCTCAAAATGGAAAAAAATTGCAATACCCCCCCAAAGGAACAATTTCGGCTCAAAATGCCGAAAAGTTGCAGTACCCCCCACAGGAACAATTTCGCTTCAAAATGGCCAAAAGTTGCAATACCCCCCTAAAGGAACAATTTCGCCTCAAAATGAAAAAAAAAATTGCAATACCCCCCCAAAGGAACAATTTCGCCTCAAAATGCCAAAAAGTTGCAATACCCCCCGAAAGGAACAATTTCGCTTCAAAATGGCCAAAAGTTGCAAAACCCCCCAAAAAGAACAATTTCGCTTCAAAATGGCAAAAAGTTGCAATACCCCCAAAGGAACAATTTCGCCTCAAAATGCCGAAAAGTTGCAATACCCCCCGAAAGGAACAATTTCGCTTCAAAATGGCCAAAAGTTGCAATACCCCCCCAAAGGAACAATTTCGCCTCAAAATGGAAAAAAAATTGCAAAACCCCCCCAAAGGAACAATTTCGCCTCAAAATGCCGAAAAGTTGCAATACCCCCCGAAAGGAACAATTTCGCTTCAAAATGGCCAAAAGTTGCAATACCCCCCTAAAGGAACAATTTCGCCTCAAAATGGCAAAAAATTGCAATACCCCCCCAAAGGAACAATTTCGCTTCAAAATGGCCAAAAGTTGCAATACCCCCCCAAGAGAACAATTTCGGCTCAAAATGGCAAAAAATTGCAATACACCCCCAAAGGAACAATTTCGGCTCAAAATGCCGAAAAGTTGCAATACCCCCCGAAAGGAACAATTTCGCTTCAAAATGGCCAAAAGTTGCAATACCCCCCCAAAGGAACAATTTCGCCTCAAAATGGCAAAAAATTGCAATACCCCCCCAAAGGAACAATTTCACCTCAAAATGCCGAAAAGTTGCAATACCCCCCCAAAGGAACAATTTCGCCTCAAAATGGCAAAAAATTGCAATACCCCCCCAAAGGAACAATTTCGCTTCAAAATGGCCAAAAGTTGCAATACCCCCCCAAAGGAACAATTTCGCCTCAAAATGGCAAAAAATTGCAATACCCCCCCAAAGGAACAATTTTGCCTAAAAATGCCGAAAAGTTGCAATACCCCCCCCCCAAGGAACAATTTCGCCTCAAAATGCCGAAAAGTTGCAATACCCCCCGAAAGGAACAATTTCGCTTCAAAATGGCCAAAAGTTGCAATACCCCCGAAAGGAACAATTTCGCCTCAAAATGGCAAAAAATTGCAATACCCCCGCAAAGGAACAATTTCGCCTCAAAATGGCAAAAAATTGCAATACCCCCCCAAAGGAACAATTTCGCCTCAAAATGCCGAAAAGTTGCAATACCCCCCCAAAGGAACAATTTCGCTTCAAAATGGCAAAAAGTTGCAATACCCTCCTAAAGGAACAATTTCGCCTCAAAATGCCGAAAAGTTGCAATACCCCCCCAAAGGAACAATTTCGCCTCAAAATGGCAAAAAGTTGCAATACCCCCCCAAAGGAACAATTTCGCCTCAAAATGCCGAAAAGTTGCAATACCCCCCGAAAGGAACAATTTTGCTTCAAAATGGCCAAAAGTTGCAATACCCCCCCAAAGGAACAATTTCGCCTCAAAATGGCAAAAAATTGCAATACCCCCCAAAGGAACAATTTCGCCTCAAAATGCCGAAAAGTTGCAATACCCCCCGAAAGGAACAATTTCGCTTCAAAATGGCCAAAAGTTGCAATACCCACCCAAAGGAACAATTTTGCCTCAAAATGGCAAAAAATTGCAATACCCCCCCAAAGGAACAATTTCACCTCAAAATGCCGAAAAGTTGCAATACCCCCCGAAATGAACAATTTCGCTTCAAAATGGCCAAAAGTTGCAATACCCCCCCAAAGGAACAATTTCGCCTCAAAATGGCAAAAAATTGCAATACCCCCCCAAGGAACAATTTCGCTTTAAAATGGCCAAAAGTTGCAATACCCCCCCAAAGGAACAATTTCGGCTCAAAATGGCAAAAAATTGCAATACCCCCCCAAAGGAACAATTTCGCTTCAAAATGGCCAAAAGTTGCAATACCCCCCCAAAGGAACAATTTTGCCTCAAAATGCCGAAAAGTTGCAATACCCCCCCAAAGGAACAATTTCGCCTCAAAATGCCGAAAAGTTGCAATACCCCCCGAAAGGAACAATTTCGCTTCAAAATGGCCAAAAGTTGCAATACCCCCCAAAGGAACAATTTCGCCTCAAAATGGCAAAAAATTGCAATACCCCCGCAAAGTAACAATTTCGCCTCAAAATGGCAAAAAATTGCAATACCCCCCCAAAGGAACAATTTCGCCTCAAAATGCCGAAAAGTTGCAATACCCCCCCAAAGGATCAATTTCGCTTCAAAATGGCAAAAAGTTGCAATACCCCCCCAAAGGAACAATTTCGCCTCAAAATGCCGAAAAGTTGCAATACCCCCCGAAAGGAACAATTTCGCTTCAAAATGCTCAAAAGTTGCAATACCCCCCAAAGGAACAATTTCGCCTCAAAATGGAAAAAAAATTGCAATACCCCCCAAAGGAACAATTTCGCCTCAAAATGGCAAAAAGTTGCAATACCTTCCCAAAGGAACAATTTCGCCTCAAAATGCCGAAAAGTTGCAATACCCCCCGAAAGGAACAATTTCGCTTCAAAATGGCAAAAAGTTGCAATACTCCCCCAAAGGAACAATTTCGCCTCAAAATGGCAAAAAATTGCAATACCCCCCCAAAGGAACAATTTCGCTTCAAAATGGCCAAAAGTTGCAATACCCCCCCAAAGGAACAATTTCGCCTCAAAATGGAAAAAAATTGCAATACCCCCCCAAAGGAACAATTTCGGCTCAAAATGCCGAAAAGTTGCAGTACCCCCCAAAGGAACAATTTCGCTTCAAAATGGCCAAAAGTTGCAATACCCCCCGAAAGGAACAATTTCGCCTCAAAATGAAAAAAAAATTGCAATACCCCCCCAAAGGAACAATTTCGCTTCAAAATGCCAAAAAGTTGCAATACCCCCCGAAAGGAACAATTTCGCTTCAAAATGGCCAAAAGTTGCAATACCCCCCAAAAAGAACAATTTCGCTTCAAAATGGCAAAAAGTTGCAATACCCCCCCAAAGGAACAATTTCGCCTCAAAATGGAAAAAAAACTGCAATACCCCCCCAAAGGAACAATTTCGCCTCAAAATGCCGAAAAGTTGCAATACCCCCCGAAAGGAACAATTTCGCTTCAAAATGGCCAAAAGTTGCAATACCCCCCCAAAGGAACAATTTCGCTTCAAAATGGCCAAAAGTTGCAATACCCCCCCAAAGGAACAATTTCGCCTCAAAATGGAAAAAAAATTGCAATACCCCCCCAAAGGAACAATTTCGCCTCAAAATGCCGAAAAGTTGCAATACCCCCCGAAAGGAACAATTTCGCTTCAAAATGGCCAAAAATTGCAATACACCCCCAAAGGAACAATTTCGGCTCAAAATGCCGAAAAGTTGCAGTACCCCCCCAAAGGAACAATTTCGCTTCAAAATGGCCAAAAGTTGAAATACCCCCCCAAGAGAACAATTTCGGCTCGAAATGGCAAAAAATTGCAATACACCCCCAAAGGAACAATTTCGGCTCAAAATGCCGAAAAGTTGCAGTACCCCCCCAAAGGAACAATTTCGCCTCAAAATGGCAAAAAATTGCAATACCCCCCCAAAGGAACAATTTCGCCTCAAAATGCCGAAAAGTTGCAATACCCCCCGAAAGGAACAATTTCGCCTCAAAATGGCAAAAAATTGCAATACCCCCCCAAAGGAACAAATTCGCTTCAAAATGGCAAAAAGTTGCAATACCCCCCCAAAGGAACAATTTCGCTTCAAAATAACCAAAAGTTGCAATACCCCCCCAAAGGAACAATTTCGCCTCAAAATGGAAAAAAAATTGCAATACCCCCCAAAGGAACAATTTCGCCTCAAAATGCCGAAAAGTTGCAATACCCCCCGAAAGGAACAATTTCGCTTCAAAATGGCCAAAAGTTGCAATACCCCCGAAAGGAACAATTTCGCCTCAAAATGGCAAAAAATTGCAATACCCCCGCAAAGGAACAATTTCGCCTCAAAATGGCAAAAAATTGCAATACCCCCGCAAAGGAACAATTTCGCCTCAAAATGGCAAAAAATTGCAATACCCCCCCAAAGGAACAATTTCGCCTCAAAATGGCAAAAAATTGCAATACCCCCCCAAAGGAACAATTTCGCTTCAAAATGGCAAAAAGTTGCAATACCCCCCCAAAGAAACAATTTCGCCTCAAAATGCCGAAAAGTTGCAATACCCCCCAAAGGAACAATTTCGCCTCAAAATGGCAAAAAGTTGCAATATCCCCCCAAAGGAACAATTTCGCCTCAAAATGCCGAAAAGTTGCAATACCCCCCGAAAGGAACAATTTTGCTTCAAAATGGCCAAAAGTTGCAATACCCCCCCAAAGGAACAATTTCGCCTCAAAATGGTAAAAAATTGCAATACCCCCAAAGGAACAATTTCGCCTCAAAATGCCGAAAAGTTGCAATACCCCCCGAAAGGAACAATTTCGCTTCAAAATGGCCAAAAGTTGCAATACCCCCCCAAAGGAACAATTTCGCCTCAAAATGGCAAAAAATTGCAATACCCCCCCAAAGGAACAATTTCGCTTCAAAATGGCCAAAAGTTGCAATACCCCCCCAAGAGAACAATTTCGGCTCAAAATGGCAAAAAATTGCAATACACCCCCAAAGGAACAATTTCGGCTCAAAATGCCGAAAAGTTGCAGTACCCCCCCAAAGGAACAATTTCGCTTCAAAATGGCCAAAAGTTGCAATACCCCCCCAAGAGAACAATTTCGGCTCAAAATGGCAAAAAATTGCAATACACCCCCAAAGGAACAATTTCGGCTCAAAATGCCGAAAAGTTGCAGTACCCCCCCAAAGGAACAATTTCGCCTCAAAATGGCAAAAAATTGCAATACCCCCCAAAGGACCAATTTCGCCTCAAAATGCCGAAAAGTTGCAATACCCCCCGAAAGGAACAATTTCGCTTCAAAATGGCCAAAAGTTGCAATACCCCCCCAAAGGAACAATTTCGCCTCAAAATGGAAAAAAAATTGCAATACCCCCCCAAAGGAACAATTTCGCCTCAAAATGCCGAAAAGTTGCAATACCCCCCGAAAGGAACAATTTCGCTTCAAAATGGCCAAAAGTTGCAATACCCCCCCAAAGGAACAATTTCGCCTCAAAATGGCAAAAAATTGCAATACCCCCCCAAAGGAACAATTTCGCTTCAAAATGGCCAAAAGTTGCAATACCCCCCCAAAGGAACAATTTCGCCTCAAAATGGCAAAAAATTGCAATACCCCCCCAAAGGAACAATTTCGCCTCAAAATGCCGAAAAGTTAAAAAAACCCCGCGAAAGGAACAATTTCGTTTCAAAATGGCCAAAAGTTGCAATACCCCCCAAAGGAACAATTTCGCTACAAAATAGCAAAAAATTGCATTACCCCCCCAAAGGAACAATTTCACCTCAAAATGCCGAAAAGTTGCAATACCCCCCGAAAGGAACAATTTCGCCTCAAAATGGCCAAAAATTGTAATACCCCCTAAAGAACAATTTCGCTTCAAAATGGCCAAAAGTTGCAATACCCCCCCAAAGGAACAATTTCGCCTCAAAATGGAAAAAAATTGTAATACCCCCCTAAAGAACAATTTCGCTTCAAAATTGCCAAAAGTTGCAATACCCCCCCAAAGGAACAATTTCGCCTCAAAATGGCAAAAAATTGCAATACCCCCCCAAAGGAACAATTTCACCTCAAAATGCCGAAAAGTTGCAATACCCCCCGAAAGAAACAATTTCGCTTCAAAATGGCCAAAAGATGCAATACCCCCCCAAAGCAACAATTTCGCCTCAAAATGGCAAAAAATTGCAATACCCCCCATAGGAACAATTTCGCCTCAAAATGCCGAAAAGTTGCAATACCCCCCGAATGGAACAATTTCGCTTCAAAATGGCCAAAAGTTGCAATACCCCCCCAAAGGAACAATTTCGCCTTAAAATGGAAAAAAAATTGCAATACCCCCCCAAAGGAACAATTTCGCCTCAAAATGCCGAAAAGTTGCAATACCCCCCGAAAAGAACAATTTCGCTTCAAAATGGCCAAAAGTTGCAATACCCCCCCAAAGGAACAATTTCGGCTCAAAATGCCAAAAAGTTGCAATACCCCCCCAAAGGAACAATTTCGCTTCAAAATGGCCAAAAGTTGCAATACCCCCCCAAAGGAACAATTTCACCTCAAAATGGCAAAAAATTGCAATACCCCACCAAAGGAACAATTTCGCCTCAAAATGCCGAAAAGTAGCAATACCCCCCGAAAGGAACAATTTCGCTTCAAAATGGCCAAAAGTTGCAATACCCCCCCAAAGGAACAATTTTGCCTCAAAATGGCAAAAAATTGCAATACCCCCCCAAAGGAAAAATTTCGCCTCAAAATGCCGAAAAGTTGCAATACCCCCCGAAAGGAACAATTTCGCTTCAAAATGGCCAAAAGTTGCAATACCCCCCCAAAGGAACAATTTTGCCTCAAAATGGCAAAAAATTGCAATACCCCCCCAAAGGAAAAATTTCGCCTCAAAATGCCGAAAAGTTGCAATACCCCCCGAAAGGAACAATTTCGCTTCAAAATGGCCAAAAGTTGCAATACCCCCCCAAAGGAACAATTTCGCCTCAAAATGGCAAAAAATTGCAATACCCCCCCAAAGGAACAATTTCACCTCAAAATGCCGAAAAGTTGCAATACCCCCGAAATGAACAATTTCGCTTCAAAATGGCCAAAAGTTGCAATACCCCCCCAAAGGAACAATTTCGCCTCAAAATGGCAAAAAATTGCAATACCCCCCGAAAGGAACAATTTCGCTTCAAAATGGCCAAAAGTTGCAATACCCCCGAAAGGAACAATTTCGCCTCAAAATGGCAAAAAATTGCAATACCCCCCCAAAGGAACAATTTTGCCTAAAAATGCCGAAAAGTTGCAATACCCCCCGAAATGAACAATTTCGCTTCAAAATGGCCAAAAGTTGCAATACCCCCCCAAAGGAACAATTTCGCCTCAAAATGCCGAAAAGTTGCAATACCCCCCGAAAGGAACAATTTCGCTTCAAAATGGCCAAAAGTTGCAATACCCCCGAAAGGAACAATTTCGCCTGAAAATGGCAAAAAATTGCAATACCCCCGCAAAGGAACAATTTCGCCTCAAAATGGCAAAAAATTGCAATACCCCCCCAAAGGAACAATTTCGCATCAAAATGCCGAAAAGTTGCAATACCCCCCCAAAGGAAGAATTTCGCTTCAAAATGGCCAAAAGTTGCAATACCCCCCCAAAGGAACAATTTCGCCTCAAAATGCCGAAAAGTTGCAATACCCCCCGAAAGGAACAATTTTGCTTCAAAATGGCCAAAAGTTGCAATACCCCCCCAAAGGAACAATTTCGCCTCAAAATGGCAAAAAAATTGCAATACCCCCAAAGGAACAATTTCGCCTCAAAATGCCGAAAAGTTGCAATACCCCCCGAAAGGAACAATTTCGCTTCAAAATGGCCAAAAGTTGCAATACCCCCCCAAAGGAACAATTTCGCCTCAAAATGGCAAAAAATTGCAATACCCCCCCAAAGGAACAATTTCACCTCAAAATGCCGAAAAGTTGCAATACCCCCCCGAAATGAACAATTTCGCTTCAAAATGGCCAAAAGTTGCAATACCCCCCCAAAGGAACAATTTCGCCTCAAAATGGCAAAAAATTGCAATACCCCCCCAAGGAACAATTTCGCTTTAAAATGGCCAAAAGTTGCAATACCCCCCCAAAGGAACAATTTCGCCTCAAAATGGCAAAAAATTGCAATACCCCCCCAAAGGAACAATTTCGCTTCAAAATGGCCAAAAGTTGCAATACCCCCCCAAGGAACAATTTCGCCTCAAAATGGCAAAAAATTGCAATACCCCCCAAAGGAACAATTTTGCCTCAAAATGCTGAAAAGTTGCAATACCCCCCCCAAAGGAACAATTTCGCCTCAAAATGCCGAAAAGTTGCAATACCCCCCGAAAGGAACAATTTCGCTTCAAAATGGCCAAAAGTTGCAATACCCCCCAAAGGAACAATTTCGCCTCAAAATGGCAAAAAATTGCAATACCCTCGCAAAGGAACAATTTCGCCTCAAAATGGCAAAAAATTGCAATACCCCCCCAAAGGAACAATTTCGCCTCAAAATGCCGAAAAGTTGCAATACCCCCCCAAAGGATCAATTTCGCTTCAAAATGGCAAAAAGTTGCAATACCCCCCCAAAGGAACAATTTCGCCTCAAAATGCCGAAAAGTTGCAATACCCCCCGAAAGGAACAATTTCGCTTCAAAATGGCCAAAAGTTGCAATACCCCCCAAAGGAACAATTTCGCCTCAAAATGGAAAAAAAATTGCAATACCCCCCAAAGGAACAATTTCGCCTCAAAATGGCAAAAAGTTGCAATACCCCCCCAAAGGAACAATTTCGCCTCAAAATGCCGAAAAGTTGCAATACCCCCCGAAAGGAACAATTTCGCTTCAAAATGGCCAAAAGTTGCAATACCCCCCAAAGGAACAATTTCGCCTCAAAATGGAAAAAAAATTGCAATACCCCCCCAAAGGAACAATTTCGCCTCAAAATGCCAAAAAGTTGCAATACCCCCCGAAAGGAACAATTTCGCTTCAAAATGGCCAAAAGTTGCAATACTCCCCCAAAGGAACAATTTCGCCTCAAAATGGCAAAAAATTGCAATACCCCCCCAAAGGAACAATTTCGCTTCAAAATGGCCAAAAGTTGCAATACCCCCCCAAAGGAACAATTTCGCCTCAAAATGGAAAAAAATTGCAATACCCCCCCAAAGAAACAATTTCGCCTCAAAATGGCAAAAAATTGCAATACCCCCGCAAAGGAACAATTTCGCCTCAAAATGGCAAAAAATTGCAATACCCCCCCAAAGAAACAATTTCGCCTCAAAATGGCAAAAAATTGCAATACCCCCGCAAAGGAACAATTTCGCCTCAAAATGGCAAAAAATTGCAATACCCCCCCAAAGGAACAATTTCGCTTCAAAATGGCAAAAAGTTGCAATACCCCCCCAAAGAAACAATTTCGCCTCAAAATGCCGAAAAGTTGCAATACCCCCCCAAAGGAACAATTTCGCCTCAAAATGCCGAAAAGTTGCAATACCCCCCGAAAGGAACAATTTCGCTTCAAAATGGCCAAAAGTTGCAATACCCCCGAAAGGAACAATTTCGCCTGAAAATGGCAAAAAATTGCAATACCCCCGCAAAGGAACAATTTCGCCTCAAAATGGCAAAAAATTGCAATACCCCCCCAAAGGAACAATTTCGCATCAAAATGCCGAAAAGTTGCAATACCCCCCCAAAGGAAGAATTTCGCTTCAAAATGGCCAAAAGTTGCAATACCCCCCCAAAGGAACAATTTCGCCTCAAAATGCCGAAAAGTTGCAATACCCCCCGAAAGGAACAATTTTGCTTCAAAATGGCCAAAAGTTGCAATACCCCCCCAAAGGAACAATTTCGCCTCAAAATGGCAAAAAAATTGCAATACCCCCAAAGGAACAATTTCGCCTCAAAATGCCGAAAAGTTGCAATACCCCCCGAAAGGAACAATTTCGCTTCAAAATGGCCAAAAGTTGCAATACCCCCCCAAAGGAACAATTTCGCCTCAAAATGGCAAAAAATTGCAATACCCCCCCAAAGGAACAATTTCACCTCAAAATGCCGAAAAGTTGCAATACCCCCCCGAAATGAACAATTTCGCTTCAAAATGGCCAAAAGTTGCAATACCCCCCCAAAGGAACAATTTCGCCTCAAAATGGCAAAAAATTGCAATACCCCCCCAAGGAACAATTTCGCTTTAAAATGGCCAAAAGTTGCAATACCCCCCCAAAGGAACAATTTCGCCTCAAAATGGCAAAAAATTGCAATACCCCCCCAAAGGAACAATTTCGCTTCAAAATGGCCAAAAGTTGCAATACCCCCCCAAGGAACAATTTCGCCTCAAAATGGCAAAAAATTGCAATACCCCCCAAAGGAACAATTTTGCCTCAAAATGCTGAAAAGTTGCAATACCCCCCCCAAAGGAACAATTTCGCCTCAAAATGCCGAAAAGTTGCAATACCCCCCGAAAGGAACAATTTCGCTTCAAAATGGCCAAAAGTTGCAATACCCCCCAAAGGAACAATTTCGCCTCAAAATGGCAAAAAATTGCAATACCCTCGCAAAGGAACAATTTCGCCTCAAAATGGCAAAAAATTGCAATACCCCCCCAAAGGAACAATTTCGCCTCAAAATGCCGAAAAGTTGCAATACCCCCCCAAAGGATCAATTTCGCTTCAAAATGGCAAAAAGTTGCAATACCCCCCCAAAGGAACAATTTCGCCTCAAAATGCCGAAAAGTTGCAATACCCCCCGAAAGGAACAATTTCGCTTCAAAATGGCCAAAAGTTGCAATACCCCCCAAAGGAACAATTTCGCCTCAAAATGGAAAAAAAATTGCAATACCCCCCAAAGGAACAATTTCGCCTCAAAATGGCAAAAAGTTGCAATACCCCCCCAAAGGAACAATTTCGCCTCAAAATGCCGAAAAGTTGCAATACCCCCCGAAAGGAACAATTTCGCTTCAAAATGGCCAAAAGTTGCAATACCCCCCAAAGGAACAATTTCGCCTCAAAATGGAAAAAAAATTGCAATACCCCCCCAAAGGAACAATTTCGCCTCAAAATGCCAAAAAGTTGCAATACCCCCCGAAAGGAACAATTTCGCTTCAAAATGGCCAAAAGTTGCAATACTCCCCCAAAGGAACAATTTCGCCTCAAAATGGCAAAAAATTGCAATACCCCCCCAAAGGAACAATTTCGCTTCAAAATGGCCAAAAGTTGCAATACCCCCCCAAAGGAACAATTTCGCCTCAAAATGGAAAAAAATTGCAATACCCCCCCAAAGAAACAATTTCGCCTCAAAATGGCAAAAAATTGCAATACCCCCGCAAAGGAACAATTTCGCCTCAAAATGGCAAAAAATTGCAATACCCCCCCAAAGAAACAATTTCGCCTCAAAATGGCAAAAAATTGCAATACCCCCGCAAAGGAACAATTTCGCCTCAAAATGGCAAAAAATTGCAATACCCCCCCAAAGGAACAATTTCGCTTCAAAATGGCAAAAAGTTGCAATACCCCCCCAAAGAAACAATTTCGCCTCAAAATGCCGAAAAGTTGCAATACCCCCCCAAAGGAACAATTTCGCCTCAAAATGGCAAAAAGTTGCAATACCCCCCCAAAGGAACAATTTCGCCTCAAAATGCCGAAAAGTTGCAATACCCCCCGAAAGGAACAATTTTGCTTCAAAATGGCCAAAAGTTGCAATACCCCCCCAAAGGAACAATTTCGCCTCAAAATGGCAAAAAATTGCAATACCCCCCCAAAGGAACAATTTCGCCTCAAAATGCCGAAAAGTTGCAATACCCCCCGAAAGGAACAATTTCGCTTCAAAATGGCCAAAAGTTGCAATACCCCCCCAAAGGAACAATTTCGCCTCAAAATGGCAAAAAATTGCAATACCCCCCCAAAGGAACAATTTCGCTTCAAAATGGCCAAAAGTTGCAATACCCCCCCAAGAGAACAATTTCGGCTCAAAATGGCAAAAAATTGCAATACACCCCCAAAGGAACAATTTCGGCTCAAAATGCCGAAAAGTTGCAGTACCCCCCCAAAGGAACAATTTCGCTTCAAAATGGCCAAAAGTTGCAATACCCCCCCAAGAGAACAATTTCGGCTCAAAATGGCAAAAAATTGCAATACACCCCCAAAGGAACAATTTCGCCTCAAAATGGCAAAAAATTGCAATACCTCCCCAAAGGACCAATTTCGCCTCAAAATGCCGAAAAGTTGCAATACCCCCCGAAAGGAACAATTTCGCTTCAAAATGGCCAAAAGTTGCAATACCCCCCCAAAGGAACAATTTCGCTTCAAAATGGAAAAAAAATTGCAATACCCCCCCAAAGGAACAATTTCGCCTCAAAATGCCGAAAAGTTGCAATACCCCCCGAAAGGAACAATTTCGCTTCAAAATGGCCAAAAGTTGCAATACCCCCCCAAAGGAACAATTTCGCCTCAAAATGGCAAAAAATTGCAATACCCCCCCAAAGTAACAATTTCGCTTCAAAATGGCCAAAAGTTGCAATACCCCCCCAAAGGAACAATTTCGCCTCAAAATGGCAAAAAATTGCAATACCCCCCCAAAGGAACAATTTCGCCTCAAAATGCCGAAAAGTTAAAAAAACCCCGCGAAAGGAACAATTTCGTTTCAAAATGGCCAAAAGTTGCAATACCCCCCAAAGGAACAATTTCGCTACAAAATAGCAAAAAATTGCATTACCCCCCCAAAGGAACAATTTCACCTCAAAATGCCGAAAAATTGCAATACCCCCCGAAAGGAACAATTTCGCCTCAAAATGGCCAAAAATTGTAATACCCCCCTAAAGAACAATTTCGCTTCAAAATGGCCAAAAGTTGCAATACCCCCCCAAAGGAACAATTTCGCCTCAAAATGGAAAAAAATTGTAATACCCCCCTAAAGAACAATTTCGCTTCAAAATTGCCAAAAGTTGCAATACCCCCCCAAAGGAACAATTTCGCCTCAAAATGGCAAAAAATTGCAATACCCCCCCAAAGGAACAATTTCACCTCAAAATGCCGAAAAGTTGCAATACCCCCCGAAAGAAACAATTTCGCTTCAAAATGGCCAAAAGATGCAATACCCCCCCAAAGCAACAATTTCGCCTCAAAATGGCAAAAAATTGCAATACCCCCCAAAGGAACAATTTCGCCTCAAAATGCCGAAAAGTTGCAATACCCCCCGAATGGAACAATTTCGCTTCAAAATGGCCAAAAGTTGCAATACCCCCCAAAAGGAACAATTTCGGCTCAAAATGCCGAAAAGTTGCAATACCCCCCCAAAGGAACAATTTCGCTTCAAAATGGCCAAAAGTTGCAATACCCCCCCAAAGGAACAATTTCACCTCAAAATGGCAAAAAATTGCAATACCCCACCAAAGGAACAATTTCGCCTCAAAATGCCGAAAAGTAGCAATACCCCCCGAAAGGAACAATTTCGCTTCAAAATGGCCAAAAGTTGCAATACCCCCCCAAAGGAACAATTTTGCCTCAAAATGGCAAAAAATTGCAATACCCCCCAAAGGAAAAATTTCGCCTCAAAATGCCGAAAAGTTGCAATACCCCCCGAAAGGAACAATTTCGCTTCAAAATGGCCAAAAGTTGCAATACCCCCCCAAAGGAACAATTTCGCCTCAAAAAGGCAAAAAATTGCAATACCCCCCCAAAGGAACAATTTCACCTCAAAATGCCGAAAAGTTGCAATACCCCCGAAATGAACAATTTCGCTTCAAAATGGCCAAAAGTTGCAATACCCCCCCAAAGGAACAATTTCGCCTCAAAATGGCAAAAAATTGCAATACCCCCCGAAAGGAACAATTTCGCTTCAAAATGGCCAAAAGTTGCAATACCCCCGAAAGGAACAATTTCGCCTCAAAATGGCAAAAAATTGCAATACCCCCCCAAAGGAACAATTTTGCCTAAAAATGCCGAAAAGTTGCAATACCCCCCGAAATGAACAATTTCGCTTCAAAATGGCCAAAAGTTGCAATACCCCCCCAAAGGAACAATTTCGCCTCAAAATGCCGAAAAGTTGCAATACCCCCCGAAAGGAACAATTTCGCTTCAAAATGGCCAAAAGTTGCAATACCCCCCCAAAGGAACAATTTCGCCTCAAAATGCCGAAAAGTTGCAATACCCCCCGAAAGGAACAATTTTGCTTCAAAATGGCCAAAAGTTGCAATACCCCCCCAAAGGAACAATTTCGCCTCAAAATGGCAAAAAATTGCAATACCCCCCAAAGGAACAATTTCGCCTCAAAATGCCGAAAAGTTGCAATACCCCCCGAAAGGAACAATTTCGCTTCAAAATGGCCAAAAGTTGCAATACCCCCCCAAAGGAACAATTTCGCCTCAAAATGGCAAAAAATTGCAATACCCCCCCAAAGGAACAATTTCACCTCAAAATGTCGAAAAGTTGCAATACCCCCCGAAATGAACAATTTCGCTTCAAAATGGCCAAAAGTTGCAATACCCCCCCAAAGGAACAATTTCGCCTCAAAATGGCAAAAAATTGCAATACCCCCCCAAGGAACAATTTCGCTTTAAAATGGCCAAAAGTTGCAATACCCCCCAAAGGAACAATTTCGCCTCAAAATGGCAAAAAATTGCAATACCCCCCCAAAGGAACAATTTCGCTTCAAAATGGCCAAAAGTTGCAATACCCCCCCAAGGAACAATTTCGCCTCAAAATGGCAAAAAATTGCAATACCCCCCAAAGGAACAATTTTGCCTCAAAATGCCGAAAAGTTGCAATACCCCCCCAAAGGAACAATTTCGCCTCAAAATGCCGAAAAGTTGCAATACCCCCCGAAAGGAACAATTTCGCTTCAAAATGGCCAAAAGTTGCAATACCCCCCAAAGGAACAATTTCGCCTCAAAATGGCAAAAAATTGCAATACCCTCGCAAAGGAACAATTTCACCTCAAAATGGCAAAAAATTGCAATACCCCCCCAAAGGAACAATTTCGCCTCAAAATGCCGAAAAGTTGCAATACCCCCCCAAAGGATCAATTTCGCTTCAAAATGGCAAAAAGTTGCAATACCCCCCCAAAGGAACAATTTCGCCTCAAAATGCCGAAAAGTTGCAATACCCCCCGAAAGGAACAATTTCGCTTCAAAATGGCCAAAAGTTGCAATACCCCCCAAAGGAACAATTTCGCCTCAAAATGGAAAAAAAATTGCAATACCCCCCAAAGGAACAATTTCGCCTCAAAATGGCAAAAAGTTGCAATACCCCCCCAAAGGAACAATTTCGCCTCAAAATGCCGAAAAGTTGCAATACCCCCGAAAGGAACAATTTCGCCTCAAAATGGCAAAAAATTGCAATACCCCCCCAAAGGAACAATTTTGCCTAAAAATGCCGAAAAGTTGCAATACCCCCCGAAATGAACAATTTCGCTTCAAAATGGCCAAAAGTTGCAATACCCCCCCAAAGGAACAATTTCGCCTCAAAATGCCGAAAAGTTGCAATACCCCCCGAAAGGAACAATTTCGCTTCAAAATGGCCAAAAGTTGCAATACCCCCCCAAAGGAACAATTTCGCCTCAAAATGCCGAAAAGTTGCAATACCCCCCGAAAGGAACAATTTTGCTTCAAAATGGCCAAAAGTTGCAATACCCCCCCAAAGGAACAATTTCGCCTCAAAATGGCAAAAAATTGCAATACCCCCCAAAGGAACAATTTCGCCTCAAAATGCCGAAAAGTTGCAATACCCCCCGAAAGGAACAATTTCGCTTCAAAATGGCCAAAAGTTGCAATACCCCCCCAAAGGAACAATTTCGCCTCAAAATGGCAAAAAATTGCAATACCCCCCCAAAGGAACAATTTCACCTCAAAATGCCGAAAAGTTGCAATACCCCCCGAAATGAACAATTTCGCTTCAAAATGGCCAAAAGTTGCAATACCCCCCCAAAGGAACAATTTCGCCTCAAAATGGCAAAAAATTGCAATACCCCCCCAAGGAACAATTTCGCTTTAAAATGGCCAAAAGTTGCAATACCCCCCAAAGGAACAATTTCGCCTCAAAATGGCAAAAAATTGCAATACCCCCCCAAAGGAACAATTTCGCTTCAAAATGGCCAAAAGTTGCAATACCCCCCCAAGGAACAATTGCGCCTCAAAATGGCAAAAAATTGCAATACCCCCCAAAGGAACAATTTTGCCTCAAAATGCCGAAAAGTTGCAATACCCCCCCAAAGGAACAATTTCGCCTCAAAATGCCGAAAAGTTGCAATACCCCCCGAAAGGAACAATTTCGCTTCAAAATGGCCAAAAGTTGCAATACCCCCCAAAGGAACAATTTCGCCTCAAAATGGCAAAAAATTGCAATACCCTCGCAAAGGAACAATTTCACCTCAAAATGGCAAAAAATTGCAATACCCCCCCAAAGGAACAATTTCGCCTCAAAATGCCGAAAAGTTGCAATACCCCCCCAAAGGATCAATTTCGCTTCAAAATGGCAAAAAGTTGCAATACCCCCCCAAAGGAACAATTTCGCCTCAAAATGGCAAAAAATTGCAATACCCCCCCAAAGGAACAATTTCACCTCAAAATGCCGAAAAGTTGCAATACCCCCCGAAATGAACAATTTCGCTTCAAAATGGCCAAAAGTTGCAATACCCCCCCAAAGGAACAATTTCGCCTCAAAATGGCAAAAAATTGCAATACCCCCCCAAGGAACAATTTCGCTTTAAAATGGCCAAAAGTTGCAATACCCCCCCAAGGAACAATTTCGCCTCAAAATGGCAAAAAATTGCAATACCCCCCCAAAGGAACAATTTCGCTTCAAAATGGCCAAAAGTTGCAATACCCCCCCAAGGAACAATTTCGCCTCAAAATGGCAAAAAATTGCAATACCCCCCAAAGGAACAATTTTGCCTCAAAATGCCGAAAAGTTGCAATACCCCCCCAAAGGAACAATTTCGCCTCAAAATGCCGAAAAGTTGCAATACCCCCCGAAAGGAACAATTTCGCTTCAAAATGGCCAAAAGTTGCAATACCCCCCAAAGGAACAATTTCGCCTCAAAATGGCAAAAAATTGCAATACCCTCGCAAAGGAACAATTTCACCTCAAAATGGCAAAAAATTGCAATACCCCCCCAAAGGAACAATTTCGCCTCAAAATGCCGAAAAGTTGCAATACCCCCCCAAAGGATCAATTTCGCTTCAAAATGGCAAAAAGTTGCAATACCCCCCCAAAGGAACAATTTCGCCTCAAAATGCCGAAAAGTTGCAATACCCCCCGAAAGGAACAATTTCGCTTCAAAATGGCCAAAAGTTGCAATACCCCCCAAAGGAACAATTTCGCCTCAAAATGGAAAAAAAATTGCAATACCCCCCAAAGGAACAATTTCGCCTCAAAATGGCAAAAAGTTGCAATACCCCCCCAAAGGAACAATTTCGCCTCAAAATGCCGAAAAGTTGCAATACCCCCTGAAAGGAACAATTTCGCTTCAAAATGGCCAAAAGTTGCAATACCCCCCAAAGGAACAATTTCGCCTCAAAATGGAAAAAAAAAATGCAATACCCCCCCAAAGGAACAATTTCGCCTCAAAATGCCAAAAAGTTGCAATACCCCCCGAAAGGAACAATTTCGCTTCAAAATGGCCAAAAGTTGCAATACTCCCCCAAAGGAACAATTTCGCCTCAAAATGGCAAAAAATTGCAATACCCCCCCAAAGGAACAATTTCGCTTCAAAATGGCCAAAAGTTGCAATACCCCCCCAAAGGAACAATTTCGCCTCAAAATGGAAAAAAATTGCAATACCCCCCCAAAGGAACAATTTCGGCTCAAAATGCCGAAAAGTTGCAGTACCCCCCAAAGGAACAATTTCGCTTCAAAATGGCCAAAAGTTGCAATACCCCCCTAAAGGAACAATTTCGCCTCAAAATGAAAAAAAAAATTGCAATACCCCCCCAAAGGAACAATTTCGCCTCAAAATGCCAAAAAGTTGCAATACCCCCCGAAAGGAACAATTTCGCTTCAAAATGGCCAAAAGTTGCAAAACCCCCCAAAAAGAACAATTTCGCTTCAAAATGGCAAAAAGTTGCAATACCCCCAAAGGAACAATTTCGCCTCAAAATGCCGAAAAGTTGCAATACCCCCCGAAAGGAACAATTTCGCTTCAAAATGGCCAAAAGTTGCAATACCCCCCCAAAGGAACAATTTCGCCTCAAAATGGAAAAAAAATTGCAAAACCCCCCCAAAGGAACAATTTCGCCTCAAAATGCCGAAAAGTTGCAATACCCCCCGAAAGGAACAATTTCGCTTCAAAATGGCAAAAAGTTGCAATACCCCCAAAGGAACAATTTCGCCTCAAAATGGCAAAAAATTGCAATACCCCCCCAAAGGAACAATTTCGCTTCAAAATGGCCAAAAGTTGCAATACCCCTCCAAAGGAACAATTTCGCCTCAAAATGGAAAAAAATTGCAATACCCCCCCAAAGGAACAATTTCGGCTCAAAATGCCGAAAAGTTGCAGTACCCCCCAAAGGAACAATTTCGCTTCAAAATGGCCAAAAGTTGCAATACCCCCCTAAAGGAACAATTTCGCCTCAAAATGAAAAAAAAAAATTGCAATACCCCCCCAAAGGAACAATTTCGCCTCAAAATGCCAAAAAGTTGCAATACCCCCCGAAAGGAACAATTTCGCTTCAAAATGGCCAAAAGTTGCAAAACCCCCCAAAAAGAACAATTTCGCTTCAAAATGGCAAAAAGTTGCAATACCCCCAAAGGAACAATTTCGCCTCAAAATGCCGAAAAGTTGCAATACCCCCCGAAAGGAACAATTTCGCTTCAAAATGGCCAAAAGTTGCAATACCCCCCCAAAGGAACAATTTCGCCTCAAAATGGAAAAAAAATTGCAAAACCCCCCCAAAGGAACAATTTCGCCTCAAAATGCCGAAAAGTTGCAATACCCCCCGAAAGGAACAATTTCGCTTCAAAATGGCCAAAAGTTGCAATACCCCCCCAAAGGAACAATTTCGCCTCAAAATGGCAAAAAATTGCAATACCCCCCCAAAGGAACAATTTCGCTTCAAAATGGCCAAAAGTTGCAATACCCCCCCAAGAGAACAATTTCGGCTCAAAATGGCAAAAAATTGCAATACACCCCCAAAGGAACAATTTCGGCTCAAAATGCCGAAAAGTTGCAGTACCCCCCCAAAGGAACAATTTCGCTTCAAAATGGCCAAAAGTTGCAATACCCCCCCAAGAAAACAATTTCGGCTCAAAATGGCAAAAAATTGCAATACACCCCCAAAGGAACAATTTCGGCTCAAAATGTCGAAAAGTTGCAGTACCCCCCAAAGGAACAATTTCGCCTCAAAATGGCAAAAAATTGCAATACCCCCCCAAAGGAACAATTTCGCCTCAAAATGCCGAAAAGTTGCAATACCCCCCGAAAGGAACAATTTCGCTTCAAAATGGAAAAAAAATTGCAATACCCCCCCAAAGGAACAATTTCGCCTCAAAATGGAAAAAAAATTGCAATACCCCCCCAAAGGAACAATTTCGCCTCAAAATGCCGAAAAGTTGCAATACCCCCCGAAAGGAACAATTTCGCTTCAAAATGGCCAAAAGTTGCAATACCCCCCCAAAGGAACAATTTCGCCTCAAAATGGCAAAAAATTGCAATACCCCCCCAAAGGAACAATTTCGCTTCAAAATGGCCAAAAGTTGCAATACCCCCCCAAGAGAACAATTTCTGCTCAAAATGGCAAAAAATTGCAATACACCCCCAAAGGAACAATTTCGGCTCAAAATGCCGAAAAGTTGCAGTACCCCCCCAAAGGAACAATTTCGCTTCAAAATGGCCAAAAGTTGCAATACCCCCCGAAAGGAACAATTTCGCCTCAAAATGGCAAAAAATTGCAATACCCCCCCAAAGGAACAATTTCGCTTCAAAATGGCAAAAAGTTGCAATACCCCCCCAAAGGAACAATTTCGCTTCAAAATAACCAAAAGTTGCAATACCCCCCCAAAGGAACAATTTCGCCTCAAAATGGAAAAAAAATTGCAATACCCCCCAAAGGAACAATTTCGCCTCAAAATGCCGAAAAGTTGCAATACCCCCCGAAAGGAACAATTTCGCTTCAAAATGGCCAAAAGTTGCAATACCCCCGAAAGGAACAATTTCGCCTCAAAATGGCAAAAAATTGCAATACCCCCGCAAAGGAACAATTTCGCCTCAAAATGGCAAAAAATTGCAATACCCCCCCAAAGGAACAATTTCGCCTCAAAATGCCGAAAAGTTGCAATACCCCCCCAAAGGAACAATTTCGCTTCAAAATGGCAAAAAGTTGCAATACCCCCCCAAAGGAACAATTTCGCCTCAAAATGCCGAAAAGTTGCAATACCCCCCCAAAGGAACAATTTCGCCTCAAAATGGCAAAAAGTTGCAATACCCCCCCAAAGGAACAATTTCGCCTCAAAATGCCGAAAAGTTGCAATACCCCCCGAAAGGAACAATTTTGCTTCAAAATGGCCAAAAGTTGCAATACCCCCCCAAAGGAACAATTTCGCCTCAAAATGGCAAAAAATTGCAATACCCCCCAAAAGGAACAATTTCGCCTCAAAATGCCGAAAAGTTGCAATACCCCCCGAAAGGAACAATTTCGCTTCAAAATGGCCAAAAGTTGCAATACCCCCCCAAAGGAACAATTTCGCCTCAAAATGGCAAAAAATTGCAATACCCCCCCAAAGGAACAATTTCGCTTCAAAATGGCCAAAAGTTGCAATACCCCCCCAAGAGAACAATTTCGGCTCAAAATGGCAAAAAATTGCAATACACCCCCAAAGGAACAATTTCGGCTCAAAATGCCGAAAAGTTGCAGTACCCCCCCAAAGAACAATTTCGCTTCAAAATGGCCAAAAGTTGCAATACCCCCCCAAGAGAACAATTTCGGCTCAAAATGGCAAAAAATTGCAATACACCCCCAAAGGAACAATTTCGGCTCAAAATGCCGAAAAGTTGCAGTACCCCCCCAAAGGAACAATTTCGCCTCAAAATGGCAAAAAATTGCAATACCCCCCCAAAGGACCAATTTCGCCTCAAAATGCCGAAAAGTTGCAATACCCCCCGAAAGGAACAATTTCGCTTCAAAATGGCCAAAAGTTGCAATACCCCCCCAAAGGAACAATTTAGCCTTAAAATGGAAAAAAAATTGCAATACCCCCCCAAAGGAACAATTTTGCCTCAAAATGCCGAAAAGTTGCAATACCCTCCGAAAGGAACAATTTCGCTTCAAAATGGCCAAAAGTTGCAATACCCCCCCAAAGGAACAATTTCGCCTCAAAATGGCAAAAAATTGCAATACCCCCCCAAAGGAACAATTTCGCTTCAAAATGGCCAAAAGTTGCAATACCCCCCCAAGAGAACAATTTCGGCTCAAAATGGCAAAAAATTGCAATACACCCCCAAAGGAACAATTTCGGCTCAAAATGCCGAAAAGTTGCAGTACCCCCCCAAAGGAACAATTTCGCTTCAAAATGGCCAAAAGTTGCAATACCCCCCGAAAGGAACAATTTCGCCTCAAAATGGCAAAAAATTGCAATACCCCTCCAAAGGAACAATTTCGCTTCAAAATGGCAAAAAGTTGCAATACCCCCCCAAAGGAACAATTTCGCTTCAAAATAACCAAAAGTTGCAATACCCCCCCAAAGGAACAATTTCGCCTCAAAATGGAAAAAAAATTGCAATACCCCCCAAAGGAACAGTTTCGCCTCAAAATGCCGAAAAGTTGCAATACCCCCCGAAAGGAACAATTTCGCTTCAAAATGGCCAAAAGTTGCAATACCCCCAAAAGGAACAATTTCGCCTCAAAATGGCAAAAAATTGCAATACCCCCGCAAAGGAACAATTTCGCCTCAAAATGGCAAAAAATTGCAATACCCCCCCAAAGGAACAATTTCGCCTCAAAATGCCGAAAAGTTGCAATACCCCCCCAAAGGAACAATTTCGCTTCAAAATGGCAAAAAGTTGCAATACCCCCCCAAAGAAACAATTTCGCCTCAAAATGCCGAAAAGTTGCAATACCCCCCCAAAGGAACAATTTCGCCTCAAAATGGCAAAAAGTTGCAATACCCCCCCAAAGGAACAATTTCGCCTCAAAATACCGAAAAGTTGCAATACCCCCCGAAAGGAACAATTTTGCTTCAAAATGGCCAAAAGTTGCAATACCCCCCCAAAGGAACAATTTCGCCTCAAAATGGCAAAAAATTGCAATACCCCCCAAAGGAACAATTTCGCCTCAAAATGCCGAAAAGTTGCAATACCCCCCGAAAGGAACAATTTCGCTTCAAAATGGCCAAAAGTTGCAATACCCCCCCAAAGGAACAATTTCGCCTCAAAATGGCAAAAAATTGCAATACCCCCCCAAAGGAACAATTTCGCTTCAAAATGGCCAAAAGTTGCAATACCCCCCCAAGAGAACAATTTCGGCTCAAAATGGCAAAAAATTGCAATACACCCCCAAAGGAACAATTTCGGCTCAAAATGCCGAAAAGTTGCAGTACCCCCCCAAAGGAACAATTTCGCTTCAAAATGGCCAAAAGTTGCAATACCCCCCGAAAGGAACAATTTCGCCTCAAAATGGCAAAAAATTGCAATACCCCTCCAAAGGAACAATTTCGCTTCAAAATGCCGAAAAGTTGCAATACCCCCCGAAATGAACAATTTCGCTTCAAAATGGCCAAAAGTTGCAATACCCCCCCAAAGGAACAATTTCGCCTCAAAATGGCAAAAAATTGCAATACCCCCCCAAGGAACAATTTCGCTTTAAAATGGCCAAAAGTTGCAATACCCCCCCAAAGGAACAATTTCGCCTCAAAATGGCAAAAAATTGCAATACCCCCCCAAAGGAACAATTTCGCTTCAAAATGGCCAAAAGTTGCAATACCCCCCCAAAGGAACAATTTCGCCTCAAAATGGAAAAAAAATTGCAATACCCCCCAAAGGAACAATTTCGCCTCAAAATGCCGAAAAGTTGCAATACCCCCCGAAAGGAACAATTTCGCTTCAAAATGGCCAAAAGTTGCAATACCCCCAAAAGGAACAATTTCGCCTCAAAATGGCAAAAAATTGCAATACCCCCGCAAAGGAACAATTTCGCCTCAAAATGGCAAAAAATTGCAATACCCCCTAAAGGAACAATTTTGCCTCAAAATGCCGAAAAGTTGCAATACCCCCCCAAAGGAACAATTTCGCCTCAAAATGCCGAAAAGTTGCAATACCCCCCGAAAGGAACAATTTCGAATCAAAATGGCCAAAAGTTGCAATACCCCCCCAAAGGAACATTTCGCCTCAAAATGCCGAAAAGTTGCAATACCCCCCCAAAGATCAATTTCGCTTCAAAATGGCCAAAAGTTGCAATACCCCCCCAAAGGAACAATTTCGCCTCAAAATGCCGAAAAGTTGCAATACCCCCCGAAAGGAACAATTTCGCTTCAAAATGGCCAAAAGTTGCAATACCCCCCAAAGGAACAATTTCGCCTCAAAATGGAAAAAAAATTGCATTACCCCCCAAAGGAACAATTTCGCCTCAAAATGGCCAAAAGTTGCAATACCCCCCCAAAGGAACAATTTCGCCTCAAAATGCCGAAAAGTTGCAATACCCCCCGAAAGGAACAATTTCGCTTCAAAATGGCCAAAAGTTGCAATACCCCCCCAAAGGAACAATTTCGCCTCAAAATGCCGAAAAGTTGCAATACCCCCCGAAAGGAACAATTTCGCTTCAAAATGGCCAAAAGTTGCAATACCCCCCCAAAGGAACAATTTCGCCTCAAAATGCCAAAAAGTTGCAATACCCCCCGAAAGGAACAATTTCGCTTCAAAATGGCCAAAAGTTGCAATACTCCCCCAAAGGAACAATTTCGCCTCAAAATGGCAAAAAATTGCCATACCCCCCCAAAGGAACAATTTCGCTTCAAAATGGCCAAAAGTTGCAATACCCCCCCAAAGGAACAATTTCGCCTCAAAATGAAAAAAAAATTGCAATACCCCCCCAAAGGAACAATTTCGCCTCAAAATGCCAAAAAGTTGCAATACCCCCCGAAAGGAACAATTTCGCTTCAAAATGGCCAAAAGTTGCAATACCCCCCAAAAAGAACAATTTCGCTTCAAAATAGCAAAAAGTTGCAATACCCCCAAAGGAACAATTTCGCCTCAAAATGCCGAAAAGTTGCAATACCTCCCCAAAGGAACAATTTCGCCTCAAAATGGAAAAAAAATTGCAATACCCCCCCAAAGGAACAATTTCGCCTCAAAATGCCGAAAAGTTGCAATACCCCCCGAAAGGAACAATTTCGCTTCAAAATGGCCAAAAGTTGCAATACCCCCCCAAAGGAACAATTTTGCCTCAAAATGGCAAAAAATTGCAATACCCCCCCAAAGGAACAATTTCGCTTCAAAATGGCCAAAAGTTGCAATACCCCCCCAAGAGAACAATTTCGGCTCAAAATGGTAAAAAATTGCAATACACCCCCAAAGGAACAATTTCGGCTCAAAATGCCGAAAAGTTGCAGTACCCCCCCAAAGGAACAATTTCGCTTCAAAATGGCCAAAAGTTGCAATACCCCCCGAAAGGAACAATTTCGCCTCAAAATGGCAAAAAATTCCAATACCCCCCCAAAGGAACAATTTCGCTTCAAAATGGCAAAAATTTGCAATACCCCCCCAAAGGAACAATTTCGCTTCAAAATAACCAAAAGTTGCAATACCCCCCCAAAGGAACAATTTCGCCTCAAAATGGAAAAAAAATTGCAATACCCCCCAAAGGAACAATTTCGCCTCAAAATGCCGAAAAGTTGCAATACCCCCCGAAAGGAACAATTTCGCTTCAAAATGGCCAAAAGTTGCAATACCCCCCCAAAGGAACAATTTCGCCTCAAAATGGTAAAAAATTGCAATACCCCCCCAAAGAAACAATTTCGCTTCAAAATGGCCAAAAGTTGCAATACCCCCCCAAAGGAACAATTTCGCCTCAAAATGGCAAAAAATTGCAATACACCCCCAAAGGAACAATTTCGGCTCAAAATGCCGAAAAGTTGCAGTACCCCCCAAAGGAACAATTTCGCTTCAAAATGGCCAAAAGTTGCAATACCCCCCGAAAGGAACAATTTCGCCTCAAAATGGCAAAAAATTGGAATACCCCCCCAAAGGAACAATTTCGCCTTAAAATGCCGAAAAGTTGCAATACCCCCCAAAGGAACAATTTCGCTTCAAAATGGCAAAAAGTTGCAATACCCCCCCAAAGGAACAATTTCGCCTCAAAATGCCGAAAAGTTGCAATACCCCCCGAAAGGAACAATTTCGCTTCAAAATGGCCAAAAGTTGCAATACCCCCCAAATCAACAATTTCGCCTCAAAATGCCGAAAAGTTGCAATACCTCCCGAAAGGAACAATTTCGCTTCAAAATGGCCAAAAGTTGCAATACCCCCCCAAGGAACAATTTCGCCTCAAAATGGAAAAAAAATTGCAATACCCCCCCAAAGGAACAATTTCGCCTCAAAATGCCGAAAAGTTGCAATACCCCCCCAAGGAACAATTTCGCCTCAAAATGGAAAAAAAATTGCAATACCCCCCCAAAGGAACAATTTCGCCTCAAAATGCCGAAAAGTTGCAATACCCCCCCAAAGGAACAATTTCGCCTCAAAATGGCAAAAAATTGCAATACCCCCCCAAGGAAGAATTTCGCTTCAAAATGGCCAAAAGTTGCAATACCCCCCCAAAGGAACAATTTCGCCTCAAAATGGCAAAAAATTGCAATACACCCCCAAAGGAACAATTTCGGCTCAAAATGCCGAAAAGTTGCAGTACCCCCCAAAGGAACAATTTCGCTTCAAAATGGCCAAAAGTTGCAATACCCCCCGAAAGGAACAATTTCGCCTCAAAATGGCAAAAAATTGGAATACCCCCCCAAAGGAACAATTTCGCCTTAAAATGCCGAAAAGTTGCAATACCCCCCAAAGGAACAATTTCGCTTCAAAATGGCCAAAAGTTGCAATACCCCCCAAATCAACAATTTCGCCTCAAAATGCCGAAAAGTTGCAATACCTCCCGAAAGGAACAATTTCGCTTCAAAATGGCCAAAAGTTGCAATACCCCCCCAAGGAACAATTTCGCCTCAAAATGGAAAAAAAATTGCAATACCCCCCCAAAGGAACAATTTCGCCTCAAAATGCCGGAAAGTTGCAATACCCCCCCAAAGGAACAATTTCGCTTCAAAATGGCCAAAAGTTGCAATACCCCCCAAATCAACAATTTCGCCTCAAAATGCCGAAAAGTTGCAATACCTCCCGAAAGGAACAATTTCGCTTCAAAATGGCCAAAAGTTGCAATACCCCCCAAAGGAACAATTTCGCCTCAAAATGGCAAAAAATTGCAATACTCCCCCAAAGGAACAATTTCGCTTCAAAATGGCCAAAAGTTGCAATACCCCCCCAAAGGAACAATTTCGCCTCAAAATGGCAAAAAATTGCAATACCCCCCCAAGGAAGAATTTCGCTTCAAAATGCCGAAAAGTTGCAATACCTCCCGAAAGGAACAATTTCGCTTCAAAATGGCCAAAAGTTGCAATACCCCCCCAAAGGAACAATTTCGCCTCAAAATGGCAAAAAATTGCAATACCCCCCAAAGGAACAATTTCGCCTCAAAATACCGAAAAGTTGCAATACCCCCCGAAAGGAACAATTTTGCTTCAAAATGGCCAAAAGTTGCAATACCCCCCCAAAGGAACAATTTCGCCTCAAAATGGCAAAAAATTGCAATACCCCCCAAAGGAACAATTTCGCCTCAAAATGCCGAAAAGTTGCAATACCCCCCGAAAGGAACAATTTCGCTTCAAAATGGCCAAAAGTTGCAATACCCCCCCAAAGGAACAATTTCGCCTCAAAATGGCAAAAAATTGCAATACCCCCCCAAAGGAACAATTTCACCTCAAAATGCCGAAAAGTTGCAATACCCCCCGAAATGAACAATTTCGCTTCAAAATGGCCAAAAGTTGCAATACCCCCCCAAAGGAACAATTTCGCTTTAAAATGGCCAAAAGTTGCAATACCCCCCCAAAGGAACAATTTCGCCTCAAAATGGCAAAAAATTGCAATACCCCCCCAAAGGAACAATTTCGCTTCAAAATGGCCAAAAGTTGCAATACCCCCCCAAAGGAACAATTTCGCCTCAAAATGGCAAAAAATTGCAATACCCCCCAAAGGAACAATTTTGCCTCAAAATGCCGAAAAGTTGCAATACCCCCCCCAAAGGAACAATTTCGCCTCAAAATGCCGAAAAGTTGCAATACCCCCCGAAAGGAACAATTTCGCTTCAAAATGGCCAAAAGTTGCAATACCCCCCCAAAGGAACAATTTCGCCTCAAAATGCCGAAAAGTTGCAATACCCCCCCAAAGATCAATTTCGCTTCAAAATGGCCAAAAGTTGCAATACCCCCCCAAAGGAACAATTTCGCCTCAAAATGCCGAAAAGTTGCAATACCCCCCGAAAGGAACAATTTCGCTTCAAAATGGCCAAAAGTTGCAATACCCCCCAAAGGAACAATTTCGCCTCAAAATGGAAAAAAAATTGCATTACCCCCCAAAGGAACAATTTCGCCTCAAAATGGCAAAAAGTTGCAATACCCCCCCAAAGGAACAATTTCGCCTCAAAATGCCGAAAAGTTGCAATACCCCCCGAAAGGAACAATTTCGCTTCAAAATGGCCAAAAGTTGCAATACCCCCCAAAGGAACAATTTCGCCTCAAAATGGAAAAAAAATTGCAATACCCCCCCAAAGGAACAATTTCGCCTCAAAATGCCAAAAAGTTGCAATACCCCCCGAAAGGAACAATTTCGCTTCAAAATGGCCAAAAGTTGCAATACTCCCCCAAAGGAACAATTTCGCCTCAAAATGGAAAAAAATTGCAATACCCCCCCAAAGGAACAATTTCGGCTCAAAATGCCGAAAAGTTGCAGTACCCCCCAAAGGAACAATTTCGCTTCAAAATGGCCAAAAGTTGCAATACCCCCCGAAAGGAACAATTTCGCCTCAAAATGAAAAAAAAATTGCAATACCCCCCCAAAGGAACAATTTCGCCTCAAAATGCCAAAAAGTTGCAATACCCCCCGAAAGGAACAATTTCGCTTCAAAATGGCCAAAAGTTGCAATACCCCCCAAAAAGAACAATTTCGCTTCAAAATGGCAAAAAGTTGCAATACCCCCAAAGGAACAATTTCGCCTCAAAATGCCGAAAAGTTGCAATACCCCCCGAAAGGAACAATTTCGCTTCAAAATGGCCAAAAGTTGCAATACCTCCCCAAAGGAACAATTTCGCCTCAAAATGGAAAAAAAATTGCAATACCCCCCAAAGGAACAATTTCGCCTCAAAATGCCGAAAAGTTGCAATACCCCCCGAAAGGAACAATTTCGCTTCAAAATGGCCAAAAGTTGCAATACCCCCCCAAAGGAACAATTTCGCCTCAAAATGGCAAAAAATTGCAATACCCCCCCAAAGGAACAATTTCGCTTCAAAATGGCCAAAAGTTGCAATACCCCCCCAAGAGAACAATTTCGGCTCAAAACGGCAAAAAATTGCAATACACCCCCAAAGGAACAATTTCGGCTCAAAATGCCGAAAAGTTGCAGTACCCCCCCAAAGGAACAATTTCGCTTCAAAATGGCCAAAAGTTGCAATACCCCCCCAAGAGAACAATTTCGGCTCAAAATGGCAAAAAATTGCAATACACCCCCAAAGGAACAATTTCGGCTCAAAATGCCGAAAAGTTGCAGTACCCCCCCAAAGGAACAATTTCGCCTCAAAATGGCAAAAAATTGCAATACCCCCCCAAAGGAACAATTTGCCTCAAAATGCCGAAAAGTTGCAATACCCCCCGAAAGGAGCAATTTCGCTTCAAAATGGCCAAAAGTTGCAATACCCCCCCAAAGGAACAATTTCGCCTCAAAATGGAAAAAAAATTGCAATACCCCCCCAAAGGAACAATTTCGCCTCAAAATGCCGAAAAGTTGCAATACCCCCCGAAAGGAACAATTTCGCTTCAAAATGGCCAAAAGTTGCAATACCCCCCCAAAGGAACAATTTCGCCTCAAAATGGCAAAAAATTGCAATACCCCCCCAAAGGAACAATTTCGCTTCAAAATGGCCAAAAGTTGCAATACCCCCCCAAGAGAACAATTTCGGCTCAAAATGGTAAAAAATTGCAATACACCCCCAAAGGAACAATTTCGGCTCAAAATGCCGAAAAGTTGCAGTACCCCCCCAAAGGAACAATTTCGCTTCAAAATGGCCAAAAGTTGCAATACCCCCCGAAAGGAACAATTTCGCCTCAAAATGGCAAAAAATTGCAATACCCCCCCAAAGGAACAATTTCGCTTCAAAATGGCAAAAATTTGCAATACCCCCCCAAAGGAACAATTTCGCTTCAAAATAACCAAAAGTTGCAATACCCCCCCAAAGGAACAATTTCGCCTCAAAATGGAAAAAAAATTGCAATACCCCCCAAAGGAACAATTTCGCCTCAAAATGCCGAAAAGTTGCAATAACCCCCGAAAGGAACAATTTCGCTTCAAAATGGCCAAAAGTTGCAATACCCCCCCAAAGGAACAATTTCGCCTCAAAATGGTAAAAAATTGCAATACCCCCCCAAAGAAACAATTTCGCTTCAAAATGGCCAAAAGTTGCAATACCCCCCCAAAGGAACAATTTCGCCTCAAAATGGCAAAAAATTGCAATACACCCCCAAAGGAACAATTTCGGCTCAAAATGCCGAAAAGTTGCAATACCCCCCAAAGGAACAATTTCGCTTCAAAATGGCCAAAAGTTGCAATACCCCCCAAAGGAACAATTTCGCCTCAAAATGCCGAAAAGTTGCAATACCTCCCGAAAGGAACAATTTCGCCTCAAAATGCCGAAAAGTTGCAATACCTCCCGAAAGGAACAATTTCGCTTCAAAATGGCCAAAAGTTGCAATACCGCCCCAAAGGAACAATTTCGCCTCAAAATGGTAAAAAATTGCAATACCCCCCCAAAGGAACAATTTCGCTTCAAAATGGCCAAAAGTTGCAATACACCCCCAAAGGAACAATTTCGGCTCAAAATGCCGAAAAGTTGCAGTACCCCCCAAAGGAACAATTTCGCTTCAAAATGGCCAAAAGTTGCAATACCCCCTGAAAGGAACAATTTCACCTCAAAATGGCAAAAAATTGCAATACCCCCCCAAAGGAACAATTTCGCTTCAAAATGGCCAAAAGTTGCAATACCCCCCAAAGGAACAATTTCGCTTCAAAATGGCAAAAAGTTGCAATACCCCCCCAAAGGAACAATTTCGCCTCAAAATGCCGAAAAGTTGCAATACCCCCCGAAAGGAACAATTTCGCTTCAAAATGGCCAAAAGTTGCAATACCCCCCAAAGGAACAATTTCGCCTTAAAATGCCGAAAAGTTGCAATACCCCCCGAAAGGAACAATTTCGCTTCAAAATGACCAAAAGTTGCAATACCACCCCAAAGGAACAATTTCGCCTCAAAATGGCAAAAAATTGCAATACCCCCCAAAGGAACAATTTCGCTTCAAAATAACCAAAAGTTGCAATACTCCCCCAAAGGAACAATTTCGCCTCAAAATGGAAAAAAAATTGCAACACCCCCCCAAAGGAACAATTTCGCCTCAAAATGCCGAAAAGTTGCAATACCCCCCGAAAGGAACAATTTCGCTTCAAAATGGCCAAAAGTTGCAATACCCCCCCAAAGGAACAATTTCGCCTCAAAATGGTAAAAAATTGCAATACCCCCCCAAAGAAACAATTTCGCTTCAAAATGGCCAAAAGTTGCAATACCCCCCCAAAGGAACAATTTCGCCTCAAAATGGCAAAAAATTGCAATACACCCCCAAAGGAACAATTTCGGCTCAAAATGCCGAAAAAATGCAGTACCCCCCCAAAGGAACAATTTCGCTTCAAAATGGCCAAAAGTTGCAATACCCCCCGAAAGGAACAATTTCGCCTCAAAATGGTAAAAAATTGGAATACCCCCCCAAAGGAACACTTTCGCCTTAAAATGCCGAAAAGTTGCAATACCCCCCGAAAGGAACAATTTTGCTTCAAAATGGCCAAAAGGTGCAATACCCCCCAAAGGAACAATTTCGCCTCAAAATGCCGAAAAGTTGCAATACCTCCCGAAAGGAACAATTTCGCTTCAAAATGGCCAAAAGTTGCAATACCCCCCCAAGGAACAATTTCGCCTCAAAATGGAAAAAAATTGCAATACCCCCCCAAAGGAACAATTTCGCCTCAAAATGCCGAAAAGTTGCAATACCCCCCGAAAGGAACAATTTCGCTTCAAAATGGCCAAAAGTTGCAATACCCCCAAAGGAACAATTTCGCCTCAAAATGGCAAAAAATTGCAATACTCCCCCAAAGGAACAATTTCGCTTCAAAATAGCCAAAAGTTGCAATACCCCCCCAAAGGAACAATTTCGCCTCAAAATGGCAAAAAATTGCAATACCCCCACAAAGGAACAATTTTGGCTCAAAATGCCGAAAAGTTGCAATACCCCCCGAAAGGAACAATTTCGTTTCAAAATTGCCAAAAGTTGCAATACCCCCCAAAGGAACAATTTCGCCTCAAAATGCCGAAAAGTTGCAATACTCCCCCAAAGGAACAATTTCGCTTCAAAATGGCCAAAAGTTGCAATACCCCCCCAAAGGAACAATTTCGCCTCAAAATGGCAAAAAATTGCAATACCCCCCCAAAGGAACAATTTTGCTTCAAAATGCCGAAAAGTTGCAATACCTCCCGAAAGGAACAATTTCGCTTCAAAATGGCCAAAAGTTGCAATACCCCCCGAAAGGAACAGTTTCGCCTCAAAATGGCAAAAAATTGCAATACCCCCCCAAAGGAACAATTTCGCCTCAAAATGCCGAAAAGTTGCAATACCCCCCCAAAGGAACAATTTCGCTTCAAAATGGCAAAGAGTTGCAATACCCCCCCAAGGAACAATTTCGCTTCAAAATGGACAAAAGTTGCAATACCGCCCCAAAGGAACAATTTTTCCTCAAAATGGTAAAAAATTGCAATACCCCCCCAAAGGAACAATTTCGCTTCAAAATGGCCAAAAGTTGCAATACACCCCCAAAGGAACAATTTCGGCTCAAAATGCCGAAAAGTTGCAGTACCCCCCAAAGGAACAATTTCGCTTCAAAATGGCCAAAAGTTGCACTACCCCCCGAAAGGAACAATTTCACTTCAAAATGGAAAAAAATTGCAATACCCCCCCAAAGGAACAATTTCGCTTCAAAATGGCCAAAAGTTGCAATACCCCCCAAAGGAACAATTTCGCTTCAAAATGGCAAAAAGTTGCAATACCCCCCCAAAGGAACAATTTCGCTTCAAAATGGCAAAAAGTTGCAATACCCCCCCAAAGGAACAATTTCGCCTCAAAATGCCGAAAAGTTGCAATACCCCCCGAAAGGAACAATTTCGCTTCAAAATGGCCAAAAGTTGCAATACCCCCCAAAGGAACAATTTCGCTTCAAAATGGCAAAAAGTTGCAATACCCCCCCAAAGGAACAATTTCGCTTCAAAATGGCAAAAAGTTGCAATACCCCCCCAAAGGAACAATTTCGCCTCAAAATGCCGAAAAGTTGCAATACCCCCCGAAAGGAACAATTTCGCTTCAAAATGGCCAAAAGTTGCAATACCCCCCCAAAGGAACAATTTCGCCTCAAAATGGCAAAAAATTGCAATACCCCCCCAAAGGAACAATTTCGCTTCAAAATGGCCAAAAGTTGCAATACCCCCCCAAAGGAATAATTTCGCCTCAAAATGGCAAAAAATTGCAATACCCCCGAAAGGAACAATTTCGCCTCAAAATGCCGAAAAGTTGCAATACCCCCCGAAAGGAACAATTTCGCTTCAAAATGGCCAAAAGTTGCAATACCCCCGAAAGGAACAATTTCGCCTCAAAATGCCGAAAAGTTGCAATACCCCCCGAAAGGAACAATTTCGCTTCAAAATGGCCAAAAGTTGCAATACCCCCCAAAGGAACAATTTCGCCTCAAAATGCCGAAAAGTTGCAATACCCCCCGAAAGGAACAATTTCGCTTCAAAATGGCCAAAAGTTGCAATACCCCCCCAAAGGAACAATTTCGCCTCAAAATGGCAAAAAATTGCAATACCCCCCCAAAAGAACAATTTCGCTTCAAAATGGCCAAAAGTTGCAATACCCCCCCAAAGGAACAACTTCGCCTCAAAATGGCAAAAAATTGCAATACCCCCCCAAAGGAACAATTTCGGCTCAAAATGCCGAAAATTTGCAGTACCCCCCAAAGGAACAATTTCGCTTCAAAATGGCCAAAAGTTGCAATACCCCCGAAAGGAACAATTTCGCCTCAAAATGAAAAAAAAATTGCAATACCCCCCCAAAGGAACAATTTCGCTTCAAAATGGCAAAAAGTTGCAATACCCCCCCAAAGGAACAATTTCGCTTCAAAATAACCAAAAGTTGCAATACCCCCCCAAAGGAACAATTTCGCCTCAAAATGGAAAAAAAATTGCAATACCACCCCAAAGGAACAATTTCGCCTCAAAATGCCGAAAAGTTGCAATACCCCCCGAAAGGAACAATTTCGCTTCAAAATGGCCAAAAGTTGCAATACCCCCCCAAAGGAACAATTTCGCCTCAAAATGGTAAAAAATTGCAATACCCCCCCAAAGAAACAATTTCGCTTCAAAATGGCCAAAAGTTGCAATACCCCCCCAAAGGAACAATTTCGCCTCAAAATGGCAAAAAATTGCAATACACCCCCAAAGGAACATTTTCGGCTCAAAATGCCGAAAAGTTGCAGTACCCCCCAAAGGAACAATTTCGCTTCAAAATGGCCAAAAGTTGCAATACCCCCCGAAAGGAACAATTTCGCCTCAAAATGGCAAAAAATTGGAATACCCCCCCAAAGGAACAATTTCGCCTTAAAATGCCGAAAAGTTGCAATACCCCCCAAAGGAACAATTTCGCTTCAAAATGGCAAAAAGTTGCAATACCCCCCCAAAGGAACAATTTCGCTTCAAAATGGCAAAAAGTTGCAATACCCCCCCAAAGGAACAATTTCGCCTCAAAATGCCGAAAAGTTGCAATACCCCCTGAAAGGAACAATTTTGCTTCAAAATGGCCAAAAGTTGCAATACCCCCCAAAGGAACAATTTCGCCTCAAAATGCCGAAAAGTTGCAATACCTCCCGAAAGGAACAATTTCGCCTCAAAATGGCCAAAAGTTGCAATACCCCCCAAGGAACAATTTCGCCTCAAAATGGAAAAAAATTGCAATACCCCCCCAAAGGAACAATTTCGCCTCAAAATGCCGAAAAGTTGCAATACCCCCCGAAAGGAACAATTTTGCTTCAAAATGGCCAAAAGTTGCAATACCCCCCAAAGGAACAATTTCGCCTCAAAATGGCAAAAAATTGCAATACTCCCCCAAAGGAACAATTTCGCTTCAAAATAGCCAAAAGTTGCAATACCCCCCCAAAGGAACAATTTCGCCTCAAAATGGCAAAAAATTGCAATACCCCCCCAAAGGAACAATTTCGGCTCAAAATGCAGAAAAGTTGCAATACCCCCCGAAAGGAACAATTTCGTTTCAAAATGGCCAAAAGTTGCAATACCCCCCAAAGGAACAATTTCGCCTCAAAATGCCGAAAAGTTGCAATACCCCCCGAAAGGAACAATTTCGCTTCAAAATGGCCAAAAGTTGCAATACCCCCCCAAAGGAACAATTTCGCCTCAAAATGGCAAAAAATTGCAATACCCCCCCAAAGGATCAATTTCGCTTCAAAATGCCGAAAAGTTCCAATACCTCCCAAAAGGAACAATTTCGCTTCAAAATGGCCAAAAGTTGCAATACCCCCCGAAAGGAACAGTTTCGCCTCAAAATGGCAAAAAATTGCAATACCCCCCCAAAGGAACAATTTCGCCTCAAAATGCCGAAAAGTTGCAATACCCCCCCAAAGGAACAATTTCGCTTCAAAATGGACAAAAGTTGCAATACCGCCCCAAAGGAACAATTTTGCCTCAAAATGGTAAAAAATTGCAATACCCCCCCAAAGGAACAATTTCGCTTCAAAATGGCCAAAAGTTGCAATACACCCCCAAAGGAACAATTTCGGCTCAAAATGCCGAAAAGTTGCAGTACCCCCCAAAGGAACAATTTCGCTTCAAAATGGCCAAAAGTTGCAATACCCCCCGAAAGGAACAATTTCACCTCAAAATGGCAAAAAATTGCAATACCCCCCCAAAGGAACAATTTCGCTTCAAAATGGCAAAAAGTTGCAATACCCCCCCAAAGGAACAATTTCGCCTCAAAATGGAAAAAAATTGCAATACCCCCCCAAAGGAACAATTTCGCCTCAAAATGCCGAAAAGTTGCAATACCCCCCGAAAGGAACAATTTTGCTTCAAAATGGCCAAAAGTTGCAATACCCCCCAAAGGAACAATTTCGCCTCAAAATGGCAAAAAATTGCAATACCCCCCCAAAGGAACAATTTCGCCTCAAAATGGCAAAAAGTTGCAATACCCCCCCAAAGGATCAATTTCGCTTCAAAATGCCGAAAAGTTCCAATACCTCCCAAAAGGAACAATTTCGCTTCAAAATGGCCAAAAGTTGCAATACCCCCCGAAAGGAACAATTTCGCCTCAAAATGGCAAAAAATTGCAATACCCCCCCAAAGGAACAATTTCGCCTCAAAATGCCGAAAAGTTGCAATACCCCCCCAAAGGAACAATTTCGCTTCAAAATGGACAAAAGTTGCAATACCGCCCCAAAGGAACAATTTTGCCTCAAAATGGTAAAAAATTGCAATACCCCCCCAAAGGAACAATTTCGCTTCAAAATGGCCAAAAGTTGCAATACACCCCCAAAGGAACAATTTCGGCTCAAAATGCCGAAAAGTTGCAGTACCCCCCAAAGGAACAATTTCGCTTCAAAATGGCCAAAAGTTGCAATACCCCCCGAAAGGAACAATTTCACCTCAAAATGGCAAAAAATTGCAATACCCCCCCAAAGGAACAATTTCGCTTCAAAATGGCAAAAAGTTGCAATACCCCCCCAAAGGAACAATTTCGCTTCAAAATGGCAAAAAGTTGCAATACCCCCCCAAAGGAACAATTTCGCCTCAAAATGCCGAAAAGTTGCAATACCCCCCGAAAGGAACAATTTCGCTTCAAAATGGCCAAAAGTTGCAATACCCCCCAAAGGAACAATTTCGCCTCAAAATGCCGAAAAGTTGCAATACCCCCCGAAAGGAACAATTTCGCTTCAAAATGACCAAAAGTTGCAATATCCCCCCAAAGGAACAATTTCGCCTCAAAATGGCAAAAAATTGCAATACCCCCCCAAAGGAACAATTTCGCTTCAAAATGGCCAAAAGTTGCAATACCCCCCCAAAGGAACAATTTCGCCTCAAAATGGCAAAAAATTGCAATACCCCCCCAAAGGAACAATTTCGGCTCAAAATGCCGAAAAGTTGCAGTACCCCCCCAAAGGAACAATTTCGCTTCAAAATGGCCAAAAGTTGCAATACCCCCGAAAGGAAAAATTTCGCATCAAAATGAAAAAAAAATTTGCAATACCCCCCCAAAGGAACAATTTCGCATCAAAATGCCGAAAAGTTGCAATACCCCCCGAAAGGAACAATTTCGCTTCAAAATGGCCAAAAGTTGCAATACCCCCCAAAAGGAACAATTTCGCTTCAAAATGGCAAAAAGTTGCAATACCCCCCCAAAGGAACAATTTCGCCTCAAAATGCCGAAAAGTTGCAATACCCCCCGAAAGGAACAATTTCTCTTCAAAATGGCCAAAAGTTGCAATACCCCCCCAAAGGAACAATTTTGCCTCAAAATGCCGAAAAGTTGCAATACCCCCCGAAAGGAACAATTTCGCTTCAAAATGGCCAAAAGTTGCAATACCCCCCCAAAGGAACAATTTCGCCTCAAAATGGAAAAAAATTGCAATACCCCCCCAAAGGAACAATTTCGCCTCAAAATGCCAAAAAGTTGCAATACCCCCCGAAAGGAACAATTTCGCTTCAAAATGGCCAAAAGTTGCAATACCCCCCCAAAGGAACAATTTCGGCTCAAAATGCCGAAAAGTTGCAGTACCCCCAAAGGAACAATTTCGCTTCAAAATGGCCAAAAGTTGCAATACCCCCCGAAAGGAACAATTTCGCCTCAAAATGGCAAAAAATTGGAATACCCTCCCAAAGGAACAATTTCGCCTTAAAATGCCAAAAAGTTGCAATACCCCCCAAAGGAACAATTTCGCTTCAAAATGGCAAAAAGTTGCAATACCCCCCAAAGGATCAATTTCGCTTCAAAATGGCAAAAAGTTGCAATACCCCCCCAAAGGAACAATTTCGCCTCAAAATGCCGAAAAGTTGCAATACCCCCCGAAAGGAACAATTTTGCTTCAAAATGGCCAAAAGTTGCAATACCCCCCAACGGAACAATTTCGCCTCAAAATGCCGAAAAGTTGCAATACCTCCCGAAAGGAACAATTTCGCTTCAAAATGGCCAAAAGTTGCAATACCCCCCCAAGGAACAATTTCGCCTCAAAATGGAAAAAAATTGCAATACCCCCCCAAAGGAACAATTTCGCCTCTAAATGCCGAAAAGTTGCAATACCCCCCGAAAGGAACAATTTCGCTTCAAAATGGCCAAAAGTTGCAATACCCCCCAAAGGAACAATTTCGCCTCAAAATGGCAAAAAATTGCAATACTCCCCCAAAGGAACAATTTCGCTTCAAAATAGCCAAAAGTTGCAATACCCCCCCAAAGGAACAATTTCGTCTCAAAATGGCAAAAAATTGCAATACCCCCCCAAAGGAACAATTTTGGCTCAAAATGCCGAAAAGTTGCAATACCCCCCCAAAGGAACAATTTCGGCTCAAAATGCCGAAAAGTTGCAGTACCCCCCAAAGGAACAATTTCGCTTCAAAATGGCCAAAAGTTGCAATACCCCCCGAAAGGAACAATTTCGCCTCAAAATGGCAAAAAATTGGAATACCCCCCCAAAGGAACAATTTCGCTTCAAAATGGCCAAAAGTTGCAATACCCCCCCAAAGGAACAATTTCGCCTCAAAATGGCAAAAAATTGCAATACCCCCCCAAAGGAACAATTTCGGCTCAAAATGCCGAAAAGTTGCAGTACCCCCCCAAAGGAACAATTTCGCTTCAAAATGGCCAAAAGTTGCAATACCCCCGAAAGGAAAAATTTCGCATCAAAATGAAAAAAAAATTTGCAATACCCCCCCAAAGGAACAATTTCACATCAAAATGCCGAAAAGTTGCAATACCCCCCGAAAGGAACAATTTCGCTTCAAAATGGCCAAAAGTTGCAATACCCCCCAAAAGGAACAATTTCGCTTCAAAATGGCAAAAAGTTGCAATACCCCCCCAAAGGAACAATTTCGCCTCAAAATGCCGAAAAGTTGCAATACCCCCCGAAAGGAACAATTTCTCTTCAAAATGGCCAAAAGTTGCAATACCCCCCCAAAGGAACAATTTTGCCTCAAAATGCCGAAAAGTTGCAATACCCCCCGAAAGGAACAATTTCGCTTCAAAATGGCCAAAAGTTGCAATACCCCCCCAAAGGAACAATTTCGCCTCAAAATGGAAAAAAATTGCAATACCCCCCCAAAGGAACAATTTCGCCTCAAAATGCCAAAAAGTTGCAATACCCCCCGAAAGGAACAATTTCGCTTCAAAATGGCCAAAAGTTGCAATACCCCCCCAAAGGAACAATTTCGGCTCAAAATGCCGAAAAGTTGCAGTACCCCCAAAGGAACAATTTCGCTTCAAAATGGCCAAAAGTTGCAATACCCCCCGAAAGGAACAATTTCGCCTCAAAATGGCAAAAAATTGGAATACCCTCCCAAAGGAACAATTTCGCCTTAAAATGCCAAAAAGTTGCAATACCCCCCAAAGGAACAATTTCGCTTCAAAATGGCAAAAAGTTGCAATACCCCCCGAAGGATCAATTTCGCTTCAAAATGGCAAAAAGTTGCAATACCCCCCCAAAGGAACAATTTCGCCTCAAAATGCCGAAAAGTTGCAATACCCCCCGAAAGGAACAATTTTGCTTCAAAATGGCCAAAAGTTGCAATACCCCCCAACGGAACAATTTCGCCTCAAAATGCCGAAAAGTTGCAATACCTCCCGAAAGGAACAATTTCGCTTCAAAATGGCCAAAAGTTGCAATACCCCCCCAAGGAACAATTTCGCCTCAAAATGGAAAAAAATTGCAATACCCCCCCAAAGGAACAATTTCGCCTCTAAATGCCGAAAAGTTGCAATACCCCCCGAAAGGAACAATTTCGCTTCAAAATGGCCAAAAGTTGCAATACCCCCCAAAGGAACAATTTCGCCTCAAAATGGCAAAAAATTGCAATACTCCCCCAAAGGAACAATTTCGCTTCAAAATAGCCAAAAGTTGCAATACCCCCCCAAAGGAACAATTTCGTCTCAAAATGGCAAAAAATTGCAATACCCCCCCAAAGGAACAATTTTGGCTCAAAATGCCGAAAAGTTGCAATACCCCCCCAAAGGAACAATTTCGGCTCAAAATGCCGAAAAGTTGCAGTACCCCCCAAAGGAACAATTTCGCTTCAAAATGGCCAAAAGTTGCAATACCCCCCGAAAGGAACAATTTCGCCTCAAAATGGCAAAAAATTGGAATACCCCCCCAAAGGAACAATTTCGCCTTAAAATGCCGAAAAGTTGCAATACCCCCCAAAGGAACAATTTCGCTTCAAAATGGCAAAAAGTTGCAATACCCCCCCAAAGGATCAATTTCGCTTCAAAATGGCAAAAAGTTGCAATACCCCCCCAAAGGAACAATTTCGCCTCAAAATGCCGAAAAGTTGCAATACCCCCCGAAAGGAACAATTTTGCTTCAAAATGGCCAAAAGTTGCAATACCCCCCAAAGGAACAATTTCGCCTCAAAATGCCGAAAAGTTGCAATACCTCCCGAAAGGAACAATTTCGCTTCAAAATGGCCAAAAGTTGCAATACCCCCCCAAGGAACAATTTCGCCGTAAAATGGAAAAAAATTGCAATACCTCCCCAAAGGAACAATTTCGCCTCAAAATGCCGAAAAGTTGCAATACCCCCCGAAAGGAACAATTTCGCTTCAAAATGGCCAAAAGTTGCAATACCCCCCAAAGGAACAATTTCGCCTCAAAATGGCAAAAAATTGCAATACTCCCCCAAAGGAACAATTTCGCTTCAAAATAGCCAAAAGTTGCAATACCCCCCCAAAGGAACAATTTCGTCTCAAAATGGCAAAAAATTGCAATACCCCCCCAAAGGAACAATTTTGGCTCAAAATGCCGAAAAGTTGCAATACCCCCCGAAAGGAACAATTTCGTTTCAAAATGGCCAAAAGTTGCAATACCCCCAAAGGAACAATTTCGCCTCAAAATGCCGAAAAGTTGCAATACCCCCCGAAAGGAACAATTTCGCTTCAAAATGGCCAAAAGTTGCAATACCCCCCCAAAGGAACAATTTCGCCTCAAAATGGCAAAAAATTGCAATACCCCCCCAAAGGAACAATTTCGCTTCAAAATGGCCAAAAGTTGCAATACCCCCCCAAAGGAACAATTTCGCCTCAAAATGGCAAAAAATTGCAATACCCCCCCAAAGGAACAATTTCGGCTCAAAATGCCGAAAAGTTGCAGTACCCCCCAAAGGAACAATTTCGCTTCAAAATGGCCAAAAGTTGCAATACCCCCGAAAGGAACAATTTCGCCTCCAAATGCCGAAAAGTTGCAATACCCCCCGAAAGGAACAATTTCGCTTCAAAATGGCCAAAAGTTGCAATACCCCCCAAAGGAACAATTTCGCCTCAAAATGCCGAAAAGTTGAAATACCCCCCGAAAGGAACAATTTCGCTTCAAAATGGCCAAAAGTTGCAATACCCCCCAAAGGAACAATTTCGCCTCAAAATGGCAAAACATTGCAATACCCCCCCAAAAGAACAATTTCGCTTCAAAATGGCCAAAAGTTGCAATACCCCCCAAAGGAACAACTTCGCCTCAAAATGGCAAAAAATTGCAATACCCCCCCCAAAGGAACAATTTCGGCTCAAAATGCCGAAAAGTTGCAGTACCCCCCAAAGGAACAATTTCGCTTCAAAATGGCCAAAAGTTGCAATACCCCCGAAAGGAACAATTTCGCCTCAAAATGAAAAAAAAATTGCAATACCCCCCCAAAGGAACAATTTCGCTTCAAAATGGCAAAAAGTTGCAATACCCCCCCAAAGGAACAATTTCGTTTCAAAATAACCAAAACTTGCAATACCCCCCCAAAGGAACAATTTTGGCTCAAAATGCCGAAAAGTTGCAATACCCCCCGAAAGGAACAATTTCGTTTCAAAATGGCCAAAAGTTGCAATACCCCCCAAAGGAACAATTTCGCCTCAAAATGCCGAAAAGTTGCAATACCCCCCGAAAGGAACAATTTCGCTTCAAAATGGCCAAAAGTTGCAATACCCCCCCAAAGGAACAATTTCGCCTCAAAATGGCAAAAAATTGCAATACCCCCCCAAAGGAACAATTTCGGCTCAAAATGCCGAAAAGTTGCAGTACCCCCCAAAGGAACAATTTCGCTTCAAAATGGCCAAAAGTTGCAATACCCCCGAAAGGAACAATTTCGCCTCCAAATGCCGAAAAGTTGCAATACCCCCCGAAAGGAACAATTTCGCTTCAAAATGGCCAAAAGTTGCAATACCCCCCAAAGGAACAATTTCGCCTCAAAATGCCGAAAAGTTGAAATACCCCCCGAAAGGAACAATTTCGCTTCAAAATGGCCAAAAGTTGCAATACCCCCCCAAAGGAACAATTTCGCCTCAAAATGGCAAAACATTGCAATACCCCCCCAAAAGAACAATTTCGCCTCAAAATGGCAAAAAATTGCAATACTCCCCCAAAGGAACAATTTCGCTTCAAAATAGCCAAAAGTTGCAATACCCCCCCAAAGGAACAATTTCGTCTCAAAATGGCAAAAAATTGCAATACCCCCCCAAAGGAACAATTTTGGCTCAAAATGCCGAAAAGTTGCAATACCCCCCCAAAGGAACAATTTCGGCTCAAAATGCCGAAAAGTTGCAGTACCCCCCAAAGGAACAATTTCGCTTCAAAATGGCCAAAAGTTGCAATACCCCCCGAAAGGAACAATTTCGCCTCAAAATGGCAAAAAATTGGAATACCCCCCCAAAGGAACAATTTCGCCTTAAAATGCCGAAAAGTTGCAATACCCCCCAAAGGAACAATTTCGCTTCAAAATGGCAAAAAGTTGCAATACCCCCCCAAAGGATCAATTTCGCTTCAAAATGGCAAAAAGTTGCAATACCCCCCCAAAGGAACAATTTCGCCTCAAAATGCCGAAAAGTTGCAATACCCCCCGAAAGGAACAATTTTGCTTCAAAATGGCCAAAAGTTGCAATACCCCCCAAAGGAACAATTTCGCCTCAAAATGCCGAAAAGTTGCAATACCTCCCGAAAGGAACAATTTCGCTTCAAAATGGCCAAAAGTTGCAATACCCCCCCAAGGAACAATTTCGCCGTAAAATGGAAAAAAATTGCAATACTTCCCCAAAGGAACAATTTCGCCTCAAAATGCCGAAAAGTTGCAATACCCCCCGAAAGGAACAATTTCGCTTCAAAATGGCCAAAAGTTGCAATACCCCCCAAAGGAACAATTTCGCCTCAAAATGGCAAAAAATTGCAATACTCCCCCAAAGGAACAATTTCGCTTCAAAATAGCCAAAAGTTGCAATACCCCCCCAAAGGAACAATTTCGTCTCAAAATGGCAAAAAATTGCAATACCCCCCCAAAGGAACAATTTTGGCTCAAAATGCCGAAAAGTTGCAATACCCCCCGAAAGGAACAATTTCGTTTCAAAATGGCCAAAAGTTGCAATACCCCCCAAAGGAACAATTTCGCCTCAAAATGCCGAAAAGTTGCAATACCCCCCGAAAGGAACAATTTCGCTTCAAAATGGCCAAAAGTTGCAATACCCCCCCAAAGGAACAATTTCGCCTCAAAATGGCAAAAAATTGCAATACCCCCCCAAAGGAACAATTTCGCTTCAAAATGGCCAAAAGTTGCAATACCCCCCCAAAGGAACAATTTCGCCTCAAAATGGCAAAAAATTGCAATACCCCCCCAAAGGAACAATTTCGGCTCAAAATGCCGAAAAGTTGCAGTACCCCCCAAAGGAACAATTTCGCTTCAAAATGGCCAAAAGTTGCAATACCCCCGAAAGGAACAATTTCGCCTCCAAATGCCGAAAAGTTGCAATACCCCCCGAAAGGAACAATTTCGCTTCAAAATGGCCAAAAGTTGCAATACCCCCCAAAGGAACAATTTCGCCTCAAAATGCCGAAAAGTTGAAATACCCCCCGAAAGGAACAATTTCGCTTCAAAATGGCCAAAAGTTGCAATACCCCCCCAAAGGAACAATTTCGCCTCAAAATGGCAAAACATTGCAATACCCCCCCAAAAGAACAATTTCGCTTCAAAATGGCCAAAAGTTGCAATACCCCCCAAAGGAACAACTTCGCCTCAAAATGGCAAAAAATTGCAATACCCCCCCCAAAGGAACAATTTCGGCTCAAAATGCCGAAAAGTTGCAGTACCCCCCAAAGGAACAATTTCGCTTCAAAATGGCCAAAAGTTGCAATACCCCCGAAAGGAACAATTTCGCCTCAAAATGAAAAAAAAATTGCAATACCCCCCCAAAGGAACAATTTCGCTTCAAAATGGCAAAAAGTTGCAATACCCCCCCAAAGGAACAATTTCGTTTCAAAATAACCAAAACTTGCAATACCCCCCCAAAGGAACAATTTTGGCTCAAAATGCCGAAAAGTTGCAATACCCCCCGAAAGGAACAATTTCGTTTCAAAATGGCCAAAAGTTGCAATACCCCCCAAAGGAACAATTTCGCCTCAAAATGCCGAAAAGTTGCAATACCCCCCGAAAGGAACAATTTCGCTTCAAAATGGCCAAAAGTTGCAATACCCCCCCAAAGGAACAATTTCGCCTCAAAATGGCAAAAAATTGCAATACCCCCCCAAAGGAACAATTTCGCTTCAAAATGGCCAAAAGTTGCAATACCCCCCCAAAGGAACAATTTCGCCTCAAAATGGCAAAAAATTGCAATACCCCCCCAAAGGAACAATTTCGGCTCAAAATGCCGAAAAGTTGCAGTACCCCCCAAAGGAACAATTTCGCTTCAAAATGGCCAAAAGTTGCAATACCCCCGAAAGGAACAATTTCGCCTCAAAATGCCGAAAAGTTGCAATACCCCCCGAAAGGAACAATTTCGCTTCAAAATGGCCAAAAGTTGCAATACCCCCCAAAGGAACAATTTCGCCTCAAAATGCCGAAAAGTTGCAATACCCCCCGAAAGGAACAATTTCGCTTCAAAATGGCCAAAAGTTGCAATACCCCCCCAAAGGAACAATTTCGCCTCAAAATGGCAAAACATTGCAATACCCCCCCAAAAGAACAATTTCGCTTCAAAATGGCCAAAAGTTGCAATACCCCCCAAAGGAACAACTTCGCCTCAAAATGGCAAAAAATTGCAATACCCCCCCCCAAAGGAACAATTTCGGCTCAAAATGCCGAAAAGTTGCAGTACCCCCCAAAGGAACAATTTCGCTTCAAAATGGCCAAAAGTTGCAATACCCCCGAAAGGAACAATTTCGCCTCAAAATGAAAAAAAAATTGCAATACCCCCCCAAAGGAACAATTTCGCTTCAAAATGGCAAAAAGTTGCAATACCCCCCCAAAGGAACAATTTCGCTTCAAAATAACCAAAACTTGCAATACCCCCCCATAGGAACAATTTCGCCTCAAAATGGAAAAAAATTTGCAATACCACCCCAAAGGAACAATTTCGCCTCAAAATGCCGAAAAGTTGCAATACCCCCCGAAAGGAACAATTTCGCTTCAAAATGGCTAAAAGTTGCAATACCCCCCCAAAGGAACAATTTCGCCTCAAAATGGTAAAAAATTGCAATACCCCCCCAAAGAAACAATTTCGCTTCAAAATGGCCAAAAGTTGCAATACCCCCCCAAAGGAACAATTTCGCCTCAAAATGGCAAAAAATTGCAATACAACCCCAAAGGAACAATTTCGGCTCAAAATGCCGAAAAGTTGCAGTACCCCCCAAAGGAACAATTTCGCTTCAAAATGGCCAAAAGTTGCAATACCCCCCGAAAGGAACAATTTCGCCTCAAAATGGCAAAAAATTGGAATACCCCCCCAAAGGAACAATTTCGCCTTAAAATGCCGAAAAGTTGCAATACCCCCCAAAGGAACAATTTCGCTTCCAAATGGCAAAAAGTTGCAATACCCCCCCAAAGGAACAATTTCGCTTCAAAATGGCAAAAAGTTGCAATACCCCCCCAAAGGAACAATTTCGCCTCAAAATGCCGAAAAGTTGCAATACCCCCCGAAAGGAACAATTTTGCTTCAAAATGGCCAAAAGTTGCAATACCCCCCAAAGGAACAATTTCGCCTCAAAATGCCGAAAAGTTGCAATACCTCCCGAAAGGAACAATTTCGCTTCAAAATGGCCAAAAGTTGCAATACCCCCCCAAGGAACAATTTCGCCTCAAAATGGAAAAAAATTGCAATACCCCCCCAAAGGAACAATTTCGCCTCTAAATGCCGAAAAGTTGCAATACCCCCCGAAAGGAACAATTTCGCTTCAAAATGGCCAAAAGTTGCAATACCCCCCAAAGGAACAATTTCGCCTCAAAATGGCAAAAAATTGCAATACTCCCCCAAAGGAACAATTTCGCTTCAAAATAGCCAAAAGTTGCAATACCCCCCCAAAGGAACAATTTCGTCTCAAAATGGCAAAAAATTGCAATACCCCCCCAAAGGAACAATTTTGGCTCAAAATGCCGAAAAGTTGCAATACCCCCCCAAAGGAACAATTTCGGCTCAAAATGCCGAAAAGTTGCAGTACCCCCCAAAGGAACAATTTCGCTTCAAAATGGCCAAAAGTTGCAATACCCCCCGAAAGGAACAATTTCGCCTCAAAATGGCAAAAAATTGGAATACCCCCCCAAAGGAACAATTTCGCCTTAAAATGCCGAAAAGTTGCAATACCCCCCAAAGGAACAATTTCGCTTCAAAATGGCAAAAAGTTGCAATACCCCCCCAAAGGATCAATTTCGCTTCAAAATGGCAAAAAGTTGCAATACCCCCCCAAAGGAACAATTTCGCCTCAAAATGCCGAAAAGTTGCAATACCCCCCGAAAGGAACAATTTTGCTTCAAAATGGCCAAAAGTTGCAATACCCCCCAAAGGAACAATTTCGCCTCAAAATGCCGAAAAGTTGCAATACCTCCCGAAAGGAACAATTTCGCTTCAAAATGGCCAAAAGTTGCAATACCCCCCCAAGGAACAATTTCGCCGTAAAATGGAAAAAAATTGCAATACCTCCCCAAAGGAACAATTTCGCCTCAAAATGCCGAAAAGTTGCAATACCCCCCGAAAGGAACAATTTCGCTTCAAAATGGCCAAAAGTTGCAATACCCCCCAAAGGAACAATTTCGCCTCAAAATGGCAAAAAATTGCAATACTCCCCCAAAGGAACAATTTCGCTTCAAAATAGCCAAAAGTTGCAATACCCCCCCAAAGGAACAATTTCGTCTCAAAATGGCAAAAAATTGCAATACCCCCCCAAAGGAACAATTTTGGCTCAAAATGCCGAAAAGTTGCAATACCCCCCGAAAGGAACAATTTCGTTTCAAAATGGCCAAAAGTTGCAATACCCCCAAAGGAACAATTTCGCCTCAAAATGCCGAAAAGTTGCAATACCCCCCGAAAGGAACAATTTCGCTTCAAAATGGCCAAAAGTTGCAATACCCCCCCAAAGGAACAATTTCGCCTCAAAATGGCAAAAAATTGCAATACCCCCCCAAAGGAACAATTTCGCTTCAAAATGGCCAAAAGTTGCAATACCCCCCCAAAGGAACAATTTCGCCTCAAAATGGCAAAAAATTGCAATACCCCCCCAAAGGAACAATTTCGGCTCAAAATGCCGAAAAGTTGCAGTACCCCCCAAAGGAACAATTTCGCTTCAAAATGGCCAAAAGTTGCAATACCCCCGAAAGGAACAATTTCGCCTCCAAATGCCGAAAAGTTGCAATACCCCCCGAAAGGAACAATTTCGCTTCAAAATGGCCAAAAGTTGCAATACCCCCCAAAGGAACAATTTCGCCTCAAAATGCCGAAAAGTTGAAATACCCCCCGAAAGGAACAATTTCGCTTCAAAATGGCCAAAAGTTGCAATACCCCCCAAAGGAACAATTTCGCCTCAAAATGGCAAAACATTGCAATACCCCCCCAAAAGAACAATTTCGCTTCAAAATGGCCAAAAGTTGCAATACCCCCCAAAGGAACAACTTCGCCTCAAAATGGCAAAAAATTGCAATACCCCCCCCAAAGGAACAATTTCGGCTCAAAATGCCGAAAAGTTGCAGTACCCCCCAAAGGAACAATTTCGCTTCAAAATGGCCAAAAGTTGCAATACCCCCGAAAGGAACAATTTCGCCTCAAAATGAAAAAAAAATTGCAATACCCCCCCAAAGGAACAATTTCGCTTCAAAATGGCAAAAAGTTGCAATACCCCCCCAAAGGAACAATTTCGTTTCAAAATAACCAAAACTTGCAATACCCCCCCAAAGGAACAATTTTGGCTCAAAATGCCGAAAAGTTGCAATACCCCCCGAAAGGAACAATTTCGTTTCAAAATGGCCAAAAGTTGCAATACCCCCCAAAGGAACAATTTCGCCTCAAAATGCCGAAAAGTTGCAATACCCCCCGAAAGGAACAATTTCGCTTCAAAATGGCCAAAAGTTGCAATACCCCCCCAAAGGAACAATTTCGCCTCAAAATGGCAAAAAATTGCAATACCCCCCCAAAGGAACAATTTCGGCTCAAAATGCCGAAAAGTTGCAGTACCCCCCAAAGGAACAATTTCGCTTCAAAATGGCCAAAAGTTGCAATACCCCCGAAAGGAACAATTTCGCCTCCAAATGCCGAAAAGTTGCAATACCCCCCGAAAGGAACAATTTCGCTTCAAAATGGCCAAAAGTTGCAATACCCCCCAAAGGAACAATTTCGCCTCAAAATGCCGAAAAGTTGAAATACCCCCCGAAAGGAACAATTTCGCTTCAAAATGGCCAAAAGTTGCAATACCCCCCCAAAGGAACAATTTCGCCTCAAAATGGCAAAACATTGCAATACCCCCCCAAAAGAACAATTTCGCCTCAAAATGGCAAAAAATTGCAATACTCCCCCAAAGGAACAATTTCGCTTCAAAATAGCCAAAAGTTGCAATACCCCCCCAAAGGAACAATTTCGTCTCAAAATGGCAAAAAATTGCAATACCCCCCCAAAGGAACAATTTTGGCTCAAAATGCCGAAAAGTTGCAATACCCCCCCAAAGGAACAATTTCGGCTCAAAATGCCGAAAAGTTGCAGTACCCCCCAAAGGAACAATTTCGCTTCAAAATGGCCAAAAGTTGCAATACCCCCCGAAAGGAACAATTTCGCCTCAAAATGGCAAAAAATTGGAATACCCCCCCAAAGGAACAATTTCGCCTTAAAATGCCGAAAAGTTGCAATACCCCCCAAAGGAACAATTTCGCTTCAAAATGGCAAAAAGTTGCAATACCCCCCCAAAGGATCAATTTCGCTTCAAAATGGCAAAAAGTTGCAATACCCCCCCAAAGGAACAATTTCGCCTCAAAATGCCGAAAAGTTGCAATACCCCCCGAAAGGAACAATTTTGCTTCAAAATGGCCAAAAGTTGCAATACCCCCCAAAGGAACAATTTCGCCTCAAAATGCCGAAAAGTTGCAATACCTCCCGAAAGGAACAATTTCGCTTCAAAATGGCCAAAAGTTGCAATACCCCCCCAAGGAACAATTTCGCCGTAAAATGGAAAAAAATTGCAATACTTCCCCAAAGGAACAATTTCGCCTCAAAATGCCGAAAAGTTGCAATACCCCCCGAAAGGAACAATTTCGCTTCAAAATGGCCAAAAGTTGCAATACCCCCCAAAGGAACAATTTCGCCTCAAAATGGCAAAAAATTGCAATACCCCCCCAAAGGAACAATTTTGGCTCAAAATGCCGAAAAGTTGCAATACCCCCCGAAAGGAACAATTTCGTTTCAAAATGGCCAAAAGTTGCAATACCCCCCAAAGGAACAATTTCGCCTCAAAATGCCGAAAAGTTGCAATACCCCCCGAAAGGAACAATTTCGCTTCAAAATGGCCAAAAGTTGCAATACCCCCCCAAAGGAACAATTTCGCCTCAAAATGGCAAAAAATTGCAATACCCCCCCAAAGGAACAATTTCGCTTCAAAATGGCCAAAAGTTGCAATACCCCCCCAAAGGAACAATTTCGCCTCAAAATGGCAAAAAATTGCAATACCCCCCCAAAGGAACAATTTCGGCTCAAAATGCCGAAAAGTTGCAGTACCCCCCAAAGGAACAATTTCGCTTCAAAATGGCCAAAAGTTGCAATACCCCCGAAAGGAACAATTTCGCCTCCAAATGCCGAAAAGTTGCAATACCCCCCGAAAGGAACAATTTCGCTTCAAAATGGCCAAAAGTTGCAATACCCCCCAAAGGAACAATTTCGCCTCAAAATGCCGAAAAGTTGAAATACCCCCCGAAAGGAACAATTTCGCTTCAAAATGGCCAAAAGTTGCAATACCCCCCCAAAGGAACAATTTCGCCTCAAAATGGCAAAACATTGCAATACCCCCCCAAAAGAACAATTTCGCTTCAAAATGGCCAAAAGTTGCAATACCCCCCAAAGGAACAACTTCGCCTCAAAATGGCAAAAAATTGCAATACCCCCCCCAAAGGAACAATTTCGGCTCAAAATGCCGAAAAGTTGCAGTACCCCCCAAAGGAACAATTTCGCTTCAAAATGGCCAAAAGTTGCAATACCCCCGAAAGGAACAATTTCGCCTCAAAATGAAAAAAAAATTGCAATACCCCCCCAAAGGAACAATTTCGCTTCAAAATGGCAAAAAGTTGCAATACCCCCCCAAAGGAACAATTTCGTTTCAAAATAACCAAAACTTGCAATACCCCCCCAAAGGAACAATTTTGGCTCAAAATGCCGAAAAGTTGCAATACCCCCCGAAAGGAACAATTTCGTTTCAAAATGGCCAAAAGTTGCAATACCCCCCAAAGGAACAATTTCGCCTCAAAATGCCGAAAAGTTGCAATACCCCCCGAAAGGAACAATTTCGCTTCAAAATGGCCAAAAGTTGCAATACCCCCCCAAAGGAACAATTTCGCCTCAAAATGGCAAAAAATTGCAATACCCCCCCAAAGGAACAATTTCGCTTCAAAATGGCCAAAAGTTGCAATACCCCCCCAAAGGAACAATTTCGCCTCAAAATGGCAAAAAATTGCAATACCCCCCCAAAGGAACAATTTCGGCTCAAAATGCCGAAAAGTTGCAGTACCCCCCAAAGGAACAATTTCGCTTCAAAATGGCCAAAAGTTGCAATACCCCCGAAAGGAACAATTTCGCCTCAAAATGCCGAAAAGTTGCAATACCCCCCGAAAGGAACAATTTCGCTTCAAAATGGCCAAAAGTTGCAATACCCCCCAAAGGAACAATTTCGCCTCAAAATGCCGAAAAGTTGCAATACCCCCCGAAAGGAACAATTTCGCTTCAAAATGGCCAAAAGTTGCAATACCCCCCCAAAGGAACAATTTCGCCTCAAAATGGCAAAACATTGCAATACCCCCCCAAAAGAACAATTTCGCTTCAAAATGGCCAAAAGTTGCAATACCCCCCAAAGGAACAACTTCGCCTCAAAATGGCAAAAAATTGCAATACCCCCCCCCAAAGGAACAATTTCGGCTCAAAATGCCGAAAAGTTGCAGTACCCCCCAAAGGAACAATTTCGCTTCAAAATGGCCAAAAGTTGCAATACCCCCGAAAGGAACAATTTCGCCTCAAAATGAAAAAAAAATTGCAATACCCCCCCAAAGGAACAATTTCGCTTCAAAATGGCAAAAAGTTGCAATACCCCCCCAAAGGAACAATTTCGCTTCAAAATAACCAAAACTTGCAATACCCCCCCAAAGGAACAATTTCGCCTCAAAATGGAAAAAAATTTGCAATACCACCCCAAAGGAACAATTTCGCCTCAAAATGCCGAAAAGTTGCAATACCCCCCGAAAGGAACAATTTCGCTTCAAAATGGCTAAAAGTTGCAATACCCCCCCAAAGGAACAATTTCGCCTCAAAATGGTAAAAAATTGCAATACCCCCCCAAAGAAACAATTTCGCTTCAAAATGGCCAAAAGTTGCAATACCCCCCCAAAGGAACAATTTCGCCTCAAAATGGCAAAAAATTGCAATACAACCCCAAAGGAACAATTTCGGCTCAAAATGCCGAAAAGTTGCAGTACCCCCCAAAGGAACAATTTCGCTTCAAAATGGCCAAAAGTTGCAATACCCCCCGAAAGGAACAATTTCGCCTCAAAATGGCAAAAAATTGGAATACCCCCCCAAAGGAACAATTTCGCCTTAAAATGCCGAAAAGTTGCAATACCCCCCAAAGGAACAATTTCGCTTCCAAATGGCAAAAAGTTGCAATACCCCCCCAAAGGAACAATTTCGCTTCAAAATGGCAAAAAGTTGCAATACCCCCCCAAAGGAACAATTTCGCCTCAAAATGCCGAAAAGTTGCAATACCCCCCGAAAGGAACAATTTTGCTTCAAAATGGCCAAAAGTTGCAATACCCCCTAAAGGAACAATTTCGCCTCAAAATGCCGAAAAGTTGCAATACCTCCCGAAAGGAACAATTTCGCTTCAAAATGGCCAAAAGTTGCAATACCCCCCAAGGAACAATTTCGCCTCAAAATGGAAAAAAATTGCAATACCCCCCCAAAGGAACAATTTCGCCTCAAAATGCCGAAAAGTTGCAATACCCCCCGAAAGGAACAATTTTGCTTCAAAATGGCCAAAAGTTGCAATACCACCCAAAGGAACAATTTCGCCTCAAAATGGCAAAAAATTGCAATACCCCCCCAAAGGAACAATTTCGCCTCAAAATGGCAAAAAATTGCAATACTCCCCCAAAGGAACAATTTCGCCTCAAAATGGCAAAAAATTGCAATACCCCCCCAAAGGAACAATTTCGGCTCAAAATGCCGAAAAGTTGCAATACCCCCCGAAAGGAACAATTTCGTTTCAAAATGGCCAAAAGTTGCAATACCCCCCAAAGGAACAATTTTGCCTCAAAATGCCGAAAAGTTGCAATACCCCCCGAAAGGAACAATTTCGCTTCAAAATGGCCAAAAGTTGCAATACCCCCCCAAAGGAACAATTTCGCCTCAAAATGGCAAAAAATTGCAATACCCCCCCAAAGGAACAATTTCGCTTCAAAATGCCGAAAAGTTGCAATACCTCCCGAAAGGAACAATTTCGCTTCAAAATGGCCAAAAGTTGCAATACCCCCCGAAAGGAACAGTTTCGCCTCAAAATGGCAAAAAATTGCAATACCCCCCCAAAGGAACAATTTCGCCTCAAAATGCCGAAAAGTTGCAATACCCTCCCAAAGGAACAATTTCGCTTCAAAATGGCAAAATGTTGCAATACCCCCCAAAGGAACATTTTCGCTTCAAAATGGCAAAAAGTTGCAATACCCGCCCAAAGGAACAATTTCGCCTCAAAATGCCGAAAAGTTGCAATACCCCCCGAAAGGAACAATTTCGCTTTAAAATGGCCAAAAGTTGCAATACCACCCAAAGCAACAATTTCGCCTCAAAATGCCGAAAAGTTGCAATACCCCCCGAAAGGAACAATTTCGCTTCAAAATGACCAAAAGTTGCAATACCCCCCCAAAGGAACAATTTCGCCTCAAAATGGCAAAAAATTGCAATACCCCCCCAAAGGAACAATTTCGCTTCAAAATGGCCAAAAGTTGCAATACCCCCCCAAAGGAACAATTTCGCCTCAAAATGGCAAAAAATTGCAATACCCCCCCAAAGGAACAATTTCGGCTCAAAATGCCGAAAAGTTGCAGTACCCCCCAAAGGAACAATTTCGCTTCAAAATGGCCAAAAGTTGCAATACCCCCGAAAGGAACAATTTCGCCTCAAAAGGAAAAAAAAATTTGCAATACCCCCCCAAAGGAACAATTTCGCCTCAAAATGCCGAAAAGTTGCAATACCCCCCGAAAGGAACAATTTCGCTTCAAAATGGCCAAAAGATGCAATACCCCCCAAAAGGAACAATTTCGCTTCAAAATGGCAAAAAGTTGCAATACCCCCCCAAAGGAACAATTTCGCCTCAAAATGCCGAAAAGTTGCAATACCCCCCGAAAGGAACAATTTCTCTTCAAAATGGCCAAAAGTTGCAATACCCCCCCAAAGGAACAATTTTGCCTCAAAATGCCGAAAAGTTGCAATACCCCCCGAAAGGAACAATTTCGCTTCAAAATGGCCAAAAGTTGCAATACCCCCCCAAAGGAACAATTTTGCCTCAAAATGGCAAAAAATTGCAATACCCCCCCAAAGGAACAATTTCGCCTTAAAATGCCGAAAAGTTGTAATAACCCCCAAAGGAACAATTTCGCTTCAAAATGGCAAAAAGTTGCAATACCCCCCCAAAGGAACAATTTCGCTTCAAAATGGCAAAAAGTTGCAATACCCCCCCAAAGGAACAATTTCGCCTCAAAATGCCGAAAAGTTGCAATACCCCCCGAAAGGAACAATTTCGCTTCAAAATGGCCAAAAGTTGCAATACCCCCCAAAGGAACAATTTCGCCTCAAAATGCCGAAAAGTTGCAATACCCCCCGAAAGGAACAATTTCGCTTCAAAATGGCCAAAAGTTGCAATACCCCCCAAAAGGAACAATTTCGCTTCAAAATGGCAAAAAGTTGCAATACCACCCCAAAGGAACAATTTCGCCTCAAAATGCCGAAAAGTTGCAATACCCCCCGAAAGGAACAATTTCGCTTCAAAATGGCCAAAAGTTGCAATACCCCCCCAAAGGAACAATTTTGCCTCAAAATGCCGAAAAGTTGCAATACCCCCCGAAAGGAACAATTTCGCTTCAAAATGGCCAAAAGTTGCAATACCCCCCCAAAGGAACAATTTCGCCTCAAAATGGAAAAAAAATTGCAATACCCCCCCAAAGGAACAATTTCGCCTCAAAATGCCAAAAAGTTGCAATACCCCCCGAAAGGAACAATTTCGCTTCAAAATGGCCAAAAGTTGCAATACCCCCCCAAAGGAACAATTTCGCCTCAAAATGGCAAAAAATTGCAATACCCCCCCAAAGGAACAATTTCGCCTCAAAATGGCAAAAAATTGCAATACCCCCCCAAGGAACAATTTCGCCTCAAAATGGCCAAAAATTGTAATACCCCCCAAAGGAACAATTTCGCTTCAATATGGCCAAAAGTTGCAATACCCCCCCAAAGGAACAATTTCGCTTCAAAATAGCAAAAAATTGCAATACCCCCCAAGGAACAATTTCGCCTCAAAATGCCGAAAAGTTGCAATACCCCCCGAAAGGAACAATTTCGCTTCAAAATGGCCAAAAGTTGCAATACCCCCCCAAAGGAACAATTTCGGCTCAAAATGCCAAAAAGTTGCAGTACCCCCCAAAGGAACAATTTCGCTTCAAAATGGCCAAAAGTTGCAATACCCCCCGAAAGGAACAATTTCGCCTCAAAATGAAAAAAAAATTCTAATACCCCCCAAAGGAACAATTTCGCCTCAAAATGCCGAAAAGTTGCAATACCCCCCGAAAGGAACAATTTCGCTTCAAAATGGCAAAAAGTTGCAATACCCCCCCAAAGGAACAATTTCGCCTCAAAATGCCGAAAAGTTGCAATACCCCCAGAAAGGAACAATTTCGCTTCAAAATGGCCAAAAGTTGCAATACCCCCCCAAAGGAACAATTTCGCCTCAAAATGGCAAAAAATTGCAATACCCCCCCAAAGGAACAATTTCACCTCAAAATGCCGAAAAGTTGCAATACGGGGGGTATTGCATACCCCCCGAAAGGAACAATAATTCCCCCCGAAAGGAACAATTTCGCTTCAAAATGGCCAAAAGTTGTAATACCCCCCAAAGGAACAATTTCGCCTCAAAATGCCGAAAAATTGCAATACCCCCCAAAGGAACAATTTCGCTTCAAAATGGCCAAAAGTTGCAATTCCTCCTCAAAGGAACAATTTCGCTTCAAAATGGCAAAAAATTGCAATACCCCCCCAAAGGAACAATTTCGCTTCAAAATGACCAATAGTTGCAATACCCCCCCAAAGGAACAATTTTGCCTCATAATGGTCAACAGTTGCAATACCCCCCCAAAGGAACAATTTCGCCTCAAAATGCCGGAAAGTTGCAATACCCCCCCAAAGGAACAATTTCGCCTCAAAATGGCAAAAAATTGCAATACCCCCCAAAGGAACAATTTCGCCTCAAAATGCCGGAAAGTTGCAATACCCCCCCAAAGTAACAATTTCGCCTCAAAATGCTGAAAAGTTGCAATACCCCCCCAAAGGAACAATTTCGCTTCAAAATGGCCAAAAGTTGCAATACCCCCCCAAAGGAACAATTTCGCTTCAAAATGCCGAAAAGTTGCAATACCCCCCCAAAGGAACAATTTCGCTTCAAAATGGCCAAAAGTTGCAATACCCCCCCAAAGGAACAATTTCGCCTCAAAATGGCCAAAAATTGCAATACCCCTCCAAAGGAACAATTTCGCCTCAAAATGGCCAAAAATTGTAATACACCCCGAAAGGAACAATTTCGCTTCAAAATGGCCAAAAGTTGCAATACCCCCCCAAAGGACCAATTTCGCCTTAAAAATGGCAAAAAATTGCAATACCCCCCAAAGGAACAATTTCGCCTTAAAAATAGACAAAAGGTGCAATACCCCCCCAAAGGAACAATTTTGCCTTAAAAATAACCATAAGTTGCAATACCCCCCAAAGGAACAATTTCGCCTCAAAATGGCAAAAAATTGCAATACCCCCCAAAGGAACAATTTCGCTTCAAAATGCCGAAAAGTTGCAATACCCCCCCAAAGGAACAATTTCGCCTCAAAATGGCCAAAAATTGCAATACTCCCCCAAAGGAACAATTTCGCTTCATAATGGCCAAAAGTTGCAATACCCCCCCAAAGGAAAAATTTCGCCTCAAAATGGCAAAAAATTGCAATACCTCACCAAGGGAACAATTTCGCCTCAAAATGGCGAAAAATTGCAATACCCCCCCAAAGGAACAATTTCACCTTAAAAATGGCCAAAAATTGCAATACCCCCCAAAGGAACAATTTCGCCTTAAAAATGGCCAAAAGGTGCAATACCCCCCCAAGGAACAATTTCACTTCAAAATGGCAAAAAGTTGCAATACCCCCCCCAAAGGAACAATTTCGCCTTAAAAATGGCCAAAAGGTGCAATACCCCCCCAAAGGAACAATTTCGCCTCAAAATGGCAAAAAATTGCAATACCCCCCCAAAGGAACAATTTCGCTTCAAAATGGCCAAAAGTTGCAATTCCTCCTCAAAGGAACAATTTCGCTTCAAAATGGCAAAAAATTGCAATACCCCCCCAAAGGAACAATTTCGCTTCAAAATGACCAATAGTTGCAATACCCCCCCAAAGGAACAATTTTGCCTCATAATGGTCAACAGTTGCAATACCCCCCCAAAGGAACAATTTCGCCTCAAAATGCCGGAAAGTTGCAATACCCCCCCAAAGGAACAATTTCGCCTCAAAATGGCAAAAAATTGCAATACCCCCAAAGGAACAATTTCGCCTCAAAATGCCGGAAAGTTGCAATACCCCCCCAAAGTAACAATTTCGCCTCAAAATGCTGAAAAGTTGCAATACCCCCCCAAAGGAACAATTTCGCTTCAAAATGGCCAAAAGTTGCAATACCCCCCCAAAGGAACAATTTCGCTTCAAAATGCCGAAAAGTTGCAATACCCCCCGAAAGGAACAATTTCGCTTCAAAATGGCCAAAAGATGCAATACCCCCCAAAAGGAACAATTTCGCTTCAAAATGGCAAAAAGTTGCAATACCCCCCCAAAGGAACAATTTCGCCTCAAAATGCCGAAAAGTTGCAATACCCCCCGAAAGGAACAATTTCTCTTCAAAATGGCCAAAAGTTGCAATACCCCCCCAAAGGAACAATTTTGCCTCAAAATGCCGAAAAGTTGCAATACCTCCCGAAAGGAACAATTTCGCTTGAAAATGGCCAAAAGTTGCAATACCCCCCCAAAGGAACAATTTCGCCTCAAAATGGAAAAAAATTGCAATAGCCCCCCAAAGGAACAATTTCGCCTCAAAATGCCAAAAAGTTGCAATACCCCCCGAAAGGAACAATTTCGCTTCAAAATGGCCAAAAGTTGCAATACCCCCCCAAAGGAACAATTTTGCCTCAAAATGGCAAAAAATTGCAATACCCCCCCAAAGGAACAATTTCGCCTTAAAATGCCGAAAAGTTGTAATAACCCCCAAAGGAACAATTTCGCTTCAAAATGGCAAAAAGTTGCAATACCCCCCCAAAGGAACAATTTCGCTTCAAAATGGCAAAAAGTTGCAATACCCCCCCAAAGGAACAATTTCGCCTCAAAATGCCGAAAAGTTGCAATACCCCCCGAAAGGAACAATTTCGCTTCAAAATGGCCAAAAGTTGCAATACCCCCCAAAGGAACAATTTCGCCTCAAAATGCCGAAAAGTTGCAATACCCCCCGAAAGGAACAATTTCGCTTCAAAATGGCCAAAAGTTGCAATACCCCCCAAAAGGAACAATTTCGCTTCAAAATGGCAAAAAGTTGCAATACCCCCCCAAAGGAACAATTTCGCCTCAAAATGCCGAAAAGTTGCAATACCCCCCGAAAGGAACAATTTCGCTTCAAAATGGCCAAAAGTTGCAATACCCCCCCAAAGGAACAATTTTGCCTCAAAATGCCGAAAAGTTGCAATACCCCCCGAAAGGAACAATTTCGCTTCAAAATGGCCAAAAGTTGCAATACCCCCCCAAAGGAACAATTTCGCCTCAAAATGGCAAAAAATTGCAATACCCCCCCAAAGGAACAATTTCGCCTCAAAATGGCAAAAAATTGCAATACCCCCCCAAGGAACAATTTCGCCTCAAAATGGCCAAAAATTGTAATACCCCCCAAAGGAACAATTTCGCTTCAATATGGCCAAAAGTTGCAATACCCCCCCAAAGGAACAATTTCGCTTCAAAATAGCAAAAAATTGCAATACCCCCCAAGGAACAATTTCGCCTCAAAATGCCGAAAAGTTGCAATACCCCCCGAAAGGAACAATTTCGCTTCAAAATGGCCAAAAGTTGCAATACCCCCCCAAAGGAACAATTTCGGCTCAAAATGCCAAAAAGTTGCAGTACCCCCCAAAGGAACAATTTCGCTTCAAAATGGCCAAAAGTTGCAATACCCCCCGAAAGGAACAATTTCGCCTCAAAATGAAAAAAAAATTCTAATACCCCCCAAAGGAACAATTTCGCCTCAAAATGCCGAAAAGTTGCAATACCCACCGAAAGGAACAATTTCGCTTCAAAATGGCAAAAAGTTGCAATACCCCCCCAAAGGAACAATTTCGCCTCAAAATGCCGAAAAGTTGCAATACCCCCAGAAAGGAACAATTTCGCTTCAAAATGGCCAAAAGTTGCAATACCCCCCCAAAGGAACAATTTCGCCTCAAAATGGCAAAAAATTGCAATACCCCCCCAAAGGAACAATTTCACCTCAAAATGCCGAAAAGTTGCAATACGGGGGGTATTGCATACCCCCCGAAAGGAACAATAATACCCCCCGAAAGGAACAATTTCGCTTCAAAATGGCCAAAAGTTGTAATACCCCCCAAAGGAACAATTTCGCCTGAAAATGCCGAAAAATTGCAATACCCCCCAAAGGAACAATTTCGCTTCAAAATGGCCAAAAGTTGCAATTCCTCCTCAAAGGAACAATTTCGCTTCAAAATGGCAAAAAATTGCAATACCCCCCCAAAGGAACAATTTCGCTTCAAAATGACCAATAGTTGCAATACCCCCCCAAAGGAACAATTTTGCCTCATAATGGTCAACAGTTGCAATACCCCCCCAAAGGAACAATTTCGCCTCAAAATGCCGGAAAGTTGCAATACCCCCCCAAAGGAACAATTTCGCCTCAAAATGGCAAAAAATTGCAATACCCCCCAAAGGAACAATTTCGCCTCAAAATGCCGGAAAGTTGCAATACCCCCCCAAAGTAACAATTTCGCCTCAAAATGCTGAAAAGTTGCAATACCCCCCCAAAGGAACAATTTCGCTTCAAAATGGCCAAAAGTTGCAATACCCCCCCAAAGGAACAATTTCGCTTCAAAATGCCGAAAAGTTGCAATACCCCCCCAAAGGAACAATTTCGCTTCAAAATGGCCAAAAGTTGCAATACCCCCCCAAAGGAACAATTTCGCCTCAAAATGGCCAAAAATTGCAATACCCCTCCAAAGGAACAATTTCGCCTCAAAATGGCCAAAAATTGTAATACACCCCCAAAGGAACAATTTCGCTTCAAAATGGCCAAAAGTTGCAATACCCCCCCAAAGGACCAATTTCGCCTTAAAAATGGCAAAAAATTGCAATACCCCCCAAAGGAACAATTTCGCCTTAAAAATAGACAAAAGGTGCAATACCCCCCCAAAGGAACAATTTTGCCTTAAAAATAACCATAAGTTGCAATACCCCCCAAAGGAACAATTTCGCCTCAAAATGGCAAAAAATTGCAATACCCCCCAAAGGAACAATTTCGCTTCAAAATGCCGAAAAGTTGCAATACCCCCCCAAAGGAACAATTTCGCCTCAAAATGGCAAAAAATTGCAATACCCCTCCAAAGGAACAATTTCGCCTCAAAATGGCCAAAAATTGTAATACCCCCCCAAAGGAACAATTTCGCCTCAAAATGGCCAAAAATTGCAATACTCCCCCAAAGGAACAATTTCGCTTCATAATGGCCAAAAGTTGCAATACCCCCCCAAAGGAAAAATTTCGCCTCAAAATGGCAAAAAATTGCAATACCTCACCAAGGGAATAATTTCGCCTCAAAATGGCGAAAAATTGCAATACCCCCCCAAAGGAACAATTTCACCTTAAAAATGGCCAAAAATTGCAATACCCCCCAAAGGAACAATTTCGCCTTAAAAATGGCCAAAAGGTGCAATACCCCCCCAAGGAACAATTTCACTTCAAAATGGCAAAAAGTTGCAATACCCCCCCCAAAGGAACAATTTCGCCTTAAAAATGGCCAAAAGGTGCAATACCCCCCCAAAGGAACAATTTCGCCTCAAAATGGCAAAAAATTGCAATACCCCCCCAAAGGAACAATTTCGCTTCAAAATGGCCAAAAGTTGCAATTCCTCCTCAAAGGAACAATTTCGCTTCAAAATGGCAAAAAATTGCAATACCCCCCCAAAGGAACAATTTCGCTTCAAAATGACCAATAGTTGCAATACCTCCCCAAAGGAACAATTTTGCCTCATAATGGTCAACAGTTGCAATACCCCCCCAAAGGAACAATTTCGCCTCAAAATGCCGGAAAGTTGCAATACCCCCCCAAAGGAACAATTTCGCCTCAAAATGGCAAAAAATTGCAATACCCCCAAAGGAACAATTTCGCCTCAAAATGCCGGAAAGTTGCAATACCCCCCCAAAGTAACAATTTCGCCTCAAAATGCTGAAAAGTTGCAATACCCCCCCAAAGGAACAATTTCGCTTCAAAATGGCCAAAAGTTGCAATACCCCCCCAAAGGAACAATTTCGCTTCAAAATGCCGAAAAGTTGCAATACCCCCCCAAAGGAACAATTTCGCTTCAAAATGGCCAAAAGTTGCAATACCCCCCCAAAGGAACAATTTCGCCTCAAAATGGCCAAAAATTGCAATACCCCTCCAAAGGAACAATTTCGCCTCAAAATGGCCAAAAATTGTAATACACCCCCAAAGGAACAATTTCGCTTCAAAATGGCCAAAAGTTGCAATACCCCCCCAAAGGACCAATTTCGCCTTAAAAATGGCCAAAAATTGCAATACCCCCCAAAGGAACAATTTCGCCTTAAAAATAGACAAAAGGTGCAATACCCCCCCAAAGGAACAATTTTGCCTTAAAAATAACCAAAAGTTGCAATACCCCCCAAAGGAACAATTTCGCCTCAAAATGGCAAAAAATTGCAATACCCCCCAAAGGAACAATTTCGCTTCAAAATGCCGAAAAGTTGCAATACCCCCCCAAAGGAACAATTTCGCCTCAAAATGGCAAAAAATTGCAATACCCCTCCAAAGGAACAATTTCGCCTCAAAATGGCCAAAAATTGTAATACTCCCCCAAAGGAACAATTTCGCCTCAAAATGGCCAAAAATTGCAATACCCCCCCAAAGGAACAATTTCGCTTCATAATGGCCAAAAGTTGCAATACCCCCCCAAAGGAACAATTTCGCCTCAAAATGGCAAAAAATTGCAATACCTCACCAAGGGAACAATTTCGCCTCAAAATGGCGAAAAATTGCAATACCCCCCCAAAGGAACAATTTCACCTTAAAAATGGCCAAAAATTGCAATACCCCCCAAAGGAACAATTTCGCCTTAAAAATGGCCAAAAGGTGCAATACCCCCCAAGGAACAATTTCACTTCAAAATGGCAAAAAGTTGCAATACCCCCCCAAAGGAACAATTTCGCTTCCACTCCACTACAACTCCTCCACCGTTCAAACTCAAACTTCATCTACTGTGTTCCCGCCCCTGACACCTCAGGACCCCTAGGTGGGCGTTCTCATCCGCCTGATCCCACCCACTGGTGTCTCCTTATTATCATGAGGGGGTGCCTAGGCTTTAATGGCTGTGTGTTGTACCTGGGTGTGGGTTTTTGGTGGTATCAAGGAGGGTGGACCCTTTTTTGTGACTACCTGGTTTTGCCAGGGCGTCACAGAGTGTAGGAATGCGTTTACACTGGCCGGAGCACAAGAAGCTGTGAGTGCAGACTGTAGGAGCACATACACACTGCCCAGAACACAAGAAGCTATAAGTGCAGAGTGTAGGTGCGCGTTCACACTGGCCGAAGCACAAGAAGCTGTAAGTGCAAAAGTGTAGGAGTACATTCACACTGGCCGGAGCACAAGAAGCTGTAAGTGCAGAGTGTAGAAGCGCGTTAGCACTGGCCAGAGCACAAGAACCTGGAAGTGCACAGTGTAGGAGCGCGGTCACACTGGCCAGAGCACAAGAAGCTGTAAGTGCAGAGTGTAGGAACGCGGTCACACTGGCCAGAGCACAAGAAGCTGTAAGTGTAGAGTGTAGGAACGCGTTTCGGGGGGTATTGAAACTTTTCAGCATTTTGAGGCGAAATTGTTCCTTTGGGGGGGTATTGCAACTTTTCGGCATTTTGAAGCGAAATTGTTCCTTTGGGGGGTATTGCAATTTTTTTCCATTTTGAGGCGAAATTGTTCCTTTGGGGGGGAATTGAAACTTTTGGCCATTTTGAAGCGAAATTGTTCCTTTCGGGGGGTATTGCAACTTTTCGGCATTTTGAGGCGAAATTGTTCCTTTGGGGGGTATTGCAATTTTTTTTTCCAATTTGAGGCGAAATTGTTCCTTTGGGGGGGTATTGCAACTTTTGGCCATTTTGAAGTGAAATTGTTCCTTTGGGGGGGTATTGCAACTTTTCGACATTTTGAGGCGAAATTGTTCCTTTGGGGGTATTGCAATTTTTTGCCATTTTGAAGCAAAATTGTTCCTTTGGGGGGGTTTTGCAACTTTTGGCCATTTTGAAGCGAAATTGTTCCTTTCGGGGGGTATTGCAACTTTTCAGCATTTTGAGGCGAAATTGTTACTTTGGGGGGGTATTGCAATTTTTTGCCATTTTGAGGCGAAATTGTTCCTTTGGGGGGGTATTGCAACTTTTGGCCATTTTGAAGCGAAATTGTTCCTTTCGGGGGGTATTGCAACTTTCCGGCATTTTGAGGCGAAATTGTTCCTTTGGGGGGGTATTGCAACTTTTGGCCATATTGAAGCGAAATTGTTCCTTTGGGGGGTATTACAATTTTTGGCCATTTTGAAGCGAAATTGTTCCTTTGGGGGGGTATTGCAACTTTCCGGCATTTTGATGCGAAATTGTTCCTTTGGGAGGGTATTGCAATGTTTACCATTTTGAGGCAAAATTGTTCCTTTGGGGGGGTATTGCAACTTTTGGCTATTTTTAAGGCAAAATTGTTCTTTTGGGTGGGTATTGCAATTTTTTGCCATTTTGAGGCGAAATTGTTCCTTTGGGGGGGTATTGCAACTTTTGGCCATTTTGAAGCGAAATTGTTCCTTTTTGGGGTATTGCAATTTTTTGCCATTTTGAGGCGAAATTGTTCCTTTGGGGGGGTATTGCAACTTTTAGCCATATTGAAGCGAAATTGTTCCTTTGGGGGTATTACAATTTTTAGCCATTTTGAGGTGAAATTGTTCCTTTGGGGGGGTATTGCAACTTTCCGGCATTTTGAGGCGAAATTGTTCCTTTGGGGGGGGGGGGTATTGCAATTTTTTTTCCATTTTGAGGCGAAATTGTTCCTTTGGGGGGGTATTGCAACTTTCCGGCATTTTGAGGCGAAATTGTTCCTTTGGGGGGGTATTGCAATTTTTTTTTCCATTTTGAGGCGAAATTGTTCCTTTGGGGGGCTATTGCAACTTTTGGCCATTTTGAAGCGAAATTGTTCCTTTGGGGGGGTATTGCAACTTTCCGGCATTTTGAGGCGAAATTGTACCTTTGGGGGGGTATTGCAACTTTTCGGCATTTTGAAGCGAAATTGTTCCTTTGGGGGGGTATTGCAATTTTTCGGCATTTTGAGGCGAAATTGTTCCTTTGGGGGGGTATTGTAACTTTTTGCCATTTTGAAGCGAAATTGTTCCTTTGGGGGAGTATTGCAACTTTTCGGCATTTTGAGGTGAAATTGTTCCTTTGGGGGGGTATTGCAATTTTTTGCCATTTTGAGGCGAAATTGTTCCTTTGGGGGGGTATTGCAATTTTTTTTCATTTTGAGGCGAAATTGTTCCTTTGGGGGGGTATTGCAACTTTTGGCCATTTTGAAGTGAAATTGTTCCTTTGGGGGGGATTACAATTTTTGGCCATTTTGAGGCGAAATTGTTCCTTTAGGGGGGTATTGCAATTTTTTGCCATTTTGAGGCGAAACTGTTGCTTTGGGGGGGTATTGCATCTTTTGGCCATTTTGAAGCGAAATTGTTCCTTTCGGGGGGTATTGCAACTTTTCGGCATTTTGAGGTGAAATTGTTCCTTTGGGGGGGTATTGCAATTTTTTGCCATTTTGAGGCGAAATTGTTCCTTTGGGGGGTATTGCAAATTTTTGCCATTTTGAGGCGAAATTGTTCCTTTGGGGGGTATTGCAACTTTTGGCCATTTTGAATCGAAATTGTTCCTTTCGGGGGGGTATTGCAACTTTTGGCCATTTTGAAGTGAAATTGTTCCTTTGGGGGGGATTACAATTTTTGGCCATTTTGAGGCGAAATTGTTCCTTTAGGGGGGTATTGCAATTTTTTGCCATTTTGAGGCGAAACTGTTGCTTTGGGGGGGTATTGCATCTTTTGGCCATTTTGAAGCGAAATTGTTCCTTTCGGGGGGTATTGCAACTTTTCGGCATTTTGAGGTGAAATTGTTCCTTTGGGGGGGTATTGCAATTTTTTGCCATTTTGAGGCGAAATTGTTCCTTTGGGGGGTATTGCAAATTTTTGCCATTTTGAGGCGAAATTGTTCCTTTGGGGGGTATTGCAACTTTTGGCCATTTTGAATCGAAATTGTTCCTTTCGGGGGGGTATTGCAACTTTTCGGCATTTTGAAGCGAAAGGAACAATTTCGCTTCAAAATGTCCAAAAGTTGCAATACCCCCCCAAAGGAACAATTTTGCCTCAAAATGGCAATAAATTGCAATACCCCCCCAAAGGAACAATTTCGCTTCAAAATGGCCAAAAGTTGCAATACCCCCCCAAAGGAACAATTTCGCCTCAAAATGGCAAAAAATTGCAATACTCCCCCAAAGGAACAATTTCGGCTCAAAATGCCGAAAAGTTGCAGTACCCCCCAAAGGAACAATTTCGCTTCAAAATGGCCAAAAGTTGCAATACCCCCCGAAAGGAACAATTTCGCCTCAAAATGCCGAAAAGTTGCAATACCCCCCGAAAGGAACAATTTCGCTTCAAAATGGCCAAAAGTTGCAATACCCCCAAAAGGAACAATTTCGCTTCAAAATGGCAAAAAGTTGCAATACCCCCCCAAAGGAACAATTTCGCCTCAAAATGCCGAAAAGTTGCAAAACCCCCCGAAAGGAACAATTTTGCTTCAAAATGGCCAAAAGTTGCAATACCCCCCCAAAGGAACAATTTTGCCTCAAAATGCCGAAAAGTTGCAATACCCCCCGAAAGGAACAATTTCGCTTCAAAATGGCCAAAAGTTGCAATACCCCCCCAAAGGAACAAATTCGCCTCAAAATGGAAAAAAAATTGCAATACCCCCCAAAGGAACAATTTCGCCTCAAAATGCCGAAAAGTTGCAATCCCCCCCGAAAGGAACAATTTCGCTTCAAAATGGCCAAAAGTTGCAATACCCCCCCAAAGGAACAATTTCGCCTCAAAATGGCAAAAAATTGCAATATCCCCCCAAAGGAACAATTTCGCCTCAAAATGGCAAAAAATTGCAATACCCCCCCAAGGAACAATTTCGCCTCAAAATGCCGAAAAGTTGCAATACCCCCCGAAAGGAACAATTTCGCTTCAAAATGGCCAAAAGTTGCAATACCCCCCCAAAGGAACAATTTCGCCTCAAAATGGCAAAAAATTGCAATACCCCCCCAAAAGGAACAATTTCGCTTCAAAATGGCCAAAAGTGTCAATACCCCCCCAAAGGAACAATTTCGCCTCAAAATGGCAAAAAATTGCAATGCCCCCCCAAAGGAACAATTTCGGCTCAAAATGCCGAAAAATTGCAGTACCCCCCAAAGGAACAATTTCGCTTCAAAATGGCCAAAAGTTGCAATACCCCCCGAAAGGAACAATTTCGCCTCAAAATGAAAAAAAAATTGCAATACCCCCCCAAAGGAACAATTTCGCCTCAAAATGCCGAAAAGTTGCAATACCCCCCGAAAGGAACAATTTCGCTTCAAAATGGCCAAAAGTTGCAATACCCCCCAAAAGGAACAATTTCGCTTCAAAATGGCAAAAAGTTGCAATACCCCCCCAAAGGAACAATTTCGCCTCAAAATGCCGAAAAGTTGCAATACCCCCCGAAAGGAACAATTTCGCTTCAAAATGGCCAAAAGTTGCAATACCCCCCCAAAGGAACAATTTCGCCTCAAAATGCCGAAAAGTTGCAATACCCCCCCAAAGGAACAATTTCGCCTCAAAATGAATTAAAAATTGCAATACCCCCCAAAGGTACAATTTCGCTTCAAAATGGCCAAAAGTTGCAATACCCCCCAAAGGAACAATTTCGCCTCAAAATGGCAAAAAATTGCAATACCCCCCCAAAGGAACAATTTCACCTCAAAATGCCGAAAAGTTGCAATACCCCCCCAAAGGAACAATTTCGCTTCAAAATGGACAAAAGTTGCAATACCCCCCCAAAGGAACAATTTCTCCTCAAAATGGAAAAAAATTGCAATACCCCCCCAAAGGAACAATTTCGCCTCAAAATGGCAAAAAATTGCAATACCCCCCAAAGGAACAATTTCGCCTCAAAATGCCGAAAAGTTGCAATACCCCCCGAAAGGAACAATTTTGCTTCAAAATGGCCAAAAGTTGCAATACCCCCCCAAAGGAACAATTTTGCCTCAAAATGCTGAAAAGTTGCAATACCCCCCGAAAGGAACAATTTCGCTTCAAAATGGCCAAAAGTTGCAATACCCCCCCAAAGGAACAAATTCGCCTCAAAATGGAAAAAAAATTGCAATACCCCCCAAAGGAACAATTTCGCCTCAAAATGCCGAAAAGTTGCAATCCCCCCCGAAAGGAACAATTTCGCTTCAAAATGGCCAAAAGTTGCAATACCCCCCCAAAGGAACAATTTCGCCTCAAAATGGCAAAAAATTGCAATACCCCCCCAAAGGAACAATTTCGCCTCAAAATGGCAAAAAATTGCAATACCCCCCAAGGAACAATTTCGCCTCAAAATGCCGAAAAGTTGCAATACCCCCCGAAAGGAACAATTTCGCTTCAAAATGGCCAAAAGTTGCAATACCCCCCCAAAGGAACAATTTCGCCTAAAAATGGCAAAAAATTGCAACACCCCCCCAAAAGGAACAATTTCGCTTCAAAATGGCCAAAAGTGTCAATACCCCCCCAAAGGAACAATTTCGCCTCAAAATGGCAAAAAATTGCAGTACCCCCCAAAGGAACAATTTCGCTTCAAAATGGCCAAAAGTTGCAATACCCCCCGAAAGGAACAATTTCGCCTCAAAATGAAAAAAAAATTGCAATACCCCCCCAAAGGAACAATTTCGCCTCAAAATGCCGAAAAGTTGCAATACCCCCCGAAAGGAACAATTTCGCTTCAAAATGGCCAAAAGTTGCAATACCCCCCAAAAGGAACAATTTCGCTTCAAAATGGCAAAAAGTTGCAATACCCCCCCAAAGGAACAATTTCGCCTCAAAATGCCGAAAAGTTGCAATACCCCCCGAAAGGAACAATTTCGCTTCAAAATGGCCAAAAGTTGCAATACCCCCCCAAAGGAACAATTTCGCCTCAAAATGCCGAAAAGTTGCAATACCCCCCAAAAGAACAATTTCGCCTCAAAATGGCAAAAAATTGCAATAAAACCCCCCAAAGGAACAATTTCGCTTCAAAATGGCCAAAAGTTGCAATACCCCCCCAAAGGAACAATTTCGCCTCAAAATGGCAAAAAATTGCAATACACCCCCAAAGGAACAATTTCGGCTCAAAATGCCGAAAAGTTGCAGTACCCCCCAAAGGAACAATTTCGCTTCAAAATGGCCAAAAGTTGCAATACCCCCCGAAAGGAACAATTTCGCCTCAAAATGAAAAAAAAATTGCAATACCCCCCAAAGGAACAATTTCGCCTCAAAATGGCAAAAAATTGCAATACCCCCCCAAAGGAACAATTTCACCTCAAAATGCCGAAAAGTTGCAATACCCCCCCAAAGGAACAATTTCGCTTCAAAATGGACAAAAGTTGCAATACCCCCCCAAAGGAACAATTTCTCCTCAAAATGGAAAAAAATTGCAATACCCCCCCAAAGGAACAATTTCGCCTCAAAATGCCGAAAAGTTGCAAAACCCCCTGAAAGGAACAATTTCGCTTCAAAATGGCCAAAAGTTGCAATACCCCCCCAAAGGAACAATTTCGCCTCAAAATGGCAAAAAATTGCAATACCCCCCAAAGGAACAATTTCGCCTCAAAATGCCGAAAAGTTGCAATACCCCCCGAAAGGAACAATTTTGCTTCAAAATGGCCAAAAGTTGCAATACCCCCCCAAAGGAACAATTTTGCCTCAAAATGCCGAAAAGTTGCAATACCCCCCGAAAGGAACAATTTCGCTTCAAAATGGCCAAAAGTTGCAATACACCCCCAAAGGAACAAATTCGCCTCAAAATGGAAAAAAAATTGCAATACCCCCCAAAGGAACAATTTCGCCTCAAAATGCCGAAAAGTTGCAATACCCCCCGAAAGGAACAATTTCGCTTCAAAATGGCCAAAAGTTGCAATACCCCCCCAAAGGAACAATTTCGCCTCAAAATGGCAAAAAATTGCAATACCCCCCCAAAGGAACAATTTCGCCTCAAAATGGCAAAAAATTGCAATACCCCCCAAGGAACAATTTCGCCTCAAAATGCCGAAAAGTTGCAATACCCCCCGAAAGGAACAATTTCGCTTCAAAATGGCCAAAAGTTGCAATACCCCCCCAAAGGAACAATTTCGCCTAAAAATGGCAAAAAATTGCAATACCCCCCCAAAAGGAACAATTTCGCTTCAAAATGGCCAAAAGTGTCAATACCCCCCCAAAGGAACAATTTTGGCTCAAAATGCCGAAAAATTGCAGTACCCTCCAAAGGAACAATTTCGCTTCAAAATGGCCAAAAGTTGCAATACCCCCCGGAAAGGAACAATTTCGCTTCAAAATGAAAAAAAAATTGCAATACCCCCCCAAAGGAACAATTTCGCCTCAAAATGCCGAAAAGTTGCAATACCCCCCGAAAGGAACAATTTCGCTTCAAAATGGCCAAAAGTTGCAATACCCCCCAAAAGGAACAATTTCGCTTCAAAATGGCAAAAAGTTGCAATACCCCCCCAAAGGAACAATTTCGCCTCAAAATGCCGAAAAGTTGCAATACCCCCCGAAAGGAACAATTTCGCTTCAAAATGGCCAAAAGTTGCAATACCCCCCCAAAGGAACAATTTCGCCTCAAAATCCCGAAAAGTTGCAATACCCCCCAAAAGAACAATTTCGCCTCAAAATGGCAAAAAATTGCAATAAAACCCCCCAAAGGAACAATTTCGCTTCAAAATGGCCAAAAGTTGCAATACCCCCCCAAAGGAACAATTTCGCCTCAAAATGGCAAAAAATTGCAATACACCCCCAAAGGAACAATTTCGGCTCAAAATGCCGAAAAGTTGCAGTACCCCCCAAAGGAACAATTTCGCTTCAAAATGGCTAAAAGTTGCAATACCCCCCGAAAGGAACAATTTCGCCTAAAAATGAAAAAAAAATTGCAATACCCCCCAAAGGAACAATTTCGCCTCAAAATGCCGAAAAGTTGCAATACCCCCCGAAAGGAACAATTTCGCTTCAAAATGGCCAAAAGTTGCAATACCCCCAAAAGGAACAATTTCGCTTCAAAATGGCAAAAAGTTGCAATACCCCCCCAAAGGAACAATTTCGCCTCAAAATGGAAAAAAAATTGCAATACCCCCCCAAAGGAACAATTTCGCCTCAAAATGCCGAAAAGTTGCAATACCCCCCGAAAGGAACAATTTCGCTTCAGAATGGCCAAAAGTTCCAATACCCCCCCAAAGGAACAATTTCGCCTCAAAATGGCAAAAAATTGCAATACCCCCCCAAAGGAACAATTTCGCCTCAAAATGGCAAAAAATTGCAATACCCCCCCAAGGAACAATTTCGCCTCAAAATGGCAAAAAAATTGCAATACACCCCCAAAGGAACAATTTCGGCTCAAAATGCCGAAAAGTTCCAGTACCCCCCAAAGGAACAATTTCGCTTCAAAATGGCCAAAAGTTGCAATACCCCCCGAAAGGAACAATTTCGCCTCAAAATGAAAAAAAAATTGCAATACCCCCCAAAGGAACAATTTCGCCTCAAAATGCCGAAAAGTTGCAATACCCCCAAAAGGAACAATTTCGCTTCAAAATGGCAAAAAGTTGCAATACCCCCCCAAAGGAACAATTTCGCCTCAAAATGGAAAAAAAATTGCAATACCCCCCCAAAGGAACAATTTCGCCTCAAAATGCCGAAAAGTTGCAATACCCCCCGAAAGGAACAATTTCGCTTCAAAATGGCCAAAAGTTCCAATACCCCCCCAAAGGAACAATTTCGCCTCAAAATGGCAAAAAATTGCAATACCCCCCCAAAGGAACAATTTCGCCTCAAAATGGCAAAAAATTGCAATACCCCCCCAAGGAACAATTTCGCCTCAAAATGGCCAAAAATTGTAATACCCCCCCAAAGGAACAATTTCGCCTCAAAATGCCGAAAATTTGCAATACGCCCCGAAAGGAACAATTTCGCCTCAAAATGGCAAAAAATTGCAATACCCCCCCAAGGAACAATTTCACCTCAAAATGCCGAAAAGTTGCAATACCCCCCGAAAGGAAGAAATTCGCTTCAAAATGGCCAAAAGATGCAATACCCCCCAAAGCAACAATTTCGCCTCAAAATGGCAAAAAATTGCAATACCCCCCCAAAGGAACAATTTCGCCTCAAAATGCCGAAAAGTTGCAATACCCCCCCAAGGAACAATTTCGCTTCAAAATGGACAAAAGTTGCAATACCCCCCCAAAGGAACAGTTTCGCCTCAAAATGCCGAAAAGTTGCAATACCCCCCAAAGGAACAATTTCGCCTCAAAATGCAGAAAAGTTGCAATACCCCCCCAAAGGAACAATTTCGCTTCAAAATGGCCAAAAGTTGCAATACTCCCCCAAAGGAACTATTTCGCCTCAAAATGGCAAAAAATTGCAATACCCCCCAAAGGAACAATTTCGCCTCAAAATGCAGAAAAGTTGCAATACCCCCCCAAAGGAACAATTTCGCCTCAAAATGGCAAAAAATTGCAATACCCCCCCAAAGGAACAATTTCGCCTCAAAATGCCGAAAAGTTGCAATACCCCCCGAAAGGAACAATTTCGCTTCAAAATGGCCAAAAGTTTCATTACCCCCACAGCAACAATTTCGCCTCAAAATGAATAATAAATTGCAATACCCCCCAAAGGAACAATTTCGCTTCAAAATGCCGAGAAGTTGCAATACCCCCCCAAAGGTACAATTTCGCTTTAAAATGGCCAAAAGTTGCAATACCCCCCCAAAGGAACAATTTCGCCTCAAAATGGAAAAAAAATTGCAATACCCCCCCAAAGGAACAATTTCGCCTCAAAATGCCGAAAAGTTGCAATACCCCCCGAAAGGAACAATTTCGCTTCAAAATGGCCAAAAGTTGCAATACCCCCCCAAAGGAAAAATTTCACCTCAAAATGGCAAAAAATTGCAATACCCCCCGAAAGGAACAGTTTCGCCTCAAAATGCCGAAAAGTTGCAATACCCCCCGAAAGGAACAATTTCGCTTCAAAACGGCCAAAAGTTGCAATAACCCCCCAAAGGAACAATTTCGCCTCAAAATGGCAAAAAATTGCAATACCCCCCCAAAGGAACAATTTCACCTCAAAATGCCGAAAAGTTGCAATACCCCCCCAAAGGAACAATTTCGCTTCAAAATGGCCAAAAGTTGCAATACCCCCCCAAAGGAACAATTTCGCTTCAAAATGGCAAAAAATTGCAATACCCCCAAAGGAACAATTTCGCCTCAAAATGCCGAAAAGTTGCAATACCCCCCGAAAGGAACAATTTCGCTTCAAAATGGCCAAAAATTGCAATACCCCCCCAAAGGAACAATTTCGCCTCAAAATGTCAAAAAATTGCAATACCCCCCCAAGCGAACAATTTCACCTCAAAATGCCGAAAAGTTGCAATACGGGGGTATTACATACCCCCCGAAAGGAACAATAATACCCCCCGAAAGGAACAATTTCGCTTTAAAATGGCCAAAAGTTGTAATACCCCCCCAAAGGAACAATTTTGCCTCAAAATGCCGAAAAGTTGCATTACCCCCGCAAAGGAACAATTTCGCTTCAAAATGGCCAAAAGTTGCAATACCCCCCCAAAGGAAAAATTTCGCCTCAAAATGAAAAAAAAATTGCAATACCCCCCAAAGGAACAATTTCGCCTCAAAATGCCGAAAAGTTGCAATACCCCCCGAAAGGAACAATTTCGCTTCAAAATTGCCAAAAGTTGCAATACCCCCCCAAAGGAACAATTTTGCCTCAAAATGCCGAAAAGTTGCAATACCCCCCGAAAGGAACAATTTCACTTCAAAATGGCCAAAAGTTGCAATACACCCCAAAGAAACAATTTCGCCTCAAAATGGCAAAAAATTGCAATACCCCCTCAAAGGAACAATTTCGCCTCAAAATGGCAAAAAATTGCAATACCCCCCCCCAAAGGAACAATTTCGCCTCAAAATGGCAAAAAATTGCAATACCCCCTCAAAGGAACAATTTCGCTTCAAAATGGCAAAAAGTTGCAATACCCCCCCAAAAGAACAATTTCGCCTCAAAATGCCAAAAAGTTGCAATACCCCCGGAAAGGAACAATTTCGCTTTAAAATGCCGAAAAGTTGCAATACCCCCCCAAAGGAACAATTTCGGCTCAAAATGGCAAAAAATTGCAATACCCCCCCAAAGGAACAATTTCGCCTCAAAATGCCGAAACGTTGCAATACCCCCAGAAAGGAACAATTTCCCTTCAAAATGGCCAAAAGTTGCAATACCCCCATAAAGGAACAATTTCTCCTCAAAATGGAAAAAAATTGCAATACCCCCAAAGGAACAATTTCGCCTCAAAATGCCGAAAAGTTGCAAAACGCCCTGAAAGGAACAATTTCGCTTCAAAATGGCCAAAAGTTGCAATACCCCCCCAAAGGAACAATTTCGCATCAAAATGGCAAAAAATTGCAATACCCCCCAAAGGAACAATTTCGCCTCAAAATGCCGAAAAGTTGCAATACCCCCCGAAAGGAACAATTTCGCTTCAAAATGGCCAAAAGTTGCAATACCCCCCCAAAGGAACAATTTCGCCTCAAAATGGCAAAAAATTGCAATACCCCCCCAAAGGAACAATTTCACCTCAAAATGCCGAAAAGTTGCAATACGGGGGGTATTGCATACCCCCCGAAAGGAACAATAATACCCCCCGAAAGGAACAATTTCGCTTCAAAATGGCCAAAAGTTGTAATACCCCCCAAAGGAACAATTTCGCCTCAAAATGCCGAAAAGTTGCAATACCCCCCGAAATGAACAATTTCGCTTCAAAATGGCCAAAAGTTGCAATACCCCCCCAAAGGAACAATTTCGCCTCAAAATGGCAAAAAATTGCAATACCCCCCCAAAGGAACAATTTCGCTTCAAAATGGCCAAAAGTTGCAATACCCCCCCAAAGGAACAATTTCGCCTCAAAATGGCAAAAAATTGCAATACCCCCCCAAAGGAACAATTTCGCTTCAAAATGGCCAAAAGTTTCAATACCCCCCCAAAGGAACAATTTCGCCTCAAAATGGCAAAAAATTGCAATACCCCCCCAAAGGAACAATGTCGCTTCAAAATGGCCAAAAGTTGCAATACCCCCCCAAAGGAACAATTTCGCTTTAAAATGGCCAAAAGTTGCAATACCCCCCAAAGGAACAATTTCACCTCAAAATGCCGAAAAGTTGCAATACGGGGGGTATTGCATACCGCCCGAAAGGAACAATAATACCCCCCGAAAGGAACAATTTCGCTTCAAAATGGCCAAAAGTTGTAATACCCCCCAAAGGAACAATTTCGCCTCAAAATGCCGAAAAGTTGCAATACCCCCCGAAAGGAACAATTTCGCTTCAAAATGGCCAAAAGTTGTAATACCTCCCAAAAGAACAATTTCGCCTCAAAATGCCGAAAAGTTGCCATACCCCCTGAAAGGAACAATTTCGCTTCAAAATGGCCAAAAGTTGCAATACCCCCCCAAAGGAACAATTTCGCCTCAAAATGGCAAAAAATTGCAATACCCCCCCAAAGGAACAATTTCACCTCAAAATGCCAAAAAGTTGCAATACCCCCCAAAAGGAACAATTTCGCTTCAAAATGGCCAAAAGATGCAATACCCCCCCAAAGCAACAATTTCGCCTCAAAATGGCAAAAAATTGCAATACCCCCCCAAAGGAACAATTTCGCTTCAAAATGGCCAAAAGTTGAAATACCCCCCCAAAGGAACAATTTCGCCTCAATATGGCCAAAAGTTGCAATACCCCCCAAGGAACAATTTCGCCTCAAAATGCCGAAAAGTTGCAATACCCCCCGAAAGGAACAATTTTGCTTCAAAATGCCGAAAAGTTGCAATACCCCCCGAAAGGAACAATTTCGCCTCAAAATGCCAAAAAGTTGCAATACCCCCCGAAAGGAACAATTTCGCTTCAAAATGGCGAAAAGTTGCAATACCCCCCCAAAGGAACAATTTCGCCTCAAAATCCTGAAAAGTTGCAATACCCCCCGAAAGGAACAATTTCGCTTCAAAATGGCCAAAAGTTGCAATACCCCCCCAAAGGAACAATTTCGCCTCAAAATCCTGAAAAGTTGCAATACCCCCCGAAAGGAACAATTTCGCTTCAAAATGGCCAAAAGTTGCAATACCCCCCCCAAAGGAACAATTTCGCCTTTAAAATGGAAAAAAATCGCAATACCCCCCCAAAGGAACAATTTCGCCTTTAAAATGGAAAAAAATCGCAATACCCCCCCAAAGGAACAATTTCGCCTCAAAATGCCGAAAAGTTGCAATACCTCCCGAAAGGAACAGTTTCCCTTCAGAATGGCCAAAAGTTGCAATACCCCCCAAAGGAAAAATTTCGCCTCAAAATGGCTAAAAAATGCAATACCCCCCCAAAGGAACAATTTCACCTCAAAATGCCGAAAAGTTGCAATACCCCCCGAAAGGAACAATTTCGCTTCAAAATGGCCAAAAGATGCAAAACCCCCCAAAGCAACAGTTTCGCCTCAAAATTGGCAAAAAATTGCAATACCCCCCCAAAGGAACAATTTCGCCTCAAAATGGCCAAAAATTATAATACCCCCCAAAGGAACAATTTCGCTTCAATATGGCCAAAAGTTGCAATACCCCCCCAAAGGAACAATTTTGCTTCAAAATAGCCAAAAGTTGCAATACCCCCCAAAGGAACAATTTCGCCTCAAAATGCCGAAAAGTTGCCATACCCCCCGAAAGGAACAATTTCGCTTCAAAATGGCCAAAAGTTGCAATACCCCCCCAAAGGAACAATTTCGCCTCAAAATGGCAAAAAATTGCAATACCCCCCCAAAGGAACAATTTCACCTCAAAATGCCAAAAAGTTGCAATACCCCCCAAAAGGAACAATTTCGCTTCAAAATGGCCAAAAGATGCAATACCCCCCCAAAGCAACAATTTCGCCTCAAAATGGCAAAAAATTGCAATACCCCCCCAAAGGAACAATTTCGCTTCAAAATGGCCAAAAGTTGAAATACCCCCCCAAAGGAACAATTTCGCCTCAATATGGCCAAAAGTTGCAATACCCCCCAAGGAACAATTTCGCCTCAAAATGCCGAAAAGTTGCAATACCCCCCGAAAGGAACAATTTTGCTTCAAAATGCCGAAAAGTTGCAATACCCCCCGAAAGGAACAATTTCGCCTCAAAATGCCAAAAAGTTGCAATACCCCCCGAAAGGAACAATTTCGCTTCAAAATGGCGAAAAGTTGCAATACCCCCCCAAAGGAACAATTTCGCCTCAAAATCCTGAAAAGTTGCAATACACCCCGAAAGGAACAATTTCGCTTCAAAATGGCCAAAAGTTGCAATACCCCCCCCAAAGGAACAATTTCGCCATAAAATGGCAAAAAATTGCAATACCCCCAAAGGAACAATTTTGCTTCAAAATGCCAAAAAGTTGCAATACCCCCCGAAAGGAACAATTTCGCTTCAAAATGGCCAAAAGTTGCAATACCCCCCCAAAGGAACAATTTCGCCTCAAAATCCTGAAAAGTTGCAATACCCCCCGAAAGGAACAATTTCGCTTCAAAATGGCCAAAAGTTGCAATACCCCCCCAAAGGAACAATTTAGCCTCAAAATGGCAAAAAATTGCAATACCCCCCAAAGAAACAATTTTGCTTCAAAATGGCAAAAAATTGCAATACTCCCCCAAAGGAACAATTTCGCCTCAAAATGTCAAAAAATTGCAATACCCCCCCAAAGGAACAATTTCGCCTCAAAATGCCGAAAAGTTGCATTACCCCCCGAAAGGAACAATTTCGCTTCAAAATGGCCAAAAGTTGCAATACCCCCCCAAAGGAACAATTTCGCCTCAAAATGGAAAAAAATTGCAATACCCCCCCAAAGGAACAATTTCGCCTCAAAATGCCGAAAAGTTGCAATACCCCCCGAAAGGAACAATTTCGCTTCAAAATGGCCAAAAGTTGCAATACCCCCCCAAAGGAAAAATTTCACCTCAAAATGGCAAAAAATTGCAATACCCCCCGAAAGGAACAGTTTCGCCTCAAAATGCCGAAAAGTTGCAATACCCCCCGAAAGGAACAATTTCGCTTCAAAACGGCCAAAAGTTGCAATACCCCCCCAAAGGAACAATTTCGCCTCAAAATGGCAAAAAATTGCAATACCCCCCCAAAGGAACAATTTCACCTCAAAATGCCGAAAAGTTGCAATACCCCCCAAAGGAACAATTTCACTTCAAAATGGCCAAAAGTTGCAATACCCCCCCAAAGGAACAATTTCGCTTCAAAATGGCAAAAAATTGCAATACCCCCCAAAGGAACAATTTCGCCTCAAAATGCCGAAAAGTTGCAATACCCCCCGAAAGGAACAATTTCGCTTCAAAATGGCCAAAAATTGCAATACCCCCCCAAAGGAACAATTTCGCCTCAAAATGTCAAAAAATTGCAATACCCCCCCAAGCGAACAATTTCACCTCAAAATGCCGAAAAGTTGCAATACGGGGGTATTACATACCCCCCGAAAGGAACAATAATACCCCCCGAAAGGAACAATTTCGCTTTAAAATGGCCAAAAGTTGTAATACCCCCCCAAAGGAACAATTTCGCCTCAAAATGCCGAAAAGTTGCATTACCCCCGCAAAGGAACAATTTCGCTTCAAAATGGCCAAAAGTTGCAATACCCCCCCAAAGGAAAAATTTCGCCTCAAAATGAAAAAAAAATTGCAATACCCCCCAAAGGAACAATTTCGCCTCAAAATGCCGAAAAGTTGCAATACCCCCCGAAAGGAACAATTTCGCTTCAAAATTGCCAAAAGTTGCAATACCCCCCCAAAGGAACAATTTCGCCTCAAAATGCCGAAAAGTTGCAATACCCCCCGAAAGGAACAATTTCACTTCAAAATGGCCAAAAGTTGCAATACACCCCAAAGGAACAATTTCGCCTCAAAATGGCAAAAAATTGCAATACCCCCTCAAAGGAACAATTTTGCCTCAAAATGGCAAAAAATTGCAATACCCCCCCCAAAGGAACAATTTCGCCTCAAAATGGCAAAAAATTGCAATACCCCCTCAAAGGAACAATTTCGCTTCAAAATGGCAAAAAGTTGCAATACCCCCCCAAAAGAACAATTTCGCCTCAAAATGCCAAAAAGTTGCAATACCCCCGGAAAGGAACAATTTCGCTTTAAAATGCCGAAAAGTTGCAATACCCCCCCAAAGGAACAATTTCGGCTCAAAATGGCAAAAAATTGCAATACCCCCCCAAAGGAACAATTTCGCCTCAAAATGCCGAAAAGTTGCAATACCCCCAGAAAGGAACAATTTCCCTTCAAAATGGCCAAAAGTTGCAATACCCCCCCAAAGGAACAATTTCGCATCAAAATGGCAAAAAATTGCAATACCCCCCAAAGGAACAATTTCGCCTCAAAATGCCGAAAAGTTGCAATACCCCCCGAAAGGAACAATTTCGCTTCAAAATGGCCAAAAGTTGCAATACCCCCCCAAAGGAACAATTTCGCCTCAAAATGGCAAAAAATTGCAATACCCCCCCAAAGGAACAATTTCACCTCAAAATGCCGAAAAGTTGCAATACGGGGGGTATTGTATACCCCCCGAAAGGAACAATAATACCCCCCGAAAGGAACAATTTCGCTTCAAAATGGCCAAAAGTTGTAATACCCCCCAAAGGAACAATTTCGCCTCAAAATGCCGAAAAGTTGCAATACCCCCCGAAATGAACAATTTCGCTTCAAAATGGCCAAAAGTTGCAATACCCCCCCAAAGGAACAATTTCGCCTCAAAATGGCAAAAAATTGCAATACCCCCCCAAAGGAACAATTTCGCTTCAAAATGGCCAAAAGTTGCAATACCCCCCCAAAGGAACAATTTCGCCTCAAAATGGCAAAAAATTGCAATACCCCTCCAAAGGAACAATTTCGCCTCAAAATGCCGAAAAGTTGAAATACCCCCCCAAAGGAACAATGTCGCTTCAAAATGGACAAAAGTTGCAATACCCCCCCAAAGGAACAATTTCGCTTTAAAATGGCCAAAAGTTGCAATACCCCCCAAAGGAACAATTTCACCTCAAAATGCCGAAAAGTTGCAATACGGGGGGTATTGCATACCGCCCGAAAGGAACAATAATACCCCCCGAAAGGAACAATTTCGCTTCAAAATGGCCAAAAGTTGTAATACCCCCCAAAGGAACAATTTCGCCTCAAAATGCCGAAAAGTTGCAATACCCCCCGAAAGGAACAATTTCGCTTCAAAATGGCCAAAAGTTGTAATACCCCCCAAAAGAACAATTTCGCCTCAAAATGCCGAAAAGTTGCAATACCCCCCGAAAGGAACAATTTTGCTTCAAAATGGCCAAAAGTTGCAATACCTTCCCAAAGGAACAATTTCGCTTCAAAATGGATAAAAGTTGCAATACCCCCCCAAAGGAACAATTTCGCCTTTAAAATGGAAAAAAATCGCAATACCCCCCCAAAGGAACAATTTCGCCTCAAAATGCCGAAAAGTTGCAATACCTCCCGAAAGGAACAGTTTCCCTTCAGAATGGCCAAAAGTTGCAATACCCCCCAAAGGAAAAATTTCGCCTCAAAATGGCTAAAAAATGCAATACCCCCCCAAAGGAACAATTTCACCTCAAAATGCCGAAAAGTTGCAATACCCCCCGAAAGGAACAATTTCGCTTCAAAATGGCCAAAAGATGCAAAACCCCCCAAAGCAACAGTTTCGCCTCAAAATTGGCAAAAAATTGCAATACCCCCCCAAAGGAACAATTTCGCCTCAAAATGGCCAAAAATTATAATACCCCCCAAAGGAACAATTTCGCTTCAATATGGCCAAAAGTTGCAATACCCCCCCAAAGGAACAATTTTGCTTCAAAATAGCCAAAAGTTGCAATACCCCCCAAAGGAACAATTTCGCCTCAAAATGCCGAAAAGTTGCCATACCCCCCGAAAGGAACAATTTCGCTTCAAAATGGCCAAAAGTTGCAATACCCCCCCAAAGGAACAATTTCGCCTCAAAATGGCAAAAAATTGCAATACCCCCCCAAAGGAACAATTTCACCTCAAAATGCCAAAAAGTTGCAATACCCCCCAAAAGGAACAATTTCGCTTCAAAATGGCCAAAAGATGCAATACCCCCCCAAAGCAACAATTTCGCCTCAAAATGGCAAAAAATTGCAATACCCCCCCAAAGGAACAATTTCGCTTCAAAATGGCCAAAAGTTGAAATACCCCCCCAAAGGAACAATTTCGCCTCAATATGGCCAAAAGTTGCAATACCCCCCAAGGAACAATTTCGCCTCAAAATGCCGAAAAGTTGCAATACCCCCCGAAAGGAACAATTTTGCTTCAAAATGCCGAAAAGTTGCAATACCCCCCGAAAGGAACAATTTCGCCTCAAAATGCCAAAAAGTTGCAATACCCCCCGAAAGGAACAATTTCGCTTCAAAATGGCGAAAAGTTGCAATACCCCCCCAAAGGAACAATTTCGCCTCAAAATCCTGAAAAGTTGCAATACACCCCGAAAGGAACAATTTCGCTTCAAAATGGCCAAAAGTTGCAATACCCCCCCCAAAGGAACAATTTCGCCATAAAATGGCAAAAAATTGCAATACCCCCAAAGGAACAATTTTGCTTCAAAATGCCAAAAAGTTGCAATACCCCCCGAAAGGAACAATTTCGCTTCAAAATGGCCAAAAGTTGCAATACCCCCCCAAAGGAACAATTTAGCCTCAAAATGGCAAAAAATTGCAATACCCCCCAAAGAAACAATTTTGCTTCAAAATGGCAAAAAATTGCAATACTCCCACAAAGGAACAATTTCGCCTCAAAATGTCAAAAAATTGCAATACCCCCCCAAAGGAACAATTTCGCCTCAAAATGCCGAAAAGTTGCATTACCCCCCGAAAGGAACAATTTCGCTTCAAAATGGCCAAAAGTTGCAATACCCCCCCAAAGGAACAATTTCGCCTCAAAATGGAAAAAAATTGCAATACCCCCCCAAAGGAACAATTTCGCCTCAAAATGCCGAAAAGTTGCAATACCCCCCGAAAGGAACAATTTCGCTTCAAAATGGCCAAAAGTTGCAATACCCCCCCAAAGGAAAAATTTCACCTCAAAATGGCAAAAAATTGCAATACCCCCCGAAAGGAACAGTTTCGCCTCAAAATGCCGAAAAGTTGCAATACCCCCCGAAAGGAACAATTTCGCTTCAAAACGGCCAAAAGTTGCAATACCCCCCCAAAGGAACAATTTCGCCTCAAAATGCCGAAAAGTTGCAATACCTCCCGAAAGTAACAGTTTCCCTTCAAAATGGCCAAAAGTTGCAATACCCCCCAAAGGAAAAATTTCGCCTCAAAATGGCTAAAAAATGCAATACCCCCCAAAGGAACAATTTCACCTCAAAATGCCGAAAAGTTGCAATACCCCCCGAAAGGAACAATTTCGCTTCAAAATGGCCAAAAGATGCAAAACCCCCCAAAGCAACAGTTTCGCCTCAAAATTGGCAAAAAATTGCAATACCCCCCCAAAGGAACAATTTCGCCTCAAAATGGCCAAAAATTATAATACCCCCCAAAGGAACAATTTCGCTTCAATATGGCCAAAAGTTGCAATACCCCCCCAAAGGAACAATTTTGCTTCAAAATAGCCAAAAGTTGCAATACCCCCCAAAGGAACAATTTCGCCTCAAAATGCCGAAAAGTTGCCATACCCCCTGAAAGGAACAATTTCGCTTCAAAATGGCCAAAAGTTGCAATACCCCCCCAAAGGAACAATTTCGCCTCAAAATGGCAAAAAATTGCAATACCCCCCCAAAGGAACAATTTCACCTCAAAATGCCAAAAAGTTGCAATACCCCCCAAAAGGAACAATTTCGCTTCAAAATGGCCAAAAGATGCAATACCCCCCCAAAGCAACAATTTCGCCTCAAAATGGCAAAAAATTGCAATACCCCCCCAAAGGAACAATTTCGCTTCAAAATGGCCAAAAGTTGAAATACCCCCCCAAAGGAACAATTTCGCCTCAATATGGCCAAAAGTTGCAATACCCCCCAAGGAACAATTTCGCCTCAAAATGCCGAAAAGTTGCAATACCCCCCGAAAGGAACAATTTTGCTTCAAAATGCCGAAAAGTTGCAATACCCCCCGAAAGGAACAATTTCGCCTCAAAATGCCAAAAAGTTGCAATACCCCCCGAAAGGAACAATTTCGCTTCAAAATGGCGAAAAGTTGCAATACCCCCCCAAAGGAACAATTTCGCCTCAAAATCCTGAAAAGTTGCAATACCCCCCGAAAGGAACAATTTCGCTTCAAAATGGCCAAAAGTTGCAATACCCCCCCCAAAGGAACAATTTCGCCATAAAATGGCAAAAATTTGCAATACCCCCCAAAGGAACAATTTTGCTTCAAAATGCCAAAAAGTTGCAATACCCCCCGAAAGGAACAATTTCGCTTCAAAATGGCCAAAAGTTGCAATACCCCCCCAAAGGAACAATTTCGCCTCAAAATCCTGAAAAGTTGCAATACCCCCCGAAAGGAACAATTTCGCTTCAAAATGGCCAAAACTTGCAATACCCCCCCCAAAGGAACAATTTAGCCTCAAAATGGCAAAAAATTGCAATACCCCCCAAAGAAACAATTTTGCTTCAAAATGGCAAAAAATTGCAATACCCACCCAAAGGAACAATTTCGCCTCAAAATGTCAAAAAATTGCAATACCCCCCCAAAGGAACAATTTCGCCTCAAAATGCCGAAAAGTTGCATTACCCCCCGAAAGGAACAATTTCGCTTCAAAATGGCCAAAAGTTGCAATACCCCCCCAAAGGAACAATTTCGCCTCAAAATGCCGAAAAGTTGCAATACCCCCCGAAAGGAACAATTTCGCTTCAAAATGGCCAAAAGTTGTAATACCCCCCAAAAGAACAATTTCGCCTCAAAATGCCGAAAAGTTGCAATACCCCCCGAAAGGAACAATTTCGCTTCAAAATGGCCAAAAGTTGCAATACCTTCCCAAAGGAACAATTTCGCTTCAAAATGGCCAAAAGTTGCAATACCCCCCCAAAGGAACAATTTCGCCTCAAAATGGAAAAAAATCGCAATACCCCCCCAAAGGAACAATTTCGCCTCAAAATGCCGAAAAGTTGCAATACCTCCCGAAAGGAACAGTTTCCCTTCAGAATGGCCAAAAGTTGCAATACCCCCCAAAGGAAAAATTTCGCCTCAAAATGGCTAAAAAATGCAATACCCCCCCAAAGGAACAATTTCACCTCAAAATGCCGAAAAGTTGCAATACCCCCCGAAAGGAACAATTTCGCTTCAAAATGGCCAAAAGATGCAAAACCCCCCAAAGCAACAGTTTCGCCTCAAAATTGGCAAAAAATTGCAATACCCCCCCAAAGGAACAATTTCGCCTCAAAATGGCCAAAAATTATAATACCCCCCAAAGGAACAATTTCGCTTCAATATGGCCAAAAGTTGCAATACCCCCCCAAAGGAACAATTTTGCTTCAAAATAGCCAAAAGTTGCAATACCCCCCAAAGGAACAATTTCGCCTCAAAATGCCGAAAAGTTGCCATACCCCCCGAAAGGAACAATTTCGCTTCAAAATGGCCAAAAGTTGCAATACCCCCCCAAAGGAACAATTTCGCCTCAAAATGGCAAAAAATTGCAATACCCCCCCAAAGGAACAATTTCACCTCAAAATGCCAAAAAGTTGCAATACCCCCCAAAAGGAACAATTTCGCTTCAAAATGGCCAAAAGATGCAATACCCCCCCAAAGCAACAATTTCGCCTCAAAATGGCAAAAAATTGCAATACCCCCCCAAAGGAACAATTTCGCTTCAAAATGGCCAAAAGTTGAAATACCCCCCCAAAGGAACAATTTCGCCTCAATATGGCCAAAAGTTGCAATACCCCCCAAGGAACAATTTCGCCTCAAAATGCCGAAAAGTTGCAATACCCCCCGAAAGGAACAATTTTGCTTCAAAATGCCGAAAAGTTGCAATACCCCCCGAAAGGAACAATTTCGCCTCAAAATGCCAAAAAGTTGCAATACCCCCCGAAAGGAACAATTTCGCTTCAAAATGGCGAAAAGTTGCAATACCTCCCCAAAGGAACAATTTCGCCTCAAAATCCTGAAAAGTTGCAATACCCCCCGAAAGGAACAATTTCGCTTCAAAATGGCCAAAAGTTGCAATACCCCCCCAAAGGAACAATTTCGCCATAAAATGGCAAAAAATTGCAATACCCCCCAAAGGAACAATTTTGCTTCAAAATGCCAAAAAGTTGCAATACCCCCCGAAAGGAACAATTTCGCTTCAAAATGGCCAAAAGTTGCAATACCCCCCCAAAGGAACAATTTCGCCTCAAAATCCTGAAAAGTTGCAATACCCCCCGAAAGGAACAATTTCGCTTCAAAATGGCCAAAAGTTGCAATACCCCCCCCAAAGGAACAATTTAGCCTCAAAATGGAAAAAAAAATTGCAATACCCCCCAAAGAAACAATTTTGCTTCAAAATGGCAAAAAATTGCAATACTCCCCCAAAGGAACAATTTCGCCTCAAAATGTCAAAAAATTGCAATACCCCCCCAAAGGAACAATTTTGCCTCAAAATGCCGAAAAGTTGCATTACCCCCCGAAAGGAACAATTTCGCTTCAAAATGGCCAAAAGTTGCAATACCCCCCCAAAGGAACAATTTCGCCTCAAAATGGAAAAAAATTGCAATACCCCCCCAAAGGAACAATTTCGCCTCAAAATGCCGAAAAGATGCAATACCCCCCCAAAGCAACAATTTCGCTTTAAAATGGCCAAAAGTTGCAATACCCCCCAAAGGAACAATTTCACCTCAAAATGCCGAAAAGTTGCAATACGGGGGGTATTGCATACCGCCCGAAAGGAACAATAATACCCCCCGAAAGGAACAATTTTGCTTCAAAATGGCCAAAAGTTGTAATACCCCCCAAAGGAACAATTTCGCCTCAAAATGCCGAAAAGTTGCAATACCCCCCGAAAGGAACAATTTCGCTTCAAAATGGCTAAAAGTTGTAATACCCCCCAAAAGAACAATTTCGCCTCAAAATGCCGAAAAGTTGCAATACCCCCCGAAAGGAACAATTTCGCTTCAAAATGGCCAAAAGTTGCAATACCTTCCCAAAGGAACAATTTCGCTTCAAAATGGCCAAAAGTTGCAATACCCCCCCAAAGGAACAATTTCGCCTCAAAATGGAAAAAAATCGCAATACCCCCCCAAAGGAACAATTTCGCCTCAAAATGCCGAAAAGTTGCAATACCTCCCGAAAGGAACAGTTTCCCTTCAGAATGGCCAAAAGTTGCAATACCCCCCAAAGGAAAAATTTCGCCTCAAAATGGCTAAAAAATGCAATACCCCCCCAAAGGAACAATTTCACCTCAAAATGCCGAAAAGTTGCCATACCCCCCGAAAGGAACAATTTCGCTTCAAAATGGCCAAAAGTTGCAATACCCCCCCAAAGGAACACTTTCGCCTCAAAATGGCAAAAAATTGCAATACCCCCCCAAAGGAACAATTTCACCTCAAAATGCCAAAAAGTTGCAATACCCCCCAAAAGGAACAATTTCGCTTCAAAATGGCCAAAAGATGCAATACCCCCCCAAAGCAACAATTTCGCCTCAAAATGGCAAAAAATTGCAATACCCCCCCAAAGGAACAATTTCGCTTCAAAATGGCCAAAAGTTGAAATACCCCCCCAAAGGAACAATTTCGCCTCAATATGGCCAAAAGTTGCAATACCCCCCAAGGAACAATTTCGCCTCAAAATGCCGAAAAGTTGCAATACCCCCCGAAAGGAACAATTTTGCTTCAAAATGCCGAAAAGTTGCAATACCCCCCGAAAGGAACAATTTCGCCTCAAAATGCCAAAAAGTTGCAATACCCCCCGAAAGGAACAATTTCGCTTCAAAATGGCGAAAAGTTGCAATAGCTTCCCAAAGGAACAATTTCGCCTCAAAATCCTGAAAAGTTGCAATACCCCCCGAAAGGAACAATTTCGCTTCAAAATGGCCAAAAGTTGCAATACCCCCCCCAAAGGAACAATTTCGCCATAAAATGGCAAAAAATTGCAATACCCCCCAAAGGAACAATTTTGCTTCAAAATGCCAAAAAGTTGCAATACCCCCCGAAAGGAACAATTTCGCTTCAAAATGGCCAAAAGTTGCAATACCCCCACAAAGGAACAATTTCGCCACAAAATCCTGAAAAGTTGCAATACCCCCCGAAAGGAACAATTTTGCTTCAAAATGGCCAAAAGTTGCAATACCCCCCCCAAAGGAACAATTTCGCCTCAAAATGGCAAAAAATTGCAATACCCCCCAAAGAAACAATTTTGCTTCAAAATGGCAAAAAATTGCAATACCCCCCCAAAGGAACAATTTCGCCTCAAAATGTCAAAAAATTGCAATACCCCCCCAAAGGAACAATTTCGCCTCAAAATGCCGAAAAGTTGCATTACCCCCCGAAAGGAACAATTTCGCTTCAAAATGGCCAAAAGTTGCAATACCCCCCCAAAGGAACAATTTCGCCTCAAAATGGAAAAAAATTGCAATACCCCCCCAAAGGAACAATTTCGCCTCAAAATGCCGAAAAGATGCAATACCCCCCCAAAGCAACAATTTCGCCTCAAAATGAAAAAAAAAATTGCAATACCCCCCCAAAGGAACAATTTCGCTTCAAAATGCCGAAAAGTTGCAATACCCCCCCAAAGGTACAATTTCGCTTCAAAGTGGCCAAAAGTTGCAATATCCCCCCAAAGGAACAATTTCGCCTCAAAATGGAAAAAAATTGCAATACCCCCCCAAAGGAACAATTTCGCCTCAAAATGCCGAAAAGTTGCAATACCCCCCGAAAGGAACAATTTCGCTTCAAAATAGCCAAAAGTTGCAATACCCCCCCAAAGGAACAATTTCGCCTCAAAATGCCGAAAAGTTGCCATACCCCCCGAAAGGAACAATTTCGCTTCAAAATGGCCAAAAGTTGCAATACCCCCCAAAAGGAACAATTTCGCCTCAAAATGGCAAAAAATTGCAATACCCCCCCAAAGGAACAATTTCACCTCAAAATGTCAAAAAGTTGCAATACCCCCCAAGGAACAATTTCGCCTCAAAATGCCGAAAAGTTGCAATACCCCCCGAAAGGAACAATTTCGCTTGAAAATAGCCAAAAGTTGTAATACCCCCCAAAGGAACAATTTCGCCTCAAAATGCCGAAAAGTTGCAATACCCCCCGAAAGGAACATTTTTGCTTCAAAATGCCGAAAAGTTGCAATACCCCCCGAAAGGAACAATTTCGCCTCAAAATGCCAAAAAGTTGCAATACCCCCGAAAGGAACAATTTCGTTTCAAAATGGCCAAAAGTTGCAATACCCCCCCAAAGGAACAATTTCGCCTCAAAATCCTGAAAAGTTGCAATACCCCCCCGAAAGGAACAATTTCGCTTCAAAATGGCCAAAAGTTGCAATACCCCCCCAAAGGAACAATTTCGTCTCAAAATGGCAAAAAATTGCAATACCCCCAAAGGAACAATTTTGCTTCAAAATGCCAAAAAGTTGCAATACCCCCCGAAAGGAACAATTTCGCTTCAAAATGGCCGAAAGTTGCAATACCCCCCCCAAAGGAACAATTTCGCCTCAAAATCCTGAAAAGTTGCAATACCCCCCGAGAGGAACAATTTCGCTTCAAAATGGCCAAAAGTTGCAATAGCCCCCCCAAAGGAACAATTTCGCCTCAAAATGGCAAAAAATTGCAATACCCCCCAAAGGAACAATTTTGCTTCAAAATGGCAAAAAATTGCAATACCCACCCAAAGGAACAATTTCGCCTCAAAATGTCAAAAAATTGCAATACCCCCCCAAAGGAACAATTTCGCCTCAAAATGCCGAAAAGTTGCATTACCCCCCGAAAGGAACAATTTCGCTTCAAAATGGCCAAAAGTTGCAATACTCCCCCAAAGGAACAATTTCGCCTCAAAATGGAAAAAAATTGCAATACCCCCCCAAAGGAACAATTTCGCCTCAAAATGCCGAAAAGATGCAATACCCCCCAAAGCAACAATTTCGCCTCAAAATGAAAAAAAAATTGCAATACCCCCCAAAGGAACAATTTCGCTTCAAAATGCCGAAAAGTTGCAATACCCCCCCAAAGGTACAATTTCGCTTCAAAGTGGCCAAAAGTTGCAATATCCCCCCAAAGGAACAATTTCGCCTCAAAATGGAAAAAAATTGCAATACCCCCCCAAAGGAACAATTTCGCCTCAAAATGGCGAAAAGTTGCAATACCCCCCGAAAGGAACAATTTCGCTTCAAAATAGCCAAAAGTTGCAATACCCCCCCAAAGGAACAATTTCGCCTCAAAATGCCGAAAAGTTGCCATACCCCCCGAAAGGAACAATTTCGCTTCAAAATGGCCAAAAGTTGCAATACCCCCCAAAAGGAACAATTTCGCCTCAAAATGGCAAAAAATTACAATACCCCCCCAAAGGAACAATTTCACCTCAAAATGGCAAAAAATTGCAATACCCCCCAAAGGAACAATTTCGCTTCAAAATGGCCAAAAGTTGCAATACCCCCCCAAAGGAACAATTTCGCCTCAATATGGCCAAAAGTTGCAATACCCCTCAAGGAACAATTTCGCCTCAAAATGCCGAAAAGTTGCAATACCCCCCGAAAGGAACAATTTCGCTTGAAAATAGCCAAAAGTTGCAATACCCCCCAAAGGAACAATTTCGCCTCAAAATGCCGAAAAGTTGCAATACCCCCCGAAAGGAACATTTTTGCTTCAAAATGCCGAAAAGTTGCAATACCCCCCCAAAGGAACAATTTCGCCTCAAAATCCTGAAAAGTTGCAATACCCCCCGAAAGGAACAATTTCGCTTCAAAATGGCCAAAAGTTGCAATACCCCCCGCAAAGGAACAATTTCGCCTCAAAATGGCAAAAAATTGCAATACCCCCCAAAGGAACAATTTTGCTTCAAAATGGCCAAAAGTTGCAATACCCCCCAAAGGAACAATTTCGCCTCAAAATGGCAAAAAATTGCAATACCCCCCCAAAGGAACAATTTCGCCTCAAAATGTCAAAAAATTGCAATACCCCCCCAAAGGAACAATTTCGCCTCAAAATGCCGAAAAGTTGCAATACCCCCCCGAAAGGAACAATTTCGCCTCAAAATGAAAAAAAATTGCAATACCCCCCCAAAGCAACAATTTCGCCTCAAAATGGCAAAAAATTGCAATACCCCCCCAAAGGAACAATTTCACCTCAAAATGCCGAAAAGTTGCAATACTCCCCCAAAGGAACAATTTCGCCTCAAAATGCCGAAAAATTGCAATACCCCCTGAAAGGAACAATTTCGCTTCAAAATGGCAAAAAGATGCAATACCCCCCCAAAGCAACAATTTCGCCTCAAAATGAAAAAAAAATTGCAATACCCCCCCAAAGGAACAATTTCGCTTCAAAATGCCGAAAAGTTGCAATACCCCCCCAAAGGTACAATTTCGCCTCAAAATGCCGGAAAGTTGCAATACCCCCCCAAAGGAACAATTTCGCTTCAAAATGGCCAAAAGTTGCAATAGCCCCCCAAATGAACAATTTCGCCTCAAAATGGAAAAAAAATTGCAATACCCCCCCAAAGGAACAATTTCGCCTCAAAATGCCGGAAAGTTGCAATACCCCCCCAAAGGAACAAATTCGCCTCAAAATGGAAAAAAAATTGCAATACCCCCCCCAAAGGAACAATTTCGCCTCAAAATGCCGGAAAGTTGCAATACCCCCCCAAAGGAACAATTTCACCTCAAAATGGCCAAAAATTGTAATACCCCCAAAGGAACAATTTCGCTTCAATATGGCTAAAAGGTGCAATACCCCCCCAAAGGAACAATTTCGCCTCAAAATGGCAAAAAATTGCAATACCCCCAAAAGGAACAATTTCGCTTCAAAATGGCCAAAAGTTGCAATACCCCCCCAAAGGAACAATTTCGCCTCAAAATGGCAAAAAATTGCAATACCCACCCAAAGGAACAATTTTGCCTTAAAAATAGCCAAAAGTTGCAATACCCCCCCAAGGAACAATTTCACTTCAAAATGGCAAAAAGTTGCAATACCTCCTCAAAGGAACAATTTCGCTTCAAAATGGCAAAAAATTGCAATACCCCCCCAAAGGAACAATTTCGCTTCAAAATGGCCAATAGTTGCAATACCCCCCCCAAAGGAACAATTTTGCCTCAAAATGGTAAACATTGCAATACCCCCCAAAGTAACAATTTCGCTTCAATATGGCCAAAAGTTGCAATACCCCCCCAAAGGAACAATTTTGCCTTAAAAATAGCCAAAAGTTGCAATACCCCCCCAAGGAACAATTTCACTTCAAAATGGCAAAAAGTTGCAATACCTCCTCAAAGGAACAATTTCGCCTCAAAATGGCAAAAAATTGCAATACCCCCCCAAAGGAACAATTTCGCATCAAAATGCCGGAAAGTTGCAATACCCCCCCAAAGGAACAATTTCGCCTCAAAATGGCCAAAAATTGTAATACCCCCCAAAGGAACAATTTCGCTTCAATATGGCCAAAAGTTGCAATACCCCCCCAAAGGAACAATTTCGCCTCAAAATGCCAGAAAGTTGCAATACCCCCCGAAAGGAACAATTTCGCTTCAAAATGGCCAAAAGTTGCAATACCCCCCCAAAGGAACAATTTCGCCTCAAAATGGCAAAAAATTGCAATACCCCCCCAAAGTAACAATTTCGCCTCAAAATGCTGAAAAGTTGTAATACCCCCCGAAAGGAACAATTTCGCTTCAAAATGGCCAAAAGTTGCAATACCCCCCAAAGGAACAATTTCGTCTCAAAATGTCGAAAAGTTGCAATACCCCCCGAAAGGAACAATTTCGCTTCAAAATGGCCAAAAGTTTCAATACCCCCCCAAAGGAACAATTTCGCCTCAAAATGGAAAAAAATTGCAATACCCCCCAAAGGAACAATTTCGCTTCAAAATGCCGAAAAGTTGCAATACCCCCCCAAAGGAACAATTTCGCCTCAAAATGCCGAAAAGTTTCAATACCCCCCGAAACGCGTTCCTACACTCTACACTTACAGCTTCTTGTGCTCTGGCCAGTGTGACCGCGTTCCTACACTCTGCACTTACAGCTTCTTGTGCTCTGGCCAGTGTGACCGCGCTCCTACACTGTGCACTTCCAGGTTCTTGTGCTCTGGCCAGTGCTAACGCGCTTCTACACTCTGCACTTACAGCTTCTTGTGCTCCGGCCAGTGTGAATGTACTCCTACACTTTTGCACTTACAGCTTCTTGTGCTTCGGCCAGTGTGAACGCGCACCTACACTCTGCACTTATAGCTTCTTGTGTTCTGGGCAGTGTGTATGTGCTCCTACAGTCTGCACTCACAGCTTCTTGTGCTCCGGCCAGTGTAAACGCATTCCTACACTCTGTGACGCCCTGGCAAAACCAGGTAGTCACAAAAAAGGGTCCACCCTCCTTGATACCACCAAAAACCCACACCCAGGTACAACACACAGCCATTAAAGCCTAGGCACCCCCTCATGATAATAAGGAGACACCAGTGGGTGGGATCAGGCGGATGAGAACGCCCACCTAGGGGTCCTGAGGTGTCAGGGGCGGGAACACAGTAGATGAAGTTTGAGTTTGAACGGTGGAGGAGTTGTAGTGGAGTGGAAGCGAAATTGTTCCTTTGGGGGGGTATTGCAACTTTTTGCCATTTTGAAGTGAAATTGTTCCTTGGGGGGGGTATTGCACATTTTGGACATTTTTAAGGCGAAATTGTTCCTTTGGGGGGGGTATTGCAACTTTTTGCCATTTTGAAGTGAAATTGTTCCTTGGGGGGGTATTGCACCTTTTGGCCATTTTTAAGGCGAAATTGTTCCTTTGGGGGGTATTGCAATTTTTGGCCATTTTTAAGGTGAAATTGTTCCCTTGGTGAGGTATTGCAATTTTTTGCCATTTTGAGGCGAAATTGTTCCTTTGGGGGGGTATTGCAACTTTTGGCCATTATGAAGCGAAATTGTTCCTTTGGGGGGGTATTGCAATTTTTGGCCATTTTGAGGCGAAATTGTTCCTTTGGGGGGGGGTATTACAATTTTTGGCCATTTTGAGGCGAAATTGTTCCTTTGGAGGGGTATTGCAATTTTTTGCCATTTTGAAGCGAAATTGTTCCTTTGGGGGGTATTGCAATTTTTTGCCATTTTGAGGCGAAATTGTTCCTTTGGGGGGTATTGCAACTTTTGGTTATTTTTAAGGCAAAATTGTTCCTTTGGGGGGGTATTGCACCTTTTGTCTATTTTTAAGGCGAAATTGTTCCTTTTGGGGGTATTGCAATTTTTGGCCATTTTGAGGCGAAATTGTTCCTTTGGGGGGGTATTGCAACTTTTGTCTATTTTTAAGGCGAAATTGTTCCTTTTGGGGGTATTGCAATTTTTGGCCATTTTGAGGCGAAATTGTTCCTTTGGGGGGGTATTGCAACTTTTGGCCATTTTGAAGCGAAATTGTTCCTTTGGGGGGGTATTGCAACTTTTCGGCATTTTGAAGCGAAATTGTTCCTTTGGGGGGGTATTGCAACTTTTGGCCAATTTGAAGCGAAATTGTTCCTTTGGGGGGGTATTGCAACTTTTCAGCATTTTGAGGCGAAATTGTTACTTTGGGGGGGTATTGCAACTTTCCGGCATTTTGAGGCGAAATTGTTCCTTTGGGGGGGTATTGCAATTTTTTGCCATTTTGAGGCGAAATTGTTCCTTTGGGGGGGTATTGCAACTTTCCGGCATTTTGAGGCGAAAATGGTCCTTTGGGGGGGTATTGCAACTGTTGACCATTATGAGGCAAAATTGTTCCTTTGGGGGGGTATTGCAACTATTGGTCATTTTGAAGCGAAATTGTTCCTTTGGGGGGGTATTGCAATTTTTTGCCATTTTGAAGCGAAATTGTTCCTTTGAGGAGGAATTGGAACTTTTTGCCATTTTGAAGTGAAATTGTTCCTTGGGGGGGTATTGTAACTTTTGGCTATTTTTAAGGCAAAATTGTTCCTTTGGGTGGGTATTGCAATTTTTTGCCATTTTGAGGCGAATTTGTTCCTTTGGGGGGTATTGCAATTTTTTGCCACTTTGAGGCGAAATTGTTCCTTTGGGGGGTATTGCAACTTTTGGCCATATTGAAGCGAAATTGTTCCTTTGGGGGTATTACAATTTTTGGCCATTTTGAGGTGAAATTGTTTCTTTGGGGGGTATTGCAACTTTCCGGCATTTTGAGGCGAAATTGTTCCTTTGGGGGGGTATTGCAATTTTTTGCCATTTTGAGGCGAAATTGTTCCTTTGGGGGGGTATTGCAACTTTTGCCCATTTTGAAGCGAAATTGTTCCTTTGGGGGGGTATTGCAACTTTTCGGCATTTTGAAGCGAAATTGTTCCTTTGGCGGGGTATTGCAATTTTTTGCCATTTTGAGGCGAAATTGTTCCTTTGGGGGGGGTATTGCAACTTTTGGCCATTTTGAGGCGAAATTGTTCCTTTGGGGGGTATTGCAACTTTTGGCCATTTTGAAGCGAAATTGTTCCTTTGGGGGGTATTGCAATTTTTTGCCATTTTGAGGCGAAATTGTTCCTTTGGGGGGGTATTGCAACTTTTGGCCATTTTGAAGCGAAATTGTTCCTTTCGGGGTGTATTGCAACTTTTCAGCATTTTGAGGCGAAATTGTTCCTTTGGGGGGGTATTGCAATTTTTTGCCATTTTGAGGCGAAATTGTTCCTTTGGGGGGGTATTACAATTTTTGGCCATTTTGAGGCGAAATTGTTCCTTTGGGGGGGGTATTGCAACTTTCCGGCATTTTGAGGAGAAATTGTTCCTTTGGGAGGGTATTGCAATTTTTTACCATTTTGAGGCAAAATTGTTCCTTTGGGGGTGTATTGCAATTTTTTGCCATTTTGAGGCGAAATTGTTCCTTTGGGGGGGGGTATTGCAATTTTTTGCCATTTTAAGGCGAAATTGTTCTTTTGGGGGGTATTGCAATTTTTTGCCATTTTGAGGCGAAATTGTTCCTTTGGGGGGGTATTACAATTTTTGGCCATTTTGAAGCGAAATTGTTTCTTTGGGCGGTATTGCAACTTTTGGCCATTTTGAAGCGAAATTGTTCCTTTGGGGGTATTGCAATTTTTGGCCATTTTGAGGCGAAATTGTTCCTTTTGGGGGGTATTGCAACTTTTGGCCATTTTGAAGCGAAATTGTTCCTTTGGGGGGTATTACAATTTTTGTCCATTTTGAGGCGAAATTGTTCCTTTGGGGGGGTATTGCAACCGTTGGCCATTTTTAAGGCGAAATTGTTCCTTTTGGGGGGTGTTGTAACTTTTGGCCATTTTGAAGCGAAATTATTCCTTTGAGGAGGTATTGCAATTTTTTGCCATTTTGAGGCGAAATTGTTCCTTTGGGGGGGTATTGCAACTTTTGGCCATTTTGAAGCGAAATTGTTCCTTTGGGGGGTATTGCAACTTTTGGTTATTTTTAAGGCAAAATTGTTCCTTTGGGGGGGTATTGCACCTTTTGTCTATTTTTAAGGCGAAATTGTTCCTTTGGGGGGGTATTGCAATTTTTGGCCATTTTTAAGGCGAAATTGGTCCTTTGGGGGGGTATTGCAACTTTTGGCCATTTTGAAGCGAAATTGTTCCTTTGGGGGAGTATTACAATTTTTGGCCATTTTGAGGCGAAATTGTTCCTTTGGAGGGGTATTGCAATTTTTGGCCATTTTGAGGCGAAATTGTTCCTTTGGGGGGGTATTGCAACTTTCCGGCATTTTGAGGCGAAATTGTTCCTTAGGGGGGGTATTGCAACTGTTGACCATTATGAGGCAAAATTGTTCCTTTGGGGGGGTATTGCAACTATTGGTCATTTTGAAGCGAAATTGTTCCTTTGGGGGGTATTGCAATTTTTTGCCATTTTGAAGCGAAATTGTTCCTTTGAGGAGGAATTGCAACTTTTTGCCATTTTGTAGTGAAATTGTTCCTTGGGGGGGTATTGCAACTTTTGGCTATTTTTAAGGCAAAATTGTTCCTTTGGGTGGGTATTGCAATTTTTTGCCATTTTGAGGCGAATTTGTTCCTTTGGGGGGTATTGCAATTTTTTGCCATTTTGAGGCGAAATTGTTCCTTTGGGGGGTATTGCAACTTTTGGCCATATTGAAGCGAAATTGTTCCTTTGGGGGTATTACAATTTTTGGCCATTTTGAGGTAAAATTGTTTCTTTGGGGGGGTATTGCAACTTTCCGGCATTTTGAGGCGAAATTGTTCCTTTGGGGGGGTATTGCAATTTTTTGCCATTTTGAGGCGAAATTGTTCCTTTGGGGGGGTATTGCAACTTTTGGCCATTTTGAAGCGAAATTGTTCCTTTGGGGGGGTATTGCAACTTTTCGGCATTTTGAAGCGAAATTGTTCCTTTGGCGGGGTATTGCAATTTTTTGCCATTTTGAGGCGAAATTGTTCCTTTGGGGGGGGTATTGCAACTTTTGGCCATTTTGAGGCGAAATTGTTCCTTTGGGGGGTATTGCAACTTTTGGCCATTTTGAAGCGAAATTGTTCCTTTGGGGGGGTATTGCAATTTTTTGCCATTTTGAGGCGAAATTGTTCCTTTGGGGAGGTATTGCAACTTTTGGCCATTTTGAAGCGAAATTGTTCCTTTCGGGGTGTATTGCAACTTTTCAGCATTTTGAGGCGAAATTGTTCCTTTGGGGGGGTATTGCAATTTTTTGCCATTTTGAGGCGAAATTGTTCCTTTGGGGGGGTATAGCAACTTTTGGCCATTTTGAAGCGAAATTGTTCCTTTCGGGGGGTATTGCAACTTTTCAGCATTTTGAGGCGAAATTGTTCCTTTGGGGGGGTATTGCAATTTTTTGCCATTTTGAGGCGAAATTGTTCCTTTGGGGGGGTATTGCAACTTTTGGCCATATTGAAGCGAAATTGTTCCTTTGGGGGGGTATTACAATTTTTGGCCATTTTGAGGCGAAATTGTTCCTTTGGGGGGGTATTGCAACTTTCCGGCATTTTGAGGAGAAATTGTTCCTTTGGGAGGGTATTGCAATTTTTTACCATTTTGAGGCAAAATTGTTCCTTTGGGGGTGTATTGCAATTTTTTGCCATTTTGAGGCGAAATTGTTCCTTTGGGGGGTGTTGTAACTTTTGGCCATTTTGAAGCGAAATTATTCCTTTGAGGAGGTATTGCAATTTTTTGCCATTTTGAGGCGAAATTGTTCCTTTGGGGGGGTATTGCAACTTTTGGTCATTTTGAAGCGAAATTGTTCCTTTGGGGGGTATTGCAACTTTTGGTTATTTTTAAGGCAAAATTGTTCCTTTCGGGGGGTATTGCACCTTTTGTCTATTTTTAAGGCGAAATTGTTCCTTTGGGGGGTATTGCAATTTTTGGCCATTTTTAAGGCGAAATTGGTCCTTTGGGGGGGTATTGCAACTTTTGGCCATTTTGAAGCGAAATTGTTCCTTTGGGGGTGTATTACAATTTTTGGCCATTTTGAGGCGAAATTGTTCCTTTGGAGGGGTATTGCAATTTTTGGCCATTTTGAGGCGAAATTGTTCCTTTGGGGGGGTATTGCAATTTTTTGCCATTTTGAAGCGAAATTGTTCCTTTGAGGAGGAATTGCAACTTTTTGCCATTTTGAAGTGAAATTGTTCCTTGGGGGGGTATTGCAACTTTTGGCTATTTTTAAGGCAAAATTGTTCTTTTGGGTGGGTATTGCAATTTTTTGCCATTTTGAGGCGAATTTGTTCCTTTGGGGGGTATTGCAATTTTTTGCCATTTTGAGGCGAAATTGTTCCTTTGGGGGGTATTGCAACTTTTGGCCATATTGAAGCGAAATTGTTCCTTTGGGGGTATTACAATTTTTTGCCATTTTGAGGTGAAATTGTTCCTTTGGGGGGGTATTGCAACTTTCCGGCATTTTGAGGCGAAATTGTTCCTTTGGGGGGGTATTGCAATTTTTTGCCATTTTGAGGCGAAATTGTTCTTTTGGGGGGGTATTGCAACTTTTGGCCATTTTGAAGCGAAATTGTTCCTTTCGGGGGGTATTGCAACTTTTCAGCATTTTGAGGCGAAATTGTTCCTTTGGGGGGGTATTGCAATTTTTTGCCATTTTGAGGCAAAATTGTTGCTTTGGGGGGGTATTGCAACTTTTGGCCATATTGAAGCGAAATTGTTCCTTTGGGGGTGTATTACAATTTTTGGCCATTTTGAGGCAAAATTGTTCCTTTGGGGGGGTATTGCAACTTTTGGCCATTTTGAAGCGAAATTGTTCCTTTCGGGGGGTATTGCAACTTTTCAGCATTTTGAGGCGAAATTGTTCCTTTGGGGGGGTATTGCAATTTTTGGCCATTTTGAGGCGAAATTGTTCCTTTGGGGGGGTATTGCAACTTTCCGGCATTTTGAGGCGAAATTGTTCCTTTGGGAGGGTATTGCAATTTTTTACCATTTTGAGGCAAAATTGTTCCTTTGGGGGGGTATTGCAATTTTTTGCCATTTTGAGGCGAAATTGTTCCTTTGGGGGGGTATTGCAATTTTTTGCCATTTTGAGGCGAAATTGTTCTTTTGGGGGGTATTGCAATTTTTTGCCATTTTGAGGCGAAATTGTTCCTTTGGGGGGGTATTACAATTTTTGCCCATTTTGAAGCGAAATTGTTTCTTTGGGCGGTTTTGCAACTTTTGGCCATTTTGAAGCGAAATTGTTACTTTGGGGGTATTGCAAGTTTTGGCCATTTTGAGGCGAAATTGTTCCTTTTGGGGGGTATTGCAACTTTTGGCCATTTTGAAGCGAAATTGTTCCTTTGGGGGGTATTACAATTTTTGTCCATTTTGAGGCGAAATTGTTCCTTTGGGGGGGTATTGCAACCGTTGGCCATTTTTAAGGCGAAATTGTTCTATTTGGGGGGTGTTGTAACTTTTGGCCATTTTGAAGCGAAATTATTCCTTTGAGGAGGTATTGCAATTTTTTGCCATTTTGAGGCGAAATTGTTCCTTTGGGGGGGTATTGCAACTTTTGGCCATTTTGAAGCGAAATTGTTCCTTTGGGGGGGTATTGCAACTTTTCGGCATTTTGAAGCGAAATTGTTCCTTTGGGGGGGTATTGCAATTTTTTGCCATTTTGAGGCGAAATTGTTCCTTTGGGGGATTATTGCAACTTTTGGCCATTTTGAAGCGAAATTGTTCCTTTCGGGGGGTATTGCAACTTTTCGGCATTTTGAGGCGAAATTGTTCCTTTGGGGGGTATTGCAACTTTTGGCCATTTTGAAGCGAAATTGTTCCTTTGGGGGGGTACTGCAATTTTTTGCCATTTTGAGGCGAAATTGTTCCTTTGGGGGGGTATTGCATTTTTTGGCCATTTTGAAACGAAATTTTTCCTTTCGGGGGGTATTGCAACTTTTCAGCATTTTGAGGCGAAATTGTTACTTTGGGGGGTATTGCAACTTTCCGGCATTTTGAGGCGAAATTGTTCCTTTGGGGAGGTATTGCAACTTTTGGCTATTTTGAAGCGAAATTGTTCCTTTGGGGGGGTATTGCAACTTTTCGGCATTTTGAAGCGAAATTGTTCCTTTGGGGGGGTATTGCAATTTTTTGCCATTTAAGGCGAAATTGTTCCTTTGGGGGGGTATTGCAACTTTTGGCCATTTTGAAACGAAATTGTTCCTTTCGGGGGGTATTTCAACTTTTCGGCATTTTGAGGCGAAATTGTTCCTTTGGGGGGGTACTGCAATTTTTTGCCATTTTGAGGCGAAATTGTTCCTTTGGGGGGGTATTGCATTTTTTGGCCATTTTGAAGCGAAATTGTTCCTTTGGGGGGGTATTGCAACTTTTGGCCATATTGAAGCGAAATTGTTCCTTTGGGGGGGTATTGCAACTTTCCGGCATTTTGAGGCGAAATTGTTCCTTTGGGAGGGTATTGCAACTTTTGGCCATTTTGAAGCGAAATTGTTCCTTTGGGGGGTATTGCAATTTTTTGCCATTTTGAGGCGAAATTGTTACTTTGGGGGGGTATTGCAACTTTTGGCCATATTGAAGCGAAATTGTTCCTTTGGGGGAGTATTGCAACTTTTCAGCATTTTGAGGCGAAAATTTTACTTTGGGGGGTATTGCAACTTTCCGGCATTTTGAGGCGAAATTGTTCCTTTGTGGGGGTATTGCAATTTTTTGCCATTTTGAGGCGAAATTGTTCCTTTGGGGGGTATTGCAACTTTCGGCCATTTTGAAGCGAAATTGTACCTTTGGGGGGGTATTGCAACTTTTCGGCATTTTGAAGCGAAATTGTTCCTTTTGGGGGGTATTGCAATTTTTTTTTCATTTTGAGGCGAAATTGTTGCTTGGGGGGGTATTGCAACTTTTGGCCATATTGAAGCGAAATTGTTCCTTTGGGGGGGTATTAAAATTTTTGGCCATTTTGAGGCGAAATTGTTCCGTTAAGGGGGGTATTGCAATTTTTTGCCATTTTGAGGCGAAATTGTTCCTTTGGGGTGGTATTGCAACTTTTGGCCATTTTGAAGCGAAATTGTTCCTTTGGGGGGGTATTGCAACTTTTGGCCATTTTGAAGCGAAATTGTTCCTTTGGGGGGGTATTGCAACTTTTCGGCATTTTGAGGCGAAATTGTTCCTTTGGGGGGGTACTGCAATTTTTTTTACATTTTGAGGCGAAATTGTTCCTTTGGGGGGGTATTGCAACTTTTGGCCATTTTGAAGCGAAATTGTTCCTTTCGGGGGGTATTGCAACTTTTCAGCATTTTGAGGCGAAATTGTTCCTTTGGGGGGGTATTGCAACTTTTGGCCATTTTGAAGCGAAATTGTTCCTTTCGGGGGGTATTGCAACTTTTCGGCATTTTGAGGCGAAATTGTTCCTTTCGGAGGGTATTGCAATTTTTTGCCATTTTGAGGCGAAATTGTTCCTTTGGGGGGGTATTGTAACTTTTGGCCATTTTGAAGCGAAATTGTTCCTTTGGGTGGGTATTGCAATTTTTTGCCATTTTGAGGCAAAATTCTTGCTTTGGGGGGGTATTGCAACTTTTGGCCATTTTGAAGCGAAATTGTTCCTTTCGGGGGGTATTGCAACTTTTCGGCATTTTAAAGCGAAATTGTTCCTTTTGGGGGGTATTGCAATTTTTTTTTCATTTTGAGGCGAAATTCTTGCTTGGGTGGGTATTGCAACTTTTGGCCATATTGAAGCGAAATTGTTCCTTTGGGGGGGTATTACAATTTTTGGCCATTTTGAGGCGAAATTGTTCCATTAAGGGGGGTATTGCAATTTTTTGCCATTTTGAGGCGAAATTGTTCCTTTGGGGGGGTATTGCAACTTTTCGGCATTTTGAGGCGAAATTGTTCCTTTGGGGGGGTATTGCAATTTTTTGCCATTTTGAGGCGAAATTGTTCCTTTGGGGGGGTATTGCAACTTTTGGCCATTTTGAAGCGAAATTGTTCCTTTGGGGGGGTATTGCAACTTTTCGGCATTTTGAGGCGAAATTGTTCCTTTGGGGACGTATTGCAATTTTTTGCCATTTTGAGGCGAAATTGTTCCTTTGGGGGGGTATTGCATCTTTTGGCCATTTTGAAGCGAAATTGTTCCTTTCGGGGGGTATTGCAACTTTTCGGCATTTTGAGGCGAAATTGTTCCTTGGGGGGTATTGCAATTTTTTGCCATTTTGAGGCGAAATTGTTCCTTTGGGGGGTATTGCAACTTTTGGCCATTTTGAAGCGAAATTGTTCCTTTCGAAGGGTATTGCAACTTTTCGGCATTTTGAGGCGAAATTGTTCCTTTGGGGGGTATTACAATTTTTGGCCATTTTGAGGCGAAATTGTTCCTTTGGGGGGGTATTACAATTTTTGGCCATTTTGAAGCGAAATTGTACCTTTGGGGGGGTATTGTAACTTTTCGGCATTTTGAAGCGAAATTGTTCCTTTTGGGGGGTATTGCAATTTTTTGCCATTTTGAGGCGAAATTGTTCCTTTGGGGGGGTATTGCAACTTTTGGCCATTTTGAAGCGAAATTGTTCCTTTGGGGGATTTTGCAATTTTTTGCCATTTTGAGGCAAAATTGTTCCTTTGGGGGGTATTGCAACTTTTGGCCATTTTGAAGCGAAATTGTTCCTTTCGAAGGGTATTGCAACTTTTCGGCATTTTGAGGCGAAATTGTTCCTTTGGGGGGTATTACAATTTTTGGCCATTTTGAGGCGAAATTGTTCCTTTGGGGGGGTATTACAATTTTTGGCCATTTTGAAGCGAAATTGTACCTTTGGGGGGGTATTGTAACTTTTCGGCATTTTGAGGCGAAATTGTTCCTTTGGGGGAGTATTGCAATTTTTTTTCCATTTTGAGGCGAAATTGTTCCTTTGGGGGGGTATTGCAACTTTCGGCCATTTTGAAGCGAAATTGTACCTTTGGGGGGGTATTGCAACTTTTCGGCATTTTGAAGCGAAATTGTTCCTTTTGGGGGGTATTGCAATTTTTTTTTCATTTTGAGGCGAAATTGTTGCTTGGGGGGGTATTGCAACTTTTGGCCATATTGAAGCGAAATTGTTCCTTTGGGGGGGTATTAAAATTTTTGGCCATTTTGAGGCGAAATTGTTCCGTTAAGGGGGGTATTGCAATTTTTTGCCATTTTGAGGCGAAATTGTTCCTTTGGGGTGGTATTGCAACTTTTGGCCATTTTGAAGCGAAATTGTTCCTTTGGGGGGGTATTGCAACTTTTGGCCATTTTGAAGCGAAATTGTTCCTTTGGGGGGGTATTGCAACTTTTCGGCATTTTGAGGCGAAATTGTTCCTTTGGGGGGGTACTGCAATTTTTTTTACATTTTGAGGCGAAATTGTTCCTTTGGGGGGGTATTGCAACTTTTGGCCATTTTGAAGCGAAATTGTTCCTTTCGGGGGGTATTGCAACTTTTCGGCATTTTGAGGCGAAATTGTTCCTTTGGGGGGGTATTGCAACTTTTGGCCATTTTGAAGCGAAATTGTTCCTTTCGGGGGGTATTGCAACTTTTCGGCATTTTGAGGCGAAATTGTTCCTTTCGGAGGGTATTGCAATTTTTTGCCATTTTGAGGCGAAATTGTTCCTTTGGGGGGGTATTGTAACTTTTGGCCATTTTGAAGCGAAATTGTTCCTTTGGGTGGGTATTGCAATTTTTTGCCATTTTGAGGCAAAATTCTTGCTTTGGGGGGTATTGCAACTTTTGGCCATTTTGAAGCGAAATTGTTCCTTTCGGGGGGTATTGCAACTTTTCGGCATTTTAAAGCGAAATTGTTCCTTTTGGGGGGTATTGCAATTTTTTTTTCATTTTGAGGCGAAATTCTTGCTTGGGTGGGTATTGCAACTTTTGGCCATATTGAAGCGAAATTGTTCCTTTTGGGGGGGTATTACAATTTTTGGCCATTTTGAGGCGAAATTGTTCCATTAAGGGGGGTATTGCAATTTTTTGCCATTTTGAGGCGAAATTGTTCCTTTGGGGGGTATTGCAACTTTTCGGCATTTTGAGGCGAAATTGTTCCTTTGGGGGGGTATTGCAATTTTTTGCCATTTTGAGGCGAAATTGTTCCTTTGGGGGGGTATTGCAACTTTTGGCCATTTTGAAGCGAAATTGTTCCTTTGGGGGGGTATTGCAACTTTTCGGCATTTTGAGGCGAAATTGTTCCTTTGGGGGGGTATTGCAATTTTTTTTCCATTTTGAGGCGAAATTGTTCCTTTGGGGGGGGGTATTACAATTTTTGGCCATTTTGAGGCGAAATTGTTCCTTTGGGGACGTATTGCAATTTTTTGCCATTTTGAGGCGAAATTGTTCCTTTGGGGGGGTATTGCATCTTTTGGCCATTTTGAAGCGAAATTGTTCCTTTCGGGGGGTATTGCAACTTTTCGGCATTTTGAGGCGAAATTGTTCCTTGGGGGGTATTGCAATTTTTTGCCATTTTGAGGCGAAATTGTTCCTTTGGGGGGTATTGCAACTTTTGGCCATTTTGAAGCGAAATTGTTCCTTTCGGGGGGTATTGCAACTTTTCGGCATTTTGAGGCGAAATTGTTCCTTTGGGGGGGTATTACAATTTTTGGCCATTTTGAGGCGAAATTGTTCCTTTGGGGGGGTATTACAATTTTTGGCCATTTTGAAGCGAAATTGTACCTTTGGGGGGGTATTGTAACTTTTCGGCATTTTGAAGCGAAATTGTTCCTTTTGGGGGGTATTGCAATTTTTTGCCATTTTGAGGCGAAATTGTTCCTTTGGGGGGGTATTGCAACTTTTGGCCATTTTGAAGCGAAATTGTTCCTTTCGGGGGGTATTGCAACTTTTCGGCATTTTGAGGCGAAATTGTTCCTTTCGGAGGGTATTGCAATTTTTTGCCATTTTGAGGCGAAATTGTTCCTTTGGGGGGGTATTGTAACTTTTGGCCATTTTGAAGCGAAATTGTTCCTTTGGGTGGGTATTGCAATTTTTTTTTCATTTTGAGGCAAAATTCTTGCTTGGGGGGGTATTGCAACTTTTGGCCATATTGAAGCGAAATTGTTCCTTTGGGGGGGTATTACAATTTTTGGCCATTTTGAGGCGAAATTGTTCCATTAAGGGGGGTATTGCAATTTTTTGCCATTTTGAGGCGAAATTGTTCCTTTGGGGGGGTATTGCAACTTTTCGGCATTTTGAGGCGAAATTGTTCCTTTGGGGGGGTATTGCAATTTTTTGCCATTTTGAGGCGAAATTGTTCCTTTGGGGGGGTATTGCAACTTTTGGCCATTTTGAAGCGAAATTGTTCCTTTGGGGGGTTATTGCAACTTTTCGGCATTTTGAGGCGAAATTGTTCCTTTGAGGGGGTATTGCAATTTTTTTTCCATTTTGAGGCGAAATTGTTACTTTGGGGGGGTATTACAATTTTTGGCCATTTTGAGGCGAAATTGTTCCTTTGGGGGGGTATTGCAATTTTTTGCCATTTTGAGGCGAAATTGTTCCTTTGGGGGGGTATTGCATCTTTTGGCCATTTTGAAGCGAAATTGTTCCTTTCGGGGGGTATTGCAACTTTTCGGCATTTTGAGGCGAAATTGTTCCTTGGGGGGTATTGCAATTTTTTGCCATTTTGAGGCGAAATTGTTCCTTTGGGGGGTATTGCAACTTTTGGCCATTTTGAAGCGAAATTGTTCCTTTCGGGGGGTATTGCAACTTTTCGGCATTTTGAGGCGAAATTGTTCCTTTGGGGGGGTATTACAATTTTTGGCCATTTTGAGGCGAAATTGTTCCTTTGGGGGGGTATTACAATTTTTGGCCATTTTGAGGCGAAATTGTTCCTTTGGGGGGGTATTGCAATTTTTTGCCATTTTGAAGCGAAATTGTTCCTTTGGGGGGGTATTGCAACTTTTTGCAATTTTGAAGCGAAATTGTTCCTTTGGGAGGGTATTGCAACTTTTCGGCATTTTGAGGCGAAATTGTTCCTTTGGGGGGGTATTGCAACTTTTGCCATTTTGAAGCGAAATTGTTCCTTTGGGGGGGTATTGCAATTTTTTGCCATTTTGAGGCAAAATTGTTCCTTTGGGGGGTTATTGCAACTTTTGCCATTTTGAAGCGAAATTGTTCCTTTGGGGGGGTATTGCAATTTTTTGCCATTTTGAGGCAAAATTGTTCCTTTGGGGGGGTATTGCAACTTTTGCCATTTTGAAGCGAAATTGTTCCTTTGGGGGGTATTGCAATTTTTTGCCATTTTGAGGCAAAATTGTTCCTTTGGGGGGTATTGCAACTTTTGGCCATTTTGAAGCGAAATTGTTCCTTTCGGTGGGTATTGCCACTTCGGCATTTTGAGACGAAATTGTTCCCTTGGGGGGGTATTGCAATTTTTTTTCCATTTTGAGGCGAAATTGTTCCTTTGGCGGGGTATTGCAACTTTTGGCCATTTTGAAGCGAAATTGTTCTTTTCGGGGGGTATTGCAACTTTTCGGCATTTTGAGGCGAAATTGTTCCTTTGGGGGGGTATTGCAACTTTTGGCCATTTTGAAGCGAAATTGTTCCTTTCGGGGGGTATTGCAACTTTTCGGCATTTTGAGGCGAAATTGTTCCTTTGGGGGGGTATTGTAATTTTTTGCCATTTTGAGGCGAAATTGTTCCTTTGGGGGGTATTGCAACTTTTGACCATTTTGAAGCGAAATTGTTCCTTTCGGGGGGTATTCAACTTTTCGGCAATTTGATGCGAAATTGTTCCTTTGGGGGGGAATTGCAACTTTTGGCCATTTTGAAGCGAAATTGTTCCTTTCGGGGGGTATTGCAACTTTTCGGCATTTTGAGGCGAAATTGTTCCTTTGGGGGGTATTGCAACTTTTGACCATTTTGAAGCGAAATTGTTCCTTTCGGGGGGTATTGCAACTTTCCGGCATTTTGAGGTGAAATTGTTCCTTTGGGGGGTATTGCAATTTTTTGCCATTTTGAGGCGAAATTGTTCCTTTGGGGGGTATTGCACCTTTTGGCCATTTTGAAGCGAAATTGTTCCTTTCGGGGGGTATTGCAACTTTTCGGCATTTTGAGGCGAAATTGTTCCTTTGGGGGGTATTGCAATTTTTTGCCATTTTGAGGCGAAATTGTTCCTTTCGGGGGCAATTGCAACTTTTCGGCATTTTGAGGCGAAATTGTTCCTTTGGGGGGGTATTGCAATTTTTTGCCATTTTGAGGCGAAATTGTTCCTTTGGGGGGTATTGCAACTTTTGGCCATTTTGAAGCACATTGTTCCTTTCGGGGGGTATTGCAACTTTTCGGCATTTTGAGGCGAAATTGTTCCTTTGGGGGGGTATTGCAATTTTTTGCCTATTTGAGGCGAAATTGTTCCTTCGGGGGGGTATTGCAACTTTTGGCCATATTGAAGCGAAATTGTTCCTTTGGGGGGTATTACAATTTTTGGCCATTTTGAGGCAAAATTGTTCCTTTGGGGGGGTATTGCAATTTTTTGCTATTTTGAGGCGAAATTGTTGCTTTGGGGGGGTATTGCATTTTTTGGCCATTTTGAAGCGAAATTGTTCCTTTCGGGGGGTATTGCAATTTTTTTTCGATTTTGAGGCGAAATTGTTCCTTTGGGGGGGTATTGCAATTTTTTTTCCATTTTGAGGCGAAATTGTTCCTTTGGGGGGGTATTGCGACTTTTTGGCATTTTGAAGCGAAATTGTTCCTTTGGGGGGGTATTGCAATTTTTTTTTTCATTTTGAGGCGAAATTGTTCCTTTGGGGGGGTATTGCAACTTTTGGCCATTTTGAAGCAAAATTGTTCCTTTCGGGGGGTATTGCAACTTCTTGGCATTTTGAGGCGAAATTGTTCCTTTTGGGGGGGTATTGCAATTTTTTGCCATTTTGAGTCGAAATTGTTCCTTTGGGGGGGCATTGCAACTTTTGGCCATTTTGAAGCGAAATTGTTCCTTTCGGGGGGTATTGCAACTTTTCGGCATTTTGAGGCGAAATTGTTCCTTTGGGGGGGTATTGCAATTTTTTGCCATTTTGAGGCGAAATTGTTCCTTTGGGGGGGTATTGCAACTTTTGACCATTTTGAAGCGAAATTGTTCCTTTCGGGGGGTATTGCAACTTTTCGGCATTTTGATGCGAAATTGTTCCTTTGGGGGGGAATTGCAACTTTTGGCCATTTTGAAGCGAAATTGTTCCTTTCGGGGGGTATTGCAACTTTTCGGCATTTTGAGGCGAAATTGTTCCTTGGGGGGTATTGCAATTTTTTGCCATTTTGAGGCGAAATTGTTCCTTTGGGGGGTATTACAACTTTTGGCCATTTTGAAGCGAAATTGTTCCTTTCGGGGGGTATTGCAACTTTTCGGCATTTTGAGGCGAAATTGTTCCTTTGGGGGGGTATTGCAATTTTTTGCCATTTTGAAGCGAAATTGTTCCTTTGGGGGGGTATTGCAACTTTTTGCAATTTTGAAGCGAAATTGTTCCTTTGGGAGGGTATTGCAACTTTTCGGCATTTTGAGGCGAAATTGTTCCTTTGGGGGGGTATTGCAATTTTTTGCCATTTTGAGGCAAAATTGTTCCTTTGGGGGGGTATTGCAACTTTTGCCATTTTGAAGCGAAATTGTTCCTTTGGGGGGGTATTGCAATTTTTTGCCATTTTGAGGCAAAATTGTTCCTTTGGGGGGGTATTGCAACTTTTGGCCATTTTGAAGCGAAATTGTTCCTTTCGGTGGGTATTGCCACTTCGGCATTTTGAGACGAAATTGTTCCCTTGGGGGGGTATTGCAATTTTTTTTCCATTTTGAGGCGAAATTGTTCCTTTGGCGGGGTATTGCAACTTTTGGCCATTTTGAAGCGAAATTGTTCTTTTCGGGGGGTATTGCAACTTTTCGGCATTTTGAGGCGAAATTGTTCCTTTGGGGGGGTATTGCAACTTTTGGCCATTTTGAAGCGAAATTGTTCCTTTCGGGGGGTATTGCAACTTTTCGGCATTTTGAGGCGAAATTGTTCCTTTGGGGGGGTATTGTAATTTTTTGCCATTTTGAGGCGAAATTGTTCCTTTGGGGGGTATTGCAACTTTTGACCATTTTGAAGCGAAATTGTTCCTTTCGGGGGGTATTCAACTTTTCGGCAATTTGATGCGAAATTGTTCCTTTGGGGGGGTATTGCGACTTTTTGGCATTTTGAAGCGAAATTGTTCCTTTGGGGGGGTATTGCAATTTTTTTTTTCATTTTGAGGCGAAATTGTTCCTTTGGGGGGGTATTGCAACTTTTGGCCATTTTGAAGCAAAATTGTTCCTTTCGGGTGGTATTGCAACTTCTTGGCATTTTGAGGCGAAATTGTTCCTTTTGGGGGGGTATTGCAATTTTTTGCCATTTTGAGTCGAAATTGTTCCTTTGGGGGGGCATTGCAACTTTTGGCCATTTTGAAGCGAAATTGTTCCTTTCGGGGGGTATTGCAACTTTTCGGCATTTTGAGGCGAAATTGTTCCTTTGGGGGGGGTATTGCAATTTTTTGCCATTTTGAGGCGAAATTGTTCCTTTGGGGGGGTATTGCAACTTTTGACCATTTTGAAGCGAAATTGTTCCTTTCGGGGGGTATTGCAACTTTTCGGCATTTTGATGCGAAATTGTTCCTTTGGGGGGGAATTGCAACTTTTGGCCATTTTGAAGCGAAATTGTTCCTTTCGGGGGGTATTGCAACTTTTCGGCATTTTGAGGCGAAATTGTTCCTTGGGGGGTATTGCAATTTTTTGCCATTTTGAGGCGAAATTGTTCCTTTGGGGGGTATTACAACTTTTGGCCATTTTGAAGCGAAATTGTTCCTTTGGGGGGTATTGCAATTTTTTGCCATTTTGAAGCGAAATTGTTCCTTTGGGGGGGTATTGCAACTTTTTGCAATTTTGAAGCGAAATTGTTCCTTTGGGAGGGTATTGCAACTTTTCGGCATTTTGAGGCGAAATTGTTCCTTTGGGGGGGTATTGCAATTTTTTGCCATTTTGAGGCAAAATTGTTCCTTTGGGGGGGTATTGCAACTTTTGCCATTTTGAAGCGAAATTGTTCCTTTGGGGGGGTATTGCAATTTTTTGCCATTTTGAGGCAAAATTGTTCCTTTGGGGCGGTATTGCAACTTTTGGCCATTTTGAAGCGAAATTGTTCCTTTCGGTGGGTATTGCCACTTCGGCATTTTGAGACGAAATTGTTCCCTTGGGGGGGTATTGCAATTTTTTTTCCATTTTGAGGCGAAATTGTTCCTTTGGCGGGGTATTGCAACTTTTGGCCATTTTGAAGCGAAATTGTTCTTTTCGGGGGGTATTGCAACTTTTCGGCATTTTGAGGCGAAATTGTTCCTTTGGGGGGGTATTGCAACTTTTGGCCATTTTGAAGCGAAATTGTTCCTTTCGGGGGGTATTGCAACTTTTCGGCATTTTGAGGCGAAATTGTTCCTTTGGGGGGGGTATTGTAATTTTTTGCCATTTTGAGGCGAAATTGTTCCTTTGGGGGGTATTGCAACTTTTGACCATTTTGAAGCGAAATTGTTCCTTTCGGGGGGTATTCAACTTTTCGGCAATTTGATGCGAAATTGTTCCTTTGGGGGGGAATTGCAACTTTTGGCCATTTTGAAGCGAAATTGTTCCTTTTGGGGGGTATTGCAACTTTTCGGCATTTTGAGGCGAAATTGTTCCTTTGGGGGGTATTGCAACTTTTGACCATTTTGAAGCGAAATTGTTCCTTTCGGGGGGTATTGCAACTTTCCGGCATTTTGAGGTGAAATTGTTCCTTTGGGGGGTATTGCAATTTTTTGCCATTTTGAGGCGAAATTGTTCCTTTGGGGGGTATTGCAACTTTTGGCCATTTTGAAGCGAAATTGTTCCTTTCGGGGGGTATTGCAACTTTTCGGCATTTTGAGGCGAAATTGTTCCTTTGGGGGGGTATTGCAATTTTTTGCCATTTTGAGGCGAAATTGTTCCTTTCGGGGGCAATTGCAACTTTTCTGCATTTTGAGGCGAAATTGTTCCTTTGGGGGGGTATTGCAATTTTTTGCCATTTTGAGGCGAAATTGTTCCTTTGGGGGGTATTGCAACTTTTGGCCATTTTGAAGCACATTGTTCCTTTCGGGGGGTATTGCAACTTTTCGGCATTTTGAGGCGAAATTGTTCCTTTGGGGGGGTATTGCAATTTTTTGCCTATTTGAGGCGAAATTGTTCCTTTGGGGGGGTATTGCAACTTTTGGCCATATTGAAGCGAAATTGTTCCTTTGGGGGGGGTATTACAATTTTTGGCCATTTTGAGGCAAAATTGTTCCTTTGGGGGGGGTATTGCAATTTTTTGCTATTTTGAGGCGAAATTGTTGCTTTGGGGGGGTATTGCATTTTTTGGCCATTTTGAAGGGAAATTGTTCCTTTCGGGGGGTATTGCAATTTTTTTTCGATTTTGAGGCGAAATTGTTCCTTTGGGGGGGTATTGCAATTTTTTTTCCATTTTGAGGCGAAATTGTTCCTTTGGGGGGGTATTGCGACTTTTCGGCATTTTGAAGCGAAATTGTTCCTTTGGGGGGGTATTGCAATTTTTTTTTTCATTTTGAGGCGAAATTGTTCCTTTGGGGGGGTATTGCAACTTTTGGCCATTTTGAAGCAAAATTGTTCCTTTCGGGGGGTATTGCAACTTCTTGGCATTTTGAGGCGAAATTGTTCCTTTTGGGGGGGTATTGCAATTTTTTGCCATTTTGAGTCGAAATTGTTCCTTTGGGGGGGCATTGCAACTTTTGGCCATTTTGAAGCGAAATTGTTCCTTTCGGGGGGTATTGCAACTTTTCGGCATTTTGAGGCGAAATTGTTCCTTTGGGGGGGTATTGCAATTTTTTGCCATTTTGAGGCGAAATTGTTCCTTTGGGGGGGTATTGCAACTTTTGGCCATATTGAAGCGAAATTGTTCCTTTGGGGGGGTATTACAATTTTTGACCATTTTGAGGCGAAATTGTTCCTTTGGGGGGGTATTGCAACTTTTCGGCATTTTGAGGTGAAATTGTTCCTTTGGGGGGTAATGCAATTTTTTGCCATTTTTAGGCGAAATTGTTCCTTTGGGGGGGTATTGCAACTTTTGGCCATTTTGAAGCGAAATTGTTCCTTTCGGGGGGTATTGCAACTTTTCGCCATTTTGAGGCGAAATTGTTCCTTTGGGGGGTATTGCAATTTTTTTTCCATTCTGAGGCGAAATTGTTCCTTTGGGGGGTTTTGCAACTTTTGGCCATTTTGAAGCGAAATTGTTCTTTCGAGGGTTATTGCAACTTTTCGGCATTTTGTGGCTAAATTGTTCCTTTGGGGGGTATTGCAACTTTTGGCCATTTTGAAGCGAAATTGTTCCTTTCGGGGGGTATTGCAACTTTTCGGCATTTTGAGGCGAAATTGTTCCTTTCGGAAGGTATTGCAATTTTTTGCCATTTTGAGGCGAAATTGTTCCTTTGGGGGGGTATTGTAACTTTTGGCCATTTTGAAGCGAAATTGTTCCTTTGGGGGGGTATTGCAATTTTTTTTTCCATTTTGAGGCGAAATTGTTCCTTTGGCGGGGTATTGCAACTTTTGGCCATTTTGAAGCGAAATTGTTCTTTTCGGGGGGTATTGCAACTTTTCGGCATTTTGAGGCGAAATTGTTCCTTTGGGGGGTATTGCAACTTTTGGCCATTTTGAAGCGAAATTGTTCCTTTCGGGGGGTATTGCAACTTTTCGCCATTTTGAGGCGAAATTGTTCCTTTGGGGGGTATTGCAACTTTTGACCATTTTGAAGCGAAATTGTTCCTTTCGGGGGGTATTGCAACTTTTCGGCATTTTGAGGCGAAATTGTTCCCTTTGGGGGGTATTGCAATTTTTTGCCATTTTGAGGCGAAATTGTTCCTTTGGGGGGTATTGCAACTTTTGGCCATTTTGAAGCGAAATTGTTCCTGTCGGGGGGTATTGCAACTTTTCGGCATTTTGAGGCGAAATTGTTCCTTTAGGGGGGTATTGCAATTTTTTGCCATTTTGAGGCGAAATTGTTCCTTTCGGGGGGAATTGCAACTTTTTGGCATTTTGAGGCGAAATTGTTCCTTTGGGGGGGTATTGCAATTTTTTGCCATTTTGAGGCGAAATTGTTCCTTTGGGGGGTATTGCAACTTTTGGCCATTTTGAAGCACATTGTTCCTTTCGGGGGGTATTGCAACTTTTCGGCATTTTGAGGCGAAATTGTTCCTTTGGGGGGGTATTGCAATTTTTTGCCATTTTGAGGCGAAATTGTTCCTTTGGGGGGGTATTGCAACTTTTGGCCATATTGAAGCGAAATTGTTCCTTTGGGGGGGTATTACAATTTTTGGCCATTTTGAGGCAAAATTGTTCCTTTGGGGGGGGTATTGCAATTTTTTGCCATTTTTAGGCGAAATTGTTGCTTTGGGGGGGTATTGCATCTTTTGGCCATTTTGAAGCGAAATTGTTCCTTTCGGGGGGTATTGCAATTTTTTTTCGATTTTGAGGCGAAATTGTTCCTTTGGGGGGTATTGCAATTTTTTTTCCATTTTGAGGCGAAAATGTTCCTTTGGGGGGTATTGCGACTTTTCGGCATTTTGAAGAGAAATTGTTCCTTTGGGGGGGTATTGCAATTTTTTTTTTCATTTTGAGGCGAAATTGTTCCTTTGGGGGGGTATTGCAACTTTTGGCCATTTTGAAGCAAAATTGTTCCTTTCGGGGGGTATTGCAACTTCTTGGCATTTTGAGGCGAAATTGTTCCTTTTGGGGGGGTATTGAAATTTTTTGCCATTTTGAGTCGAAATTGTTCCTTTGGGGGGGCATTGCAACTTTTGGCCATTTTGAAGCGAAATTATTCCTTTCGGGGGGTATTGCAACTTTTCGGCATTTTGAGGCGAAATTGTTCCTTTGGGGGGGTATTGCAACTTTTGGCCATATTGAAGCGAAATTGTTCCTTTGGGGGGGGTATTACAATTTTTGGCCATTTTGAGGCGAAATTGTTCCTTTGGGGGGGTATTGCAACTTTTCGGCATTTTGAGGTGAAATTGTTCCTTTGGGGGGTATTGCAATTTTTTGCCATTTTTAGGCGAAATTGTTCCTTTGGGGGGTATTGCAACTTTTGGCCATTTTGAAGCGAAATTGTTCCTTTCGGGGGGTATTGCAACTTTTCGGCATTTTGAGGCGAAATTGTTCCTTTAGGGGGGTATTGCAATTTTTTGCCATTTTGAGGCGAAATTGTTCCTTTGGGGGGTATTGCAATTTTTTTTCCATTCTGAGGCGAAATTGTTCCTTTGGGGGGTTTTGCAACTTTTGGCCATTTTGAAGCGAAATTGGTCTTTCGAGGGTTATTGCAACTTTTCGGCATTTTGAGGCGAAATTGTTCCTTTGGTGGGTATTGCAACTTTTGGCCATTTTGAAGCGAAATTGTTTCTTTCGGGGGGTATTGCAACTTTTCGGCATTTTGAGGCGAAATTGTTCCTTTCGGGGGGTATTGCAATTTTTTGCCATTTTGAGGCGAAATTGTTCCTTTGGGGGGGTATTGTAACTTTTGGCCATTTTGAAGCGAAATTGTTCCTTTGGGTGGGTATTGCAATTGTTTGCCATTTTGAGGCGAAATTGTTGCTTTGAGGGGGTATTGCAACTTTTGGCCATTTTGAAGCGAAATTGTTCCTTTCGGGGGGTATTGCAACTTTTCGGCATTTTGAGGCGAAATTGTTCCTTGGGGGGGTATTGCAACTTTTGGCCATTTTGAAGCGAAATTGTTCCTTTCGGGGGGTATTGCAACTTTTCGGCATTTTGAGGCGAAATTGTTCCTTTGGGGGGGTATTGCAATTTTTTGTCATTTTGAGGCGAAATTGTTCCTTTGGGAGGGTATTGCAACTTTTGGCCATATTGAAGCGAAATTGTTCCTTTAGGGGGGTATTACAATTAGAGATGAGCGAACCGGTCCCGGTTCGGCTCGAGGCGGTTCGCCGAACGGGGGGTCTGGCTCGAGTTCGGCTCGTCGAACGTTCGACGAACCGAACTAGAACCAATAGGCTATAATGGGAGGCAATCACAAACACATAAAAATGCATTATAAATGTACACAAACAGTTAATAAACATTGCCATAACACTTACCGGTCCTCGCGATCCCTTCTGCACTCTGTCTCCTGCCGCTATTCCATCCGATGATCGCTGAATCCTCCCGGTGACCTGCACTGCCAGCAGAGAAGCAGGACCTATCGTGACGTCAAAATAGCCATGTGACCAGTCACGTGGCTATTATCTCATTGGCTACAGACTGGTCACATGACTATGACACGTCATGTAGGACCTGCGAGTGCATCTCTCCGGTACACGGTGCACATATGTGTATCGCCGTGTACCGGCGACATGCTCTAGCACACGGTCGACTCCCCGTTCCGTTAGGGACCGGCTGACACAGCCGGTCATTAACGGAGATCACCGTTGCCATAGCAACGCAGTTAGCGGTGACTTCACCGCTAACCGCGGCTCCGGGAGCACCGTTGCTATGGTAACGCGTCTGTCAGCGTTACCGCTGTTACCGCTAGCAGCCAGCAGTGATCACTCACGGAGTGAAGGCTGCACGCTGCTTCCCGATTGTAGTGAGCATTGTAGTTAGGATGGAGGTTCCCCAGCCCCAAGTGATGCCCCTCACTACAATCGTCACTACTACTACACTAGAAAGAAAGAAGACAGAAGAGCAGGATCGTGGAGGGCTGACAGGGGTAATAAAGATGGAGTCTCTAATGTGTCTGTGTATTTATTTCTATTAAAGTATTTTTTCTCTGTGTGGTGTCTTTTTTTAACCCTTTATTGGAGATTCTTAATGGCCGGGTCAAACGTGCCTGACATTAAGAATCTCTGGCTTAATACTGGCTGGTAAAACAAAGCCAGTATTAACTCATGATTACCCAACAAGCCACCCGGCTCCAGGGCTGTTGGAAGAGTTGGATACAGCGCCAGATGATGGCGCTTCTATGAGAGCGCCATTTTCTGGGACGGCTGCGGACTGAAATCCGCAGCAGAGGCGCCCACAAACCTCGGGCTAACCTGTGCTGCGGATTCCAATCCCCAGCTGCCTAGTTGTACCCGGCTGGACACAAAAATAGGGCGAAGCCCACGTCATTTGTTTTTTAATTATTTCATGAAATAAGTGAAATAATTAAAAAAAACGGGCTTCCCTATATTTTTGGTTCCCAGCCGGGTACAAATAGGCAACTGGGGGTTGGAGGCAGCCCGTGGCTGCCAGCTGTACCTGGCTAGCATACAAAAATATGGCGAAGCCCACGTCATTTTTTTGGTGGGCAAAAAACTTCTGCATGCAGTCCTGGATGGAGTATGCTGAGCCTTGTAGTTCTGCAGCTGCTGTCTGCTCTTCTCCATACAGACAGACAGCAGCTGCAGAACTACAAGGCTCAGCATACTCCATCCAGGACTGTATGCAGAAGTTTTTTGCCCCCTGAAAAAATTATGTGGCTTCGCCATATTTTTGTATGCTAGCCAGGTACAGCAGGCAGGTACGGCTGCCCCCAACCCCCAGTTGCCTATTTGTACCCGGCTGGGAACCAAAAATAAAGGGAAGCCCTTTTTTTATTATTTCATGAATTTCATGAAATAATTAGAAAACAAATGACGTAGGCTTTGCCCCATTTTTGTGTCCAGCCAGGTACAACTAGGCAGCTGGGGATTGGAATCCGCAGCACAGGTTGGCCTGAGCTTTCTGGGCCCCACTGCTGCGATTTGCAGTCTGCAGCCGCCTCAGAAAATGGCATTTTCATAGAAGCGCCATCTTCTGGCGCTGTATCCAACTCTTCCAGCACCTGCCTGCTATACCTGGCTAGCATACAAAAATATGGCGAAGCTCACGTCCTTTTTTTGTAGCTTTTTGGCAAAAAAAAAAAAAAATGCTTCCCTGGATTTTCCATTGCCAGTGAAGGTAACACCAAGCAGTGGGGGTTAGCAGCCAGTAGCTGCTTGGATTACCCTTAGCTAGCAATACAAAAAATGCAGTGGGAGCTAACATATATTTTTTTTAATTATTTATTTAAATAACTAAAAATAAAATGGGCTTCCCTGTATTTTGATTGCTGGACATCACAGTGCTGTAAAAATAAATCTTTAAAAAAATGACGTAGCGCTCCGCGGTATTTTTGATTCTCAGCGCAGATAAAGCAGACAGCTATGGGTTGCCACCCCCATCTGCCTGCCGTTACCTTGGTTGGCAATCAAAATACAGGGAAGCCCATTAATTTTTTCTATTTAAAAAATAGTTAAAAAAAAAAAATTACGTTGGGTCCCCCCATTTTTGATAGCCAGCTAGGGTAAAGCAGACGGCTGTAGCCTGAAAACCACAGCTGGCAGCTTTACCGTGGTTGGGGATCCAATGTGGAGGTCCCCTCAGGCTCTTTTTTATAATTATTTTATAAATATTAATAATTACACAATAAAAGTAGGGGACCCCCCAAATTGGATCACCAGCCAAGGTAAAGCGGACAGCTGTGGTCTGGTATTCTCAGGGTGGGAAGGTGCATAGTTATTGGGCCTTCACAGCCTAAAAATAGCAGGCCGCAGGCACCCCAGACGTGGCGCATCCACTAGATGCGCCAATCCTGGCGCTTCACCCCAGCTCATCCCGTGCCCTGGTGCAGTGGCAAACGGGGTAATAAATCGGGTTGATACTAGCTGTAAAGTCACCTGAGATCAAGCCCAGCAGTTTGTGATGTCATGGCGTCTATTAGATACCCAACATCATAAACTGTCAGTACTAACAAAAACAAAAAATCGACAAAAGAAATTTATTTGAAAAAACAGTCCCCAAAACATTTCCTCTTTCACCAATTTATTGTAAGAAAAAAAATAAAGGGGTCCCACGACGACTCTGGACCGTCTAGAATATGGGGGGGGAGACACTCAGGGAACGTATCCCCCATTTTCTAGGAGTGCGGACCCTTCATGTGAGGAGTGTGGGTGCAATGAATCTGCACTCACTCTCCCCGGGTCCACAGCAGCAGAGTCCATGTCGTAATGGTTGCTACCAAAGCTGCAATGCCCTGCTCATGAGGTAAGGGCATGCCTAATCAGGAGAACTACTGTAGAGGAAGCTCTGCTCACTGGTATATAGGTGCTCAGAGGTAATAATAGATAAAATTAGTGAGTAACCTCGGCACTCTATATCTCCCAGACTAAGTCAGTAAGTCACAACGGATAGTAATGCAAAATCACTCTTTATTGGTCCGTATTAAGAAAATTTTTTTTTCATAAGCATATATGTTTTTGTCCAAAACAAGTTACAAATGACGTTTCGGCCTGAGCCTTCGTCAGATTGGACTTATCTGCATGTAATCATGAAAAATGACAATAATCAGTATCACATAAGAGTGAGAGAACAATAACATAAACTCGAACAATGTAGAGGTACAATTGGGATGCAGCAAAAAAATTGCAACACAGCAAGAAATGAAACACATGATACAAATGTCATAATACAGTACAAGGACAATATAGTAATGACAAATATGGGGTCAGAGTAGACTTAGACAGCTCTGGTACGAAAGAGATGTCAATCATAAAGTAACATGTGCAGTAGGTGTAGAGCTACACTATGCATGGCAGAGCTAATGGGTAGACCGACCATAGAAAAAGTAGAGAAAAAGTGGAGAAAAAGTGGAGAATAAGTGGAACATAAGAGGAGAAAAAGTGGAGAAAAAGTGGAGAAAAAAGTGGAGAAAAAGTGGAGAAAAAGTGGAGAAAAAGTGGAGAAAAAGTGGAGAAAAAGTGGAGATTAAGAGGAGAAAAAGTGGAGAAAAAGTGGAGAAAAAGTGGAGCATAAGAGGAGAAAAAGTGGAGAAAAAGTGGAGAAAAAGTGGAGAAAAAGTGGAGCATAAGAGGAGAAAAAGTGGAGAAAAAAGTGGAGAAAAAGTGGAGAAAAAGTGGAGCATAAGAGGAGAAAAAGTGGAGAAAAAAGTGGAGAAAAAGTGGAGTAAAAGTGGAGAAAAAAATGGAGAAAAAGTGGAGAAAAAGTGGAGATTAAGAGGAGAAAAAGTGGAGAAAAAGTGGAGAAAAAGTGGAGCATAAGAGGAGAAAAAGTGGAGAAAAAAGTGGAGAAAACGTGGAGAAAACGTGGAGGAAAAAGTGGAGAAAAAGTGGAGAAAAAGTGGAGAAAAAGTGGAGCATAAGAGGAGAAAAAGTGGAGAAAAAAGTGGAGAAAACGTGGAGAAAAAGTGGAGCATAAGAGGAGAAAAAGTGGAGATTAAGAGGAGAAAAAGTGGAGAAAAAGTGGAGAAAAAGTGGAGAAAAAGTGGAGAAAAAGTGGAGAAAAAGTGGAGAAAAAGTGGAGCATAAGAGGAGAAAAAGTGGAGAAAAAGTGGAGAAAAAAGTGGAGAAAAAGTGGAGAAAAAGTGGAGAAAAAGTGGAGAAAAAGTGGAGATTAAGAGGAGAAAAAGTGGAGAAAAAGTGGAGAAAAAGTGGAGCATAAGAGGAGAAAAAGTGGAGAAAAAAGTGGAGAAAACGTGGAGAAAACGTGGAGAAAAAGTGGAGAAAAAGTGGAGAAAAAGTGGAGCATAAGAGGAGAAAAAGTGGAGAAAAAGTGGAGAAAAAAGTGGAGAAAAAGTGGAGAAAAAGTGGAGAAAAAGTGGAGAAAAAGTGGAGAAAAAGTGGAGATTAAGAGGAGAAAAAGTGGAGAAAAAGTGGAGAAAAAGTGGAGAAAAAGTGGAGCATAAGAGGAGAAAAAGTGGAGAAAAAGTGGAGAAAAAGTGGAGAAAAAGTGGAGCATAAGAGGAGAAAAAGTGGAGAAAAAAGTGGAGAAAAAGTGGAGAAAAAGTGGAGCATAAGAGGAGAAAAAGTGGAGAAAAAAGTGGAGAAAAAGTGGAGTAAAAGTGGAGAAAAAATGGAGAAAAAGTGGAGAAAAAGTGGAGATTAAGAGGAGAAAAAGTGGAGAAAAAGTGGAGAAAAAGTGGAGCATAAGAGGAGAAAAAGTGGAGAAAAAAGTGGAGAAAACGTGGAGAAAACGTGGAGGAAAAAGTGGAGAAAAAGTGGAGAAAAAGTGGAGAAAAAGTGGAGAAAAAGTGGAGCATAAGAGGAGAAAAAGTGGAGAAAAAAGTGGAGAAAACGTGGAGAAAAAGTGGAGCATAAGAGGAGAAAAAGTGGAGATTAAGAGGAGAAAAAGTGGAGAAAAAGTGGAGAAAAAGTGGAGAAAAAGTGGAGAAAAAGTGGAGAAAAAGTGGAGAAAAAGTGGAGCATAAGAGGAGAAAAAGTGGAGAAAAAAGTGGAGAAAAAGTGGAGAAAAAGTGGAGAAAAAGTGGAGAAAAAGTGGAGATTAAGAGGAGAAAAAGTGGAGAAAAAGTGGAGAAAAAGTGGAGCATAAGAGGAGAAAAAGTGGAGAAAAAAGTGGAGAAAACGTGGAGAAAACGTGGAGAAAAAGTGGAGAAAAAGTGGAGAAAAAGTGGAGCATAAGAGGAGAAAAAGTGGAGAAAAAAGTGGAGAAAACGTGGAGAAAACGTGGAGAAAAAGTGGAGAAAAAGTGGAGAAAAAGTGGAGAAAAAGTGGGAATTAAGAGGAGAAAAAGTGGAGAAAAAGTGGAGAAAAAGTGGAGCATAAGAGGAGAAAAAGTGGAGAAAAAGTGGAGAAAAAGTGGAGAAAAAGTGGAGCATAAGAGGAGAAAAAGTGGAGAAAAAAGTGGAGAAAAAGTGGAGAAAAAGTGGAGCATAAGAGGAGAAAAAGTGGAGAAAAAAGTGGAGAAAAAGTGGAGTAAAAGTGGAGAAAAAATGGAGAAAAAGTGGAGAAAAAGTGGAGATTAAGAGGAGAAAAAGTGGAGAAAAAGTGGAGAAAAAGTGGAGCATAAGAGGAGAAAAAGTGGAGAAAAAAGTGGAGAAAACGTGGAGAAAACGTGGAGGAAAAAGTGGAGAAAAAGTGGAGAAAAAGTGGAGAAAAAGTGGAGAAAAAGTGGAGCATAAGAGGAGAAAAAGTGGAGAAAAAAGTGGAGAAAACGTGGAGAAAAAGTGGAGCATAAGAGGAGAAAAAGTGGAGATTAAGAGGAGAAAAAGTGGAGAAAAAGTGGAGAAAAAGTGGAGAAAAAGTGGAGAAAAAGTGGAGAAAAAGTGGAGCATAAGAGGAGAAAAAGTGGAGAAAAAGTGGAGAAAAAAGTGGAGAAAAAGTGGAGAAAAAGTGGAGAAAAAGTGGAGAAAAAGTGGAGATTAAGAGGAGAAAAAGTGGAGAAAAAGTGGAGAAAAAGTGGAGCATAAGAGGAGAAAAAGTGGAGAAAAAAGTGGAGAAAACGTGGAGAAAACGTGGAGAAAAAGTGGAGAAAAAGTGGAGAAAAAGTGGAGAAAAAGTGGAGCATAAGAGGAGAAAAAGTGGAGAAAAAAGTGGAGAAAACGTGGAGAAAACGTGGAGAAAAAGTGGAGAAAAAGTGGAGAAAAAGTGGAGAAAAAGTGGAGCATAAGAGGAGAAAAAGTGGAGAAAAAAGTGGAGAAAACGTGGAGAAAAAGTGGAGAAAAAGTGGAGAAAAAGTGGAGCATAAGAGGAGAAAAAGTGGAGATTAAGAGGAGAAAAAGTGGAGAAAAAGTGGAGAAAAAGTGGAGAAAAAGTGGAGAAAAAGTGGAGAAAAAGTGGAGCATAAGAGGAGAAAAAGTGGAGAAAAAAGTGGAGAAAAAGTGGAGAAAAAGTGGAGAAAAAGTGGAGATTAAGAGGAGAAAAAGTGGAGCATAAGAGGAGAAAAAGTGGAGAAAAAAGTGGAGAAAAAGTGGAGAAAGTGGAGAAAAAAATGGAGAAAAAGTGGAGAAAAAGTGGAGAAAAAGTGGAGAATAAGAGGAGAAAAAGTGGAGAAAAAGTGGAGAAAAAGTGGAGAATAAGAGGAGAAAAAGTGGAGAATAAGTGGAGAAAAAAATGGAGAAAAAGTGGAGAAAAAGTGGAGAGAAAGTGGAGAAAAAAATGGAGAAAAAGTGGAACACCCTTTGGTACCTTTCATGTGGCACTAAGGGGTGCTTAGCTTTGTATTTAGCCAAAAAAATGAAAAAAAAAATGACATAGGGTTCCCCCTAGTTTTGTAGCCAGCTAGGGTAAAGCAGACGGCTGCAGCCTGCAGACCACAGCTGGCAACCTCACCTTGGCTGGTAATCCAAAACTGAGGGCACCCCACGCTGTTATTTTAAATTAAATAAATAATTAAAAAAAAAACCACGTAGGGGTCCCCCAAAATTGGATCACCAGCCAAGGTAAAGCAGACAGCTGGGGCCTGATATTCTCAGACTAGGGAGGTCCATGGTTATTGGAATCTCCCCAGCCTAAAAATAGCAGGCCGCAGCCGCCCCAGAAGTGGCGCATCCATTAGATGCGCCAATCCTGGTGCTTCGCCCCAGCTCATCCCGCGCCCTGGTGCGGTGGCAAACGGGGTAATATTTGGGGTTAATACCAGATGTGTAATGTCACCTGGCATCAAGCCCTGGGGTTGGTGAGGTCAGGCGTCTATCAGATACCCGACATCACCAACCCAGTCAGTAATAAAAAAAAATACACGACAAACACATTTTTATTTGAAAAAACACTCCCCAAAACATTCCCTCTTTAACCAATTTATTAGATTGAAAAACAAATCCAGGTCTGGTGTAATCCAAGGGGTTGCCATGACGATGCACACTGTCCCAGTCAATGAAGAGCAGGATGTTCCCCATTGGCTGGGAGAGCAGTGCAGTGACCTGAGCTAACATCAATGGGTCAGCCCAGGTCACTGCAGGGCATGAGAAGTGCTGCTGTCAGTGAGGTACATTACCTGCGCTGATCTCCAGCACACTGACAGCCCCTGTCACTGAGGTCAATGACCGGCGCCTTCACATCAAGTATCGCGAGAGGTCCGTGACGTCACCGCCAGTGTCAGTCTCGGGTCGGAAGCGAGAGGTGATGTGACAAGCGGCGGCCATGGAGGACAGTGACAGCGCTGAGGTCGGGATGGCGGGACTTCATCACCGCAGGTAAGCCGAGCGAGCGAGCGAGCGAGCGAGCGAGCGGGCGGGCGGGCGGGCGGGCGGGCGGGGGGGGGGGTGGATGTGTGTGTGTGTGTGTGTTTGTGTATGTGTATGTATGTGTACATGCCGCGGGCAGGAGGGGGTGGAGCGAGCTGAGCGGGAAAGTGTGGGCTTCCTGCACGTAACTAAGATAAACATCGGGTTACTAACCAAAGCGCTTTGCTTGGATACCCGATGTTTATCTTGGTTACCAGCTTGTGGCAGGCTGCCAGCGATGGCTCCTGCTCACTGTAGCTGTAAAAAGCCCTGCTTTTTGCTGCTAGAACCGTTCTCGAACGTATCTAGAACTATCGAGCTTTTAGCAAAAAGCTCGAGTTCTAGTTCGATCTCGAACAGCCCAAAAATCACTCGAGCCGCGAACTGGAGAACCACGAACCACGAACCGCGCTCAACTCTAATTACAATGTTTGGCCATTTTGAGGCGAAATTGTTCCTTTGGGGGGGTATTGCAATTTTTTGCCATTTTGAGGCGAAATTGTTCCTTTGGGGGGGTATTGCAACTTTTGGCCATATTGAAGCGAAATTGTTCCTTTGGGGGGGTATTACAATTTTTGGCCATTTTGAGGCAAAATTGTTCCTTTGGGGGGGTATTGCAATTTTTTGCCATTTTGAGGCGAAATTGTTGCTTTGGGGGGGTATTGCATCTTTTGGCCATTTTGAAGCGAAATTGTTCCTTTCGGGGGGTATTGCAATTTTTTTTCGATTTTGAGGCGAAATTGTTCCTTTGGGGGGGTATTGCAATTTTTTTTCCATTTTGAGGCGAAATTGTTCCTTTGGGGGGGTATTGCAACTTTTCGGCATTTTGAAGCGAAATTGTTCCTTTGGGGGGGTATTGCAATTTTTTTTTCATTTTGAGGCGAAATTGTTCCTTTCGGGGGGTATTGCAACTTTTCGCCATTTTGAAGCGAAATTGTTCCTTTCGGGGGGTATTGCAACTTTTCGGCATTTTGAGGCGAAATTGTTCCCTTTGGGGGGTATTGCAATTTTTTGCCATTTTGAGGCGAAATTGTTCCTTTGGGGGGTATTGCAACTTTTGGCCATTTTGAAGCGAAATTGTTCCTGTCGGGGGGTATTGCAACTTTTCGGCATTTTGAGGCGAAATTGTTCCTTTAGGGGGTATTGCAATTTTTTGCCATTTTGAGGCGAAATTGTTCCTTTCGGGGGGAATTGCAACTTTTTGGCATTTTGAGGCGAAATTGTTCCTTTGGGGGGGTATTGCAATTTTTTGCCATTTTGAGGCGAAATTGTTCCTTTGGGGGGTATTGCAACTTTTGGCCATTTTGAAGCACATTGTTCCTTTCGGGGGGTATTGCAACTTTTCGGCATTTTGAGGCGAAATTGTTCCTTTGGGGGGGTATTGCAATTTTTTGCCATTTTGAGGCGAAATTGTTCCTTTGGGGGGGTATTGCAACTTTTGGCCATATTGAAGCGAAATTGTTCCTTTGGGGGGGTATTACAATTTTTGGCCATTTTGAGGCAAAATTGTTCCTTTGGGGGGGGTATTGCAATTTTTTGCCATTTTGAGGCGAAATTGTTGCTTTGGGGGGGTATTGCATCTTTTGGCCATTTTGAAGCGAAATTGTTCCTTTCGGGGGGTATTGCAATTTTTTTTCGATTTTGAGGCGAAATTGTTCCTTTGGGGGGTATTGCAATTTTTTTTCCATTTTGAGGCGAAAATGTTCCTTTGGGGGGTATTGCGACTTTTCGGCATTTTGAAGAGAAATTGTTCCTTTGGGGGGGTATTGCAATTTTTTTTTTCATTTTGAGGCGAAATTGTTCCTTTGGGGGGGTATTGCAACTTTTGGCCATTGTGAAGCAAAATTGTTCCTTTCGGGGGGTATTGCAACTTCTTGGCATTTTGAGGCGAAATTGTTCCTTTTGGGGGGGTATTGAAATTTTTTGCCATTTTGAGTCGAAATTGTTCCTTTGGGGGGGCATTGCAACTTTTGGCCATTTTGAAGCGAAATTATTCCTTTCGGGGGGTATTGCAACTTTTCGGCATTTTGAGGCGAAATTGTTCCTTTGGGGGGGTATTGCAACTTTTGGCCATATTGAAGCGAAATTGTTCCTTTGGGGGGGGTATTACAATTTTTGGCCATTTTGAGGCGAAATTGTTCCTTTGGGGGGGTATTGCAACTTTTCGGCATTTTGAGGTGAAATTGTTCCTTTGGGGGGTATTGCAATTTTTTGCCATTTTTAGGCGAAATTGTTCCTTTGGGGGGTATTGCAACTTTTGGCCATTTTGAAGCGAAATTGTTCCTTTCGGGGGGTATTGCAACTTTTCGGCATTTTGAGGCGAAATTGTTCCTTTAGGGGGGTATTGCAATTTTTTGCCATTTTGAGGCGAAATTGTTCCTTTGGGGGGTATTGCAATTTTTTTTCCATTCTGAGGCGAAATTGTTCCTTTGGGGGGTTTTGCAACTTTTGGCCATTTTGAAGCGAAATTGGTCTTTCGAGGGTTATTGCAACTTTTCGGCATTTTGAGGCGAAATTGTTCCTTTGGTGGGTATTGCAACTTTTGGCCATTTTGAAGCGAAATTGTTTCTTTCGGGGGGTATTGCAACTTTTCGGCATTTTGAGGCGAAATTGTTCCTTTCGGGGGGTATTGCAATTTTTTGCCATTTTGAGGCGAAATTGTTCCTTTGGGGGGGTATTGTAACTTTTGGCCATTTTGAAGCGAAATTGTTCCTTTGGGTGGGTATTGCAATTTTTTGCCATTTTGAGGCGAAATTGTTGCTTTGAGGGGGTATTGCAACTTTTGGCCATTTTGAAGCGAAATTGTTCCTTTCGGGGGGTATTGCAACTTTTCGGCATTTTGAGGCGAAATTGTTCCTTGGGGGGGTATTGCAACTTTTGGCCATTTTGAAGCGAAATTGTTCCTTTCGGGGGGTATTGCAACTTTTCGGCATTTTGAGGCGAAATTGTTCCTTTGGGGGGGTATTGCAATTTTTTGTCATTTTGAGGCGAAATTGTTCCTTTGGGAGGGTATTGCAACTTTTGGCCATATTGAAGCGAAATTGTTCCTTTAGGGGGGTATTACAATGTTTGGCCATTTTGAGGCGAAATTGTTCCTTTGGGGGGGTATTGCAATTTTTTGCCATTTTGAGGCGAAATTGTTCCTTTGGGGGGGTATTGCAACTTTTGGCCATATTGAAGCGAAATTGTTCCTTTGGGGGGGTATTACAATTTTTGGCCATTTTGAGGCAAAATTGTTCCTTTGGGGGGGTATTGCAATTTTTTGCCATTTTGAGGCGAAATTGTTGCTTTGGGGGGGTATTGCATCTTTTGGCCATTTTGAAGCGAAATTGTTCCTTTCGGGGGGTATTGCAATTTTTTTTCGATTTTGAGGCGAAATTGTTCCTTTGGGGGGGTATTGCAATTTTTTTTCCATTTTGAGGCGAAATTGTTCCTTTGGGGGGGTATTGCAACTTTTCGGCATTTTGAAGCGAAATTGTTCCTTTGGGGGGGTATTGCAATTTTTTTTTCATTTTGAGGCGAAATTGTTCCTTTCGGGGGGTATTGCAACTTTTCGCCATTTTGAAGCGAAATTGTTCCTTTCGGGGGGTATTGCAACTTTTCGGCATTTTGAGGCGAAATTGTTCCTTGGGGGGGTATTGCAACTTTTGGCCATATTGAAGCGAAATTGTTCCTTTGGGGGGGTATTACAATTTTTGGCCATTTTGAGTCGAAATTGTTCCTTTGGGGGGGTATTGCAACTTTTCGGCATTTTGAGGTGAAATTGTTCCTTTCGGGGGTATTGCAATTTTTTGCCATTTTTAGGCGAAATTGTTCCTTTGGGGGGGTATTGCAACTTTTGGCCATTTTGAAGCGAAATTGTTCTTTTGGGGGGGTATTACAATTTTTGGCCATTTTGAGGCAAAATTGTTCCTTTGGGGGTTGGTATTGCAATTTTTTGCCATTTTGAGGCGAAATTGTTGCTTTGGGGGGGTATTGCATCTTTTGGCCATTTTGAAGCGAAATTGTTCCTTTCGGGGGGTATTGCAATTTTTTTTCGATTTTGAGGCGAAATTGTTCCTTTGGGGGGTATTGCAATTTTTTTTCCATTTTGAGGCGAAATTGTTCCTTTGGGGGGGTATTACAATTTTTGGCCATTTTTAGTCGAAATTGTTCCTTTGGGGGGGTATTGCAACTTTTCGGCATTTTGAGGTGAAATTGTTCCTTTCGGGGGTATTGCAATTTTTTGCCATTTTTAGGCGAAATTGTTCCTTTGGGGGGGTATTGCAACTTTTGGCCATATTGAAGCGAAATTGTTCCTTTGGAGGGTATTACAATTTTTGGCCATTTTGAGTCGAAATTGTTCCTTTGGGGGGGTATTGCAATTTTTTGCCATTTTGAGGCGAAATTGTTACTTTGGGGGGGTATTGCAACTTTTTTCCATTTTGAGGCGAAATTGTTCCTTTGGGGGGGTATTGCAATTTTTTGCCATTTTTAGGCGAAATTGTTCCTTTGGGGGGTATTGCAATTTTTTTTCCATTCTGAGGCGAAATTGTTCCTTTGGGGGGTTTTGCAACTTTTGGCCATTTTGAAGCGAAATTGTTCTTTCGAGGGTTATTGCAACTTTTCGGCATTTTGAGGCGAAATTGTTCCTTTGGGGGGGTATTGCAACTTTTGGCCATTTTGAAGCGAAATTGTTACTTTCGGGGGGTATTGCAACTTTTCGGCATTTTGAGGCGAAATTGTTCCTTTGGGGGGGTATTGCAACTTTTGGCCATTTTGAAGCGAAATTGTTCCTTTCGGGGGGTATTGCAACTTTTCGGCATTTTGAGGCGAAATTGTTCCTTTCGGGGGGTATTGCAATTTTTTGCCATTTTGAGGCGAAATTGTTCCTTTGGGGGGGTATTGTAACTTTTGGCCATTTTGAAGCGAAATTGTTCCTTTGGGGGGTATTGCAATTTTTTGCCATTTTGATGCGAAATTGGTCCTTTGGGGGGGTATTGCAACTTTTGGCCATTTTGAAGCGAAATTGTTCCTTGGGGGGGTATTGCAACTTTTGGCCATTTGGGAGCAAATTTGTTTCTTTGGGGGGGTGTGGCAACCTTCGTCCATTTGGGAAGAAATTTGCTCCTTTGGGGGGTATTTCAACTTTTGGCCATTTGGGAGCAAATTTGTTCCTTTGGGGGTATTGCAAATTTTGGCCATCTGAAGGCGAATTTGTTTCTTTGGGGGGGGTATTGCAACTTTTGGCAATTTGGGAGCAAATTTGTTCCATTGGGGAGGCATTGCAACTATTGGCTATTTGGGAGGAAATTTATTCCTTTGGGGGGGTATTGCAACTTTTGGCCATTTGGGAGGAAATTTGTTCCTTTGGGGGGGTATTGCAACTTTTGGCCATTTGGAAGCAAATTTGTTCCTTTGGGGGGGTATTGCAACTTTTGGCCATTTTGGAAACAAATTTGTTCCTTTGGGGGGGTATTGCAACTTTTGGCCATTTGGGAGGAAATTTGTTCCTTTCGGGAGGAATTGCAACTTTTGGCCATTTTTGAGGAAATTTGTTTCTTTGGGGGGATATTGCAAATTTTGGCCATCTGAAGGCGATTTTGTTCCTCTGGGGGGGTATTGCAACTTTTGGCCATTTGTGATCAAATTTGTTCCTTTAGGGGGGAATTGAGACTATTGGCCGTCTGGAGGCGATTTTGTTCTTTTGGGCGGGTATTGCAACTTTTGGCCATTTGGAAGCAAATTTGTTCCTTTGGGGGGGTATTGCAACTTTTGGCTATTTGAAAGCAAATTTGTTCCTTTGGGGGGGTATTGCAACTATTGGCCGTTTGGAGGCGATTTTGTTCCTTTGGGGATGTATTGCAACTTTTGACAATTTGGGAGCAAATTTGTTTCTTTGGGTGGGTATTGCAATTTTTGGCAATTTAGGAGCAAATTTGTTCATTTGGGGGGTATTGCAACTATTGGCCGTTTGGACGCGATTTTGTTCCTTTGGGGGGGTATTGCAAGTTTTGGCCATTTGGAAGAAAATTTGTTCCTTTGGGGGCGTATTTTGACTTTTGGCAATTTGGGAGCAAATTTGTTTCCTTGAGGGGGTATTGCAACTTTTGGCCATTTGGGAGCAAATTTGTTCCTTTGGGGAGGTATTGCAACTATTGGCCATTTGGGAGGAAATTTATTCCTTTGGGGGGGTATTGCAACTTTTGGCCATTTGTAAGCAAATTTGTTCCTTTGGGGGGGTATTGCAACTATGGGCCGTTTGGAGGCTAATTTGTTCCTTTGGCGGGGTATTGCAATTTTTGGCAATTTAGGAGCAAATTTGTTCTTTTGGGGGGTATTGCAAATTTTGGCCATTTGTGAGCAAATTTGTTCCTTTTGGGGGGTATTGCAACTATTGGCCGTTTGGAGGCGATTTTGTTCCTTTGGGGGGGTATTGCAAGTTTTGGCCATTTTGAAGTAAATTTTTTCCTTTGGGGGCGTTTTTTAACTTTTGGCAATTTGGGAGCAAATTTCTTTCCTTGGGGGGGTATTGCAACTTTTGGCCATTTTTGAGCAAATTTGTTTCTTTGGGGGGATACTGCAAATTTTGGCCATCTGAAGGCGATTTTGTTCCTTTGGGGGGGGGTATTGCAACTTTTGGCCATTTGGGAGCCAATTTGTTCCTTTAGGGGGTATTGAGACTATTGGCCGTCTGGAGGCGATTTTGTTCTTTTGGGGGGGTATTGCAACTTTTGACCAGTTGGAAGCAAATTTGTTCCTTTGGGGGGTATTGCAACTTTTGGCCATTTGGAAGCAAATTTGTTCCTTTGGGGGGGGTATTGAAACTTTTGGCCATTTGGGAGGAAATTTGTTCCTTTGTGGGGGTATTGCAACTTTTTGCCAGTTGGGAGCAAATTTTTTCCTTTGGGGGGTATTGTAAATTTTGGCCATCTGAAGGCGAATTTGTTCCTTTGGGGGGGTATTGCAACTTTTGGCCATTTGTGAGCAAATTTGTTCCTTTAAGGGAGTATTGCAACTATTGGCCGTTTAGAGGCGAATTTGTTCCTTTGGAGGGATGTTGCAACTTTTGGCCATTTGGAAGCAAATTTGTTCCTTTATGGGGGTATTGTAACTTTTGGCCATTTGGGAGCAAATTTGTTCCTTTGGGGGGTATTGCAAATTTTGGCCATCTGAAGGCGAATTTGTTCCTTTGGGGGAATATTGCAACTTTTGGCCATTTGGGAGCAAATTTGTTCCTTTGTGGAGGCATTGCAACTATTGGCTATTTGGGAGGAAATTTATTCCTATTGCAACTTTTGGCCATTTGGAGAAAATTTGTTCCTTTGAGGGGGTATTGCAACTATGGGCCGTTTGGAGGCGAATTTGTTCCTTTGGGGGGGTATTGCAACTTTTGGCCATTTGAAAGCAAATTTGTTCCTTTGGGGGGGTATTGCAACTTTTGGCCATTTGAAAGCAAATTTGTTCCTTTGGGGGGGTATTGCAACTTTTGGCCATTTGGAAGCAAATTTGTTCCTTTGGGGGGTATTGCAACTTTTGGCCATTTGGGAGGAAATTTGTTCCTTTGGGGGGTATTGCAACTTTTGGCCATTTGTGAGCAAATTTGTTCCTTTAGGGGGGTATTGCAACTATTGGCCGTTTGGAGGCGATTTTGTCCCTTTGGGGAAGTATTGCAACTTTTGACAATTTGGGAGCAAATTTGTTTCTTTGGGGGGGTATTGCATTTTTTGGCCATTTGGGAGCAAATTTGTTCCTTTGGGGAGGTATTGCAACTATTGGCCATTTGGAAGGAAATTTATTCCTTTCGGGGTGTATTGCAACTTTTGGCCATTTGGGAGCAAATTTGTTAATTTGGGGGGTATTGCAAATTTTGGTCATCTGAAGGCAAATTTGTTCCTTTGGGGAGGTATTGCAACTTTTGGCCGTTTGGGAGCAAATTTGTTCCTTTGGGGAGGTATTGCAACTATTGGCCATTTGGGAGGAAATTTATTCCTTTTGGGGGGGTATTGCAACTTTTGGCCATTTGGAAACAAATTTGTTCCTTTGGGGGGATATTGCAACTATGGGCCGTTTGGAGGTGAATTTGTTCCTTTGGTGGGGTATTGCAATTTTTGGCCATTTAGGAGCAAATTTGTTCCTTTGGGGGGGTATTGCAAATTTTGGCCTTCTGAAGGCGAATTTGTTCCTTTGGTGGGGTATTGCAACTTTTGGCCATTTGTGATCAAATTTGTTCCTTTGGGGGGGTATTGCAACTATTGGCCGTTTGGAGGCGATTTTGTTCCTTTGGGGGGTCTTGCAAGTTTTGGCCATTTTGAAGTAAATTTCTTCCTTTGGGGGCGTATTTTAACTTTTGGCAATTTGGGAGCAAATTTGTTTCCTTGGGGGGGTATTGCAACTTTTGGCCATTTGGGAGCAAATTTGTTCCTTTGGGGGGGTATTGCAAATTTTCGCCATTTGTGAGCAAATTTATTTCTTTGGGGGGTATTGCAACTATTGGCCGTTTAGAGGCGAATTTGTTCCTTTAGAGGGATATTGCAACTTTTGGCCATTCGGAAGCAAATTTGTTCTTTTATGGGGTATTGCAACTTTTGGCCATTTGGGAGCAAATTTGTTTCTTTGGGGGTTATTGCAACTTTTGGCCATTTGGGAGCAAATTTGTTTCTTTGGGGGGGTGTGGCAACTTATGGCCATTTGGAAGCAAATTTGTTCCTTTAGGGAGGTATTGCAACTATTGGCCGTTTGGAGGCGATTTTGTTCCTTTGGGGAATTATTGCAACTTTTGACAATTTGGGAGCAAATTTGTTTCTTTGGGGGGATATTGCAACTTTTGACCATTTGGGAGCAAATTTGTTCCTTTGGGGAGGTATTGCAACTATTGGCCATTTGGGAGGAAATTTATTCCTTTGGGGGTGTATTGCAGCTTTTGGCCATTTGGAAGCAAATTTGTTCCTTTGGTGTGGTATTGCAACTATGGGCCGTTTGGAGGCTAATTTGTTCCTTTGGCGGGGTATTGCAACTATTGGCCATTTGGGAGGAAATGTATTCCTTTGGGGGTGTATTGCAACTTTTGGCCATTTGGGAGCAAATTTGTTTTTTTGGGGGTTATTGCAACTTTTGGCCATTTGGGAGCAAATTTGTTTCTTTGGGGGAGTGTGGAAACCTTCGGCCATTTGGGAGGAAATTTGCTCCTTTGGGGGGTATTGCAAATTTTGGCCATCTGAAGGCGAATTTGTTCCTTGGGGGGGGTATTGCAACTTTTGGCCATTTGGGAGCAAATTTGTTCCTTTGGGGAAGTATTGCAACTATTGGCCATTTGGGAGGAAATTTATTCCTTTGGGGGGGTATTGCAACTTTTGGCCATTTGGAAACAAATTTGTTCCTTTGGGGGGGTATTGCAACTATGGGCCGTTTGGAGGTGAATTTGTTCCTTTGGTGGGGTATTGCAATTTTTGGCCATTTAGGAGCAAATTTGTTCCTTTGGGGGGGTATTGCAAATTTTGGCCTTCTGAAGGCGAATTTGTGCCTTTGGCGGGGTATTGCAACTTTTGGCCATTTGTGATCAAATTTGTTCCTTTGGGGGGGTATTGCAACTATTGGCCGTTTGGAGGCGATTTTGTTCCTTTGGGGAAGTATTGCAACTATTGGCCATTTGGAAGCAAATTTGTTCTTTTATGGGGGTATTGCAACTTTTGGCCATTTGGGAGGAAATTTGTTCCATTGGGGGGTATTGCAACTTTTGGCCATTTGTGAGCAAATGTGTTCCTTTAGGGGGGTATTGCAACTATTCGCCGTTTGGAGGCGATTTTGTTCCTTTGGGAAAGTATTGCAACTTTTGACAATTTGGGAGCAAATTTGTTTCTTTGGGGGGTATTGCAACTATTGGCCATTTGGGAGCAAATTTGTTCCTTTGGGGAGGTATTGCAACTATTGGCCATTTGGGAGGAAATTTATTCCTTTGGGGGTGTATTGCAGCTTTTGGCCATTTGGAAGCAAATTTGTTCCTTTGGGGGGGTATTGCAACTATGGGCCGTTTGGAGGCTAATTTGTTCCTTTGGCGGGGTATTGCAACTAATGGCCATTTGGGAGGAAATGCATTCCTTTGGGGGTGTATTGCAACTTTTGGCCATTTGGGAGCAAATTTGTTCCTTTATGGGGTATTGCAACTTTTGGCCATTTGGGAGCAAATTTGTTTCTTTGGGGGTTATTGCAACTTTTGGCCATTTGGGAGCAAATTTGTTTCTTTGGGGGGGTGTGGCAACCTTCGGCCATTTGGGAGGAAATTTTCTCCTTTGGGGGGTATTGCAAATTTTGGGCATCTGAAGGCGAATTTGTTCCTTTGGGGGGGGTATTGCAACTTTTGGTCATTTGGGAGCAAATTTGTTCCTTTGGGGAAGTATTGCAACTATTGGCCATTTGGAAACAAATTTGTTCCTTTGGGGGGGTATTGCAACTATGGGCCGTTTGGAGGTGAATTTGTTCCTTTGGTGGGGTATTGCAACTTTTGGCCATTTGGGAGGAAATTTGTTCCTTTTTGAGGGGTATTGCAACCTTTGGACATTTGGGAGTAAATTTGTGTCTTTGGGGGGTATTGCAAATTTTGGCCATTTGGGAGGAAATTTATTCCTTTGGGGGTATTGCAACTTTTGGCCATTTGGGAGGAAATTTGTTACTTTGGGGGAATATTGCAACTTTTGGCCATTTGGGAGCAAATGTGTTCTTTTGGGGGGTATTTTAACTTTTGGACATTGGGGAGCAAATTTGTTTCTTTCTTTTTATTGCAACTTTTGGCCATTTGGGAGCAAATTTATTCCTTTGGGGGCTATTGCAACTCTGGGCCGTTTGGAGACGAATTTGTTCTTTAGTGGGGTATTGTAATTTTTGGCCATTTGGGAGCAAATTTTTTCCTTTGGGGGGTATTGCAAATTTTGGCCATCTGAAGGCAAATTTGTTCCTTTGGGGGAGTATTGCAACTTTTGGCAATTTGGAAGCAAATTTGTTCCTTTGTGGGGTATTGCAACTTTTGGTAATTTGGGAGCAAATTTGTTACTTTGTGGGGGTATTGCAATTTTTGGCCGTCTGAAGACGAAATTGTTCCTTTGGGGGGGTATTGCAACTTTTGGTCATTTGGAAGCAAATTTCTTCCTTCGGGGGGGGGGGTATTGCAACGTTTGGCCATTTGAAGGCGAATTTGTTCCTTTGGTGGGGTATTGCAACTTTTGGACATTTGGGAGCAAATTTGTTTCTTTGGGGGGTTATTGCAACTTTTGGCCATTTGGGAGGAATAATATTCCTTTGGGGGGTATTGCAACTTTTGGCCATTTGGGAGCAAATTTGTTCCTTTGGTGGGGTATTGCAACTTTTGGACATTTGGGAGCAAATTTGTTTCTTTGGGGGGGTATTGCAACTTTCAGCCATTTGGGAGGACATTTTTTCCTTTGGGAGGTATTACAACTTTTGGCCATTTGGGAGCAAATTTGTTCTTTTGGGGGGTATTGCAACTATGGGCCGTTTGGAGGCCAATTTGTTCCTTTGGGTGGCTATTGCAACTTTTGGCCATTCGAGAGGAAATTTGTTCCTTTGGGGGGGTATTGCAACTTTATGCCATTTGGGAGCAAATTTATTCCTTTGGGGGGGGTATTGCAACATTTAGCCACTTAAGAGGAAATTTGTTCCTTTGGGGGGTATTGCAACTTTTGGTCATTTTGGAGCAAATTTGTTTCTTTGGGGGGTTTTGCAACTTTTGGCCTTTTGGGAGCAAATTTGTTTCTTTGGGAGGTATTGCCACTCTTGGCCATTTGGGAGCAAATTTGTTCCTTTGGGGGGTATTGCAACTTTTGGTCATTTGGGAGCAAATTTGTTCCTTCGGGGGGGTATTGCAACTTTTGGTCATTTGGGAGCAAATTTGTTCCTTTGGGGGATATTGCAACTTTTTGCCATTTGGGAGCAAATTTGTTCCTTTGGGGAGCATTGCAACTTTTGGCCATCTGAAGGCAAATTTGTTCCTTCGGGGGGTATTGCAACTTTTGGCCATTTGGGAGCAAATTTGTTCCATTGGGGGGGTAGTGCAACTTTTGGTCATTTGGGAGCAAATTTGTTCCTTTGGGGGGGTATTGCAACTTTCAGCCATTTGGGAGGACATTTTTTCCTTTGGGAGGTATTACAACTTTTGGCCATTTGGGAGCAAATTTGTTCTTTTGGGGGGTATTGCAACTATGGGCCGTTTGGAGGCCAATTTGTTCCTTTGGGTGGCTATTGCAACTTTTGGCCATTCGAGAGGAAATTTGTTCCTTTGGGGGGGTATTGCAACTTTATGCCATTTGGGAGCAAATTTATTCCTTTGGGGGGGGGTATTGCAACATTTAGCCACTTAAAAGGAAATTTGTTCCTTTGGGGGTATTGCAACTTTTGGTCATTTTGGAGCAAATTTGTTTCTTTGGGGGGTTTTGCAACTTTTGGCCTTTTGGGAGCAAATTTGTTTCTTTGGGAGGTATTGCCACTCTTGGCCATTTGGGAGCAAATTTGTTCCTTTGGGGGGTATTGCAACTTTTGGTCATTTGGGAGCAAATTTGTTCCTTCGGGGGGGTATTGCAACTTTTGGTCATTTGGGAGCAAATTTGTTCCTTTGGGGGATATTGCAACTTTTTGCCATTTGGGAGCAAATTTGTTCCTTTGGGGAGCATTGCAACTTTTGGCCATCTGAAGGCAAATTTGTTCCTTCGGGGGGTATTGCAACTTTTGGCCATTTGGGAGCAAATTTGTTCCATTGGGGGGGTAGTGCAACTTTTGGTCATTTGGGAGCAAATTTGTTCCTTTGGGGGGGTATTGCCACTCTTGGCCATTTGGGAGCAAATTTGTTCCTTTGGGGGGTATTGCAACTTTTGGTCATTTGGGAGCAAATTTGTTCCTTCGGGGGGGTATTGCAACTTTTAACCATTTGGGAGCAAATTTGTTTCTTTGTGGGGTATTGCAAATTTGGCCATCTGAAGGCAAATTTGTTCCTTTGGGGGGGTATTGCAACTATTGGCAGTTTGGAGGCGAATTTGTTCCTTGGGGGGGTATTGCAACTTTTTTCCATTTGGGAGCAAATTTGTTCTTTTGGGGGGTATTGCAAATTTGGCCATCTGAAGGCGAATTTGTTCCTTGGGAGGGTATTGCAACTTTTAACCATTTGGGAGCAAATTTGTTCCTTTGTGGGGTATTGCAAATTTGGCCATCTGAAGGCAAATTTGTTCCTTTGTGGGGGTATTGCAACTACTGGCCGTTTGGAGGCGAATTTGTTCCTTGGGAGGGTATTGCAACTTTTGGCCATTTGGGAGCAAATTTGTTCCTTTGGGGGGTATTGCAACTATTGGCAGTTTGGAGGTGAATTTGTTCCTTTGGGGGGGTATTGCAACTTTTGGCCATTTGGGAGGAAATTTGTTCCTCTGGGGGGTATTGCAACTTTTGGCCATTTGAAAGCAAATGTGTTCCTTTGGGGGAGTTTTGCAACTATTGGCCTTTTGGAGTCGAATTTGTTCCTTGAGGAAGTATTGCAACTTTTGGCCATTTGGGAGCAAATTGGTTCTTTTGGGGGGTAATGCAACTTTTGGCCATTTGGGAGTAAATTTGTTTTTTTGGGGGGTATTGCAACTACTGGCCGTTTCGGGGTGAATTTGTTCCTTGGGGGGGTATTGCAACTTTTGGCCATTTGGAAACCAATTTGTTCCTTTGGGGGGGTATTGCAAATTTTGGCCATCTGAAGGCGAATTTGTTCCTTTTGTGGGGTATTGCAACTTTTGGCCATTTGGGAGCAAATTTCTTCCTTTGTGGGGGTATTAAACAGAGAGCAAAAGAGAAGGGTGTTTGATACTGCGCCAAAGGATCACAGGAACAGATGTTTAGATTAATGCATCTTTATTTCATCCAGGTCTACGCGTTTCCGGAGCCACTGCCCCCTTCCTCAGGACCGTCAGGAAAGACAAAACATCAAATCTCAAGTCTTTCCTGACGGTCCTGAGGAAGGGGGCAGTGGCTCCGGAAACGCGTAGACCTGGATGAAATAAAGATGCATTAATCTAAACATCTGTTCCTGTGATCCTTTGGCGCAGTATCAAACACCCTTCTCTTTTGCTCTCTGTTATCTGCCAATTGGGTGGCTGCAGCCTTGGATCAGATTCTACATGCGAATACAGTTGTTGTGACTCTCACAACGACATCTGGTGAGTAGTTTCACCCTCCTCCCACCCCTTATATACTGGGGTAAGACCCTATATGCGCTTTTCTCTCCACAGATTTCTTATTTGTGGGGGTATTGCAATTTTTGGCTGTCTGAAGACGAAATTGTTCCTTTGGGGGGGTATTGCAACTTTTGGCCATTTGGAAGCAAATTTGTTCCTTTGGGGGGGTATTGCAAATTTTGACCATCTGAAGGCGAATTTGTTCCTTTGGTGGGGTATTGCAACTTTTGGCCATTTGGGAGCAAATTTATTCTTTTGGGGGGTATTGCAACAATTGGCCGTTTGGAGGCGAATTTGTTCCTTTGGAGGGGTAATGCAATTTTTGGCCATTTGGGAGGAAATATGTTCCTTTGGGGGGTGTGAGACAGGGGATATAGCTCAGCTGGGATCTTTGCTTTGGTCCAAGCGAGTGGCTTTGGATTCACAGATGACAGCGGCAGATTGGCAGGTTCCAAACAGATACGGCCACTGCCGTCTTTATTGTGTACACTTATGCCTCAGTGTTACACATGCAAAAACAGGAAAATAAATGTCTAAGGCCGTCTGGCCACTAACTAACAACAGAATGCTAACTACAAAATAAACCTATGTAACAAACAAAACAGTATTCTCTTATTGTGTGGGTTCCTCAGCACAGCAAGCGGAGGTATGGAGTCTCAGCCCCAGCAGCCATGAGCCTGTCCTGCTATCCTCAGCAGGTTCTCTGTTCTGAATGCCTCCTGATTATTTCAGCTGATCCAGTGAGGAATCAAAACCCTGGATTGAATGTGGAGAAGGGAGCAATCAGTCCCACTGCCATTCCTACTGATTGCTCCAGAAAAAAACGAGCCCAAAATTACAATGAAATAAACAGGCTTCAGTGACTAACTTATTGCTGAGCCAGATATAATGTTCCCAGCTTTTCCCAGCCAATTTGCATGGGCCAAACCGCTCCACAATCAACACATGGAGACATATGAAATGAACCGAGGGGAAACATACCTGTTCTCTAGTACTTCTCCCCTCGGCATCTCACAGGGTACTGCAACTTTTGGCCATTTGGGAGGAAATTTGTTCCTTTGGGGGGTATTGGAACTTTTGGCCATTTGGGAGCAAATTTGTTCCTTTGGGGGGGTATTGCAACTTTTGGCTATTTGGAAGCAAATTTGTTCCTTTCGGGGGGTATTGCAACTTTTGGCCATTTGGGAGCAAATTTATTCCTTTAGGGGGGTATTGCAACTATGGGCCGTTTGGAGGCGAATTTTTTTTTTGGGGGGGTATTGCAATGCAATTTTTGGCCATTTGGGAGCAAATATGTTCCTTTGGGGGGGGGTATTGCAACCTTTGGACATTTGGGAGTAAATTTGTGTCTTTGGGGGGGTATTGCAACTTTTGGCCATTTGGGAGGAAATTTGTTCCTTTGGGGGGGTATTGCAACTTTTGGCCATTTGGGAGCAAATTTGTTTCTTTGGGGGGTTATTGCAACTTTTGGCCATTTGGGAGGAAATTTATTCCTTTGGGGGTATTGCAACTTTTGGCCATTTGGGAGGAAATTTGTTACTTTTGGGGAATATTGCAACTTTTGGCCATTTGGGAGCAAATTTGTTCTTTTGGGGGGTATTTCAACTTTTGGACATTGGGGAGCAAATTTGTTTCTTTCTTTTTATTGCAACTTTTGGCCATTTGGGAGCAAATGTATTCCTTTGGGGGCTATTGCAACTCTGGGCCGTTTGGAGGCGAATTTGTTCTTTAGTGGGGTATTGTAATTTTTGGTCATTTGGGAGCAAATTTGTTCCTTTGTGGGGGTATTGCAATTTTTGGCCGTCTGAAGATGAAATTGTTCCTTTGGGGGGGTATTGCAACTTTTGGTCATTTGGAAGCAAATTTCTTCCTTCGGGGGGGGGGGGGGTATTGCAACGTTGGGCCATTTGAAGGCGAATTTGTTCCTTTGGTGGAATATTGCAACTTTTGGACATTTGGACATTTGGGAGCAAATTTGTTTCTTTGGGGGGGTATTGCAACTTTTGGCCATTTGGGAGGAATAATATTCCTTTGGGGGGGTATTGCAACTTTTGGCCATTTGGGAGCAAATTTGTTCCTTTGGGGGGTATTTCAACTTTTGGATATTTGGGAGCAAATTTGTTTCTTTGGGGGGGTATTGCAACTTTCAGCCATTTGGGAGGACATTTTTTCCTTTGGGAGGTATTACAACTTTTGGCCATTTGGGAGCAAATTTGTTCTTTTGGGGGGTATTGCAACTATGGGCCGTTTGGAGGCCAATTTGTTCCTTTGGGTGGCTATTGCAACTTTTGGCCATTCGAGAGGAAATGTGTTCCTTTGGGGGGGTATTGCAACTTTATGCCATTTGGGACCAAATGTATTCCTTTGGGGGGGGGGTATTGCAACATTTAGCCACTTAAGAGGAAATTTGTTCCTTTGGGGGGGTATTGCAACTTTTGGTCATTTTGGAGCAAATTTGTTCCTTTGGGGAGCATTGCAACTTTTGGCCATCTGAAGGCAAATTTGTTCCTTCGGGGGGTATTGCAACTTTTGGCCATTTGGGAGCACATTTGTTCCATTGGGGGGGTATTGCAACTTTTGGTCATTTGGGAGCAAATTTGTTCCTTTGGGGGGGTATTGCCTCTCTTGGCCATTTGGGAGCAAATTTATTCCTTTGGGGGTATTGCAACTTTTGGCCATTTGGGAGGAAATTTGTTACTTTTGGGGAATATTGCAACTTTTGGCCATTTGGGAGCAAATTTGTTCTTTTGGGGGGTATTTCAACTTTTGGACATTGGGGAGCAAATTTGTTTCTTTCTTTTTATTGCAACTTTTGGCCATTTGGGAGCAAATGTATTCCTTTGGGGGCTATTGCAACTCTGGGCCGTTTGGAGGCGAATTTGTTCTTTAGTGGGGTATTGTAATTTTTGGTCATTTGGGAGCAAATTTGTTCCTTTGTGGGGGTATTGCAATTTTTGGCCGTCTGAAGATGAAATTGTTCCTTTGGGGGGGTATTGCAACTTTTGGTCATTTGGAAGCAAATTTCTTCCTTCGGGGGGGGGGGTATTGCAACGTTGGGCCATTTGAAGGCGAATTTGTTCCTTTGGTGGAGTATTGCAACTTTTGGACATTTGGACATTTGGGAGCAAATTTGTTTCTTTGGGGGGGTATTGCAACTTTTGGCCATTTGGGAGGAATAATATTCCTTTGGGGGGGTATTGCAACTTTTGGCCATTTGGGAGCAAATTTGTTCCTTTGGGGGGTATTTCAACTTTTGGATATTTGGGAGCAAATTTGTTTCTTTGGGGGGGTATTGCAACTTTCAGCCATTTGGGAGGACATTTTTTCCTTTGGGAGGTATTACAACTTTTGGCCATTTGGGAGCAAATTTGTTCTTTTGGGGGGTATTGCAACTATGGGCCGTTTGGAGGCCAATTTGTTCCTTTGGGTGGCTATTGCAACTTTTGGCCATTCGAGAGGAAATGTGTTCCTTTGGGGGGGTATTGCAACTTTATGCCATTTGGGACCAAATGTATTCCTTTGGGGGGGGGTATTGCAACATTTAGCCACTTAAGAGGAAATTTGTTCCTTTGGGGGGGTATTGCAACTTTTGGTCATTTTGGAGCAAATTTGTTCCTTTGGGGAGCATTGCAACTTTTGGCCATCTGAAGGCAAATTTGTTCCTTCGGGGGGTATTGCAACTTTTGGCCATTTGGGAGCACATTTGTTCCATTGGGGGGGTATTGCAACTTTTGGTCATTTGGGAGCAAATTTGTTCCTTTGGGGGGGTATTGCCTCTCTTGGCCATTTGGGAGCAAATTTGTTCCTTTGGGGGGTATTGCAACTTTTGGTCATTTGGGAGCAAATTTGTTCCTTCTGGGGGATATTGCAATTTTTTGCCATTTGGGAGCAAATTTGTTCCTTTGGTGGGGTATTGCAACTATTGGCAGTTTGGAGGCGAATTTGTTCCTTGGGGGGTATTGCAACTTTTTTCCATTTGGGAGCAAATTTGTTCTTTTGGGGGGTATTGCAAATTTGGTCATCTGAAGGCGAATTTGTTCCTTGGGAGGGGGTATTGCAACTTTTAACCATTTGGGAGCAAATTTGTTCCTTTGTGGGGTATTGCAAATTTGGCCATCTGAAGGCAAATTTGTTCCTTTGGGGGGGTATTGCAACATTTAACCATTTGGGACCAAATTTGTTCCTTTGAGGGGGTATTGCAACTATTGGCAGTTTGGAGACGAATTTGTTCCTTGGGGGGGTATTGCAACTTTTTTCCATTTGGGAGCAAATTTGTTCTTTTGGGGGGTATTGCAACTACTGGCCGTTTGGAGGCGAATTTGTTCCTTGGGAGGGTATTGCAACTTTTGGCCATTTGGGAGCAAATTTGTTCCTTTGGGGGGTATTGCAACTATTGGCAGTTTGGAGGCGAATTTGTTCCTTTGGGGGGTATTGCAACTTTTGGCCATTTGGGAGCAAATTTGTTCCTTTGGGGGTGTATTGCAACTTTTGGCCATTTGAAAGCAAATGTGTTACTTTGGGGGAGTTTTGCAACTATTGGCCTTTTGGAGTCGAATTTGTTCCTTGAGGAAGTATTGCAACTTTTGGCCATTTGGGAGCAAATTTGTTCTTTTGGGGGGTAATGCAACTTTTGGCCATTTGGGAGCAAATTTGTTCTTTTGGGGGGTATTGCAACTACTGGCCGTTTCGAGGTGAATTTGTTCCTTGCGGGGGTATTGCAACTTTTGGCCATTTGGAAACAAATTTGTTCCTTTGGGGGGTATTGCAAATTTTGGCCATCTGAAGGTGAATTTGTTCCTTTGGGGGGGTATTGCAACTTTTGGCCATTTGGGAGGAAATTTCTTCCTTTGTGGGGGTATTGCAATTTTTGGCTGTCTGAAGACAAAATTGTTCCTTTGGGGGGGTATTGCAACTTTTGGCCATTTGGAAGCAAATTTGTTCCTTTGGGGGGGTATTGCAAATTTTGACCATCTGAAGGCGAATTTCTTCCTTTGGTGGGGTATTGCAACTTTTGGCCATTTGGGAGCAAATTTATTCCTTTGGGGGTTATTGCAACTATTAACCGTTTGGAGGCGAATTTGTTCCTTTGGAGGGGTAATGCAATTTTTGGCCATTTGGGAGGAAATATGTTCCTTTGGGGGGTGTGAGACAGGGGATATAGCTCAGCTAGGATCTTTGCTTTGGTCCAAGCGAGTGGCTTTGGATTCACAGATGACAGCGGCAGATTGGCAGGTTCCAAACAGATACGGCCACTGCCGTCTTTATTGTGTACACTTATGCCTCAGTGTTACACATGCAAAAACAGGAAAATAAATGTCTAAGGCCGTCTGGCCACTAACTAACAACAGAATGCTAACTACAAAATAAACCTATGTAACAAACAAAACAGTATTCTCTTACTGTGTGGGTTCCTCAGCACAGCAAGCGGGAGGTATGGAGTCTCAGCCCCAGCAGCCATGAGCCTGTCCTGCTATCCTCAGCAGGTTCTCTGTTCTGAATGCCTCCTGATTATTTCAGCTGATCCAGTGAGGAATCAAAACCCTGGATTGAATGTGGAGAAGGGAGCAACCAGTCCCACTGCCATTCCTACTGATTGCTCCAGAAAAAACCGAGCCCAAAATTACAATGAAATAAACAGGCTTCAGTGACTAACTTATTGCTGAGCCAGATATAATGTTCCCAGCTTTTCCCAGCCCATTTGCATGGGCCAAACCGCTCCACAATCAATACATGGAGACATATGAAATGAACCGAGGGGAAACATACCTGTTCTCTAATACTTCTCCCCTAGGCATCTCACAGGGGGTATTGCAATTTTTGGCCATTTGGGAGCAAATTTCTTCCTTTGGGGGGGTATTGCAACTTTTGGACATTTGGGAGCAAATTTGTTCCTTTGGGGGGGTATTGGAACTATTGGCAGTTTGGAGGCGAATTTGTTCCTTTGGGGGGGTATTGCAACTTTTGGCCATTTTGAAGCGAAATTGTTCCTTCGGGGGGGGGGTATTGCAACTTTTGGCCATTTTGAAGCGAAATTGTTCCTTTGGGGGGGTATTGCAACTTTTGGCCATTTTGAGGCGAAATTTTTCCTTTGGGTGGGTATTGCAATTTTTGTCCATTTTGAAGCGAAATTATTCCTTTGGGGGGGTATTGCAACTTTTGGCCATTTTGAAGCGAAATTATTCCTTTGGGGGGGTATTGCAACTTTTGGCCATTTTGAGGCGAAATTGTTCCTTTGGGGAGTATTGCAACTTTTGGCCATTTTGAAGCGAAATTGTTCCTTTGGAGGGTATTTAAAATTTTGGCCATTTTGAGGCGAAATTGTTCCTTTGGTGGGGTATTGCAACTTTTGGCCATTTTGAAGCGAAATTGTTCCTTTGGGGGGGTATTGCAACTTTTGGCCATTTTGAGGCGAAATTGTTCCTTTGGGGAGTATTGCAACTTTTGGCCATTCTGAAGCGAAATTGTTCCTTTGGGGGGTATTTAAAATTTTGGCCATTTTGAAGCGAAATTGTTCCTTTGGTGGGGTATTTCAACTTTTGGCCATTTTGAAGTGAAATTGTTCCTTTGGTGGGGTATTGCAACTTTTGGCCATTTTGAAGCGAAATTGTTCCTTTGGTGGGGTATTGCAACTTTTGGCCATTTTGAAGCGAAATTGTTCCTTTGGGGGGGTATTGCAACTTTTGGTCATTTTGAGGCGCAATTGTTCCTTTGGGGGGATTGCAACTTTTGGCCATTTTGAAGCGAAATTGTTCCTTTGGGGGGGTATTGCAATTTTTGGCCATTTGGGAGCAAATTTGTTCCTTTGGGGGGTATTGCAACTTTAGGCCATTTTGAGGCGAAATTGGTCCTTTGGGGGGGTATTGCAACTTTTGGCCATTTTGAGGCAAAATTGTTCCTTTGGGGGGTATTGCAACTTTGGCCATTTTGAGGCCAAATTGTTCCTTTGGGGGGGTATTGCAACTTTTGGCCATTTTGATGCGAAATTGTTCCATGGAGGGATATTGCAACTTTTTGGCCATTTTGTAGCGAAATTGTTCCTTTGGGGGGTATTGCAACTTTTGGCCATTTTGAAGCGAAATTGTTCCTTTGGGGGGGTATTGCCACTCTTGGCCATTTGGGATCAAATTTGTTCTCTTGGGGGTATTGCAACTTTTGGTCATTTGGGAGCAAATTTGTACCTTCAGGGGTGTATTGCAACTTTTGGCCAATTGGGAGCAAATTTGTTCCTCGGGGGGGTATTGCAACTTTTAACCATTTGGGAGCAAATTTGTTCCTTTGGGGGGTATTGCAAATTTTGGCCATCTGAAGGCAAATTTGTTCCTTTGGGGGGGTATTGCAACTTTTAACCATTTGGGACCAAATTTGTTCCTTTGGGGGGGTATTGCAACTATTGGCAGTTTGGAGGCGAATTTGTTCCTTTGGGGGGTAGTGCAACTTTTGGCCATTTGGGAGCAAATTTTTTCCTTTGTGGGGGTATTGCAACTTTTTTCCATTTGGGAGCAAATTTGTTCTTTTGGGGGGTATTGCAACTACTGGCCGTTTGGAGGCGAATTTGTTCTTTGGGAGGGTATTGCAACTTTTGGCCATTTGGGAGCAAATTTCTTCCTTTGGGGGGGGTATTGCAAATTTTGGCCATCTGAAGGCAAATTTGTTCCTTTGGGGGGGTATTGCAACTTTTAACCATTTGGGACCAAATTTGTTCCTTTGGGGGGGTATTGCAACTATTGGCAGTTTGGAGGCGAATTTGTTCCTTTGGGGGGTAGTGCAACTTTTGGCCATTTGGGAGCAAATTTTTTCCTTTGTGGGGGTATTGCAACTTTTTTCCATTTGGGAGCAAATTTGTTCTTTTGGGGGGTATTGCAACTACTGGCCGTTTGGAGGCGAATTTGTTCTTTGGGAGGGTATTGCAACTTTTGGCCATTTGGGAGCAAATTTCTTCCTTTGGGGGGGGTATTGCAACTTTTGGACATTTGGGAGCAAATTTGTTCCTTTGGGGGGGTATTGGAACTATTGGCAGTTTGGAGGCGAATTTGTTCCTTTGGGGAGGTATTGCAACTTTTGGCCATTTTGAAGCGAAATTGTTCCTTTGGGGGAGTATTGCAATGTTTGGCCATTTTGAAGCGAAATTGTTCCTTTGGGGGGGGTATTGCAACTTTTGGCCATTTTGAGGCGAAATTTTTCCTTTGGGTGGGTATTGCAATTTTTTTTCATTATGAAGCGAAATTGTTCCTTTGGGGGGGTATTGCAACTTTTGGCCATTTTGAGGCAAAATTGTTCCTTTGGGGGGGTATTGCAACTTTTGGCCATTTGAAAGCAAATGTGTTCCTTTGGGGGAGTTTTGCAACTATTGGCATTTTGGAGTCGAATTTGTTCCTTGAGGAAGTATTGCAACTTTTGGCTATTTGGGAGCAAATTTGTTCTTTTGGGGGGTAATGCAACTTTTGGCCATTTGGGAGCAAATTTGTTCTTTTGGGGGGTATTGCAACTACTGGCCGTTTGGAGGTGAATTTGTTCCTTGGGGGGGTATTGCAACTTTTGGCCATTTGGAAACAAATTTGTTCCTTTGGGGGGTATTGCAACTTTTGGCCATTTGAAAGCAAATGTGTTCCTTTGGGAAAGTTTTGCAACTATTGGCCTTTTGGAGTCGAATTTGTTCCTTGAGGAAGTATTGCAACTTTTGGCCATTTGGGAGCAAATTTGTTTTTTTGGGGGGTAATGCAACTTTTGGCCTTTTGGGAGCAAATTTCTTCCTTTGTGGGGGTATTGCAATTTTTGGCTGTCTGAAGACGAAATTGTTCCTTTGGGGGGTATTGCAACTTTTGGCCATTTGGAAGCAAATTTCTTCCTTTGGGGGGGTATTGCAACTTTTGTCCACTTAAGAGGAAATTTGTTTCTTTGGGGGGGTATTGCAACTTTTGGTCATTTGGTAGCAAATTTGTTCCTTTGGGGGGGTATTGCAACTTTTGGCCATTTGGGAGCAAATTTGTTACTTTGGGGGGGTATTGCAACTTTTAACCATTTGGGAGCAAATTGGTTCCTTTGGGGGGGTATTGCAAATTTTGGCCATCTGAAGGCAAATTTGTTCCTTTGGGGGGTATTGCAACTTTTAACCATTTGGGACCAAATTTGTTCCTTTGGGGGGGTATTGCAACTATTGGCAGTTTGGAGGCGAATTTGTTCCTTTGGGGGCTAGTGCAACTTTTGGCCATTTGGGAGCAAATTTCCTTCTTTGGGGGGGTATTGGAACTATTGGCAGTTTGGAGGCGAATTTGTTCCTTTGGGGGGTATTGGAACTATTGGCAGTTTGGAGGCGAATTTGTTCCTTTGGGGGGTATTGCAACTTTTGGCCATTTTGAAGCCAAATTGTTCCTTTGGGGGGGTATTGCAACGTTTGGCCATTTTGAAGCGAAATTGTTCCTTTGGGGGGGTATTGCAACTTTTGGCCATTTTGAGGCGAAATTTTTCCTTTGGGTGGGTATTGCAATTTTTGTCCATTTTGAAGCAAAATTGTTCCTTTGGGGGGGTATTGCAACTTTTGGCCATTTTGAGGCGAAATTCTTCCTTTGGGGGGGTATTGCAACTTTTGGCCATTTGGGAGCAAATTAGTTCCTTTCTTTTTATTGCAACTTTTGGCCATTTGGGAGCAAATTTGTTCCTTTGGGGGGGTATTGCAAATTTTGATCATCTGAAGGCGAATTTGTTCCTTTGGTGGGGTATTGCAACTTTTGGCCATTTGGGAGGAAATTTAGTCCTTTTTGAGGGGTATTGCAACTTTTGGCCATTTGGGAGCAAATTTGTTCCTTTGGGGGGGTAATGGAAATTTTGGCCATCTGAAAGCGAATTTGTTCCTTTGTATTTCAACTTTTGGCCATTTGGGAGCAAATTTGTTCCTTTCGTGGGGTATTGCAACTTTTGGCCATTTGGGAGCAAATGTATTCTTTTGGGGGGGTATTGCAACCATTGGCCGTTTGGAGGCGAATTTGTTCCTTTGGAGGGGTAATGCAATTTTTGGCCATTTGGCAGGAAATATGTTCCTTTGGGGGGGGTGAGACAGGGGATATAGCTCAGCTGGGATCTTTGCTTTGGTCCAAGCGAGTGGCTATGGATTCACAGATGACAGCGGCAGATTGGCATGTTCCAAACAGATACAGCCAAAGCCGTCTTTATTGGGTACACTTATGCCTCAGTGTTATACATGCAAAAAAAGGAAAATAAATGTTTAAGGCCGTCTGGCCACTAACTAACAACAGAATGCTAACTACAAAATAAACCTATGTAACAAACAAAACAGTATTCTCTTACTGTGTGGGATCCTCAGCACAGCAAGCGGAGGTATGGAGTCTCAGCCCCAGCAGCCATGAGCCTGTCCTGCTATCCTCAGCAGGTTCTCTGTTCTGAATGCCTCCTGATTATTTCAGGTGATCCAGTGAGGAATCAAAACCCTGGATTGAATGTGGTGAAGGGAGCAACCAGTCCCACTGCCATTCCTACTGAATGCTCCAGAAAAAACCGAGCCCAAAATTACAATGAAATAAACAGGCTTCAGTGACTAACTTATTGCTGAGCCAGATATAATGTTCCCAGCTTTTCCCAGCCCATTTTCATGGGCCAAACCGCTCCACAATCAATACATGGAGACATATGAAATGAACCGAGGGGAAACATACCTTTTCTCTAATACTTCTCCCCTCGGCATCTCACAGGGGGTATTGCAATTTTTGGCCATTTGGGAGCAAATTTCTTCCTTTGTTGGGGTATTGCAATTTTTGGCCATTTGGGAGCAAATTTGTTCCTTTGGGAAAGTTTTGCAACTATTGGCCTTTGGGGGGGTTTTGCAACTTTTGGCCATTCGGAAGCAAATTTGTTCCTTCGGGGGGGTATTGCAACTTTTGGCCACTTAAGAGGAAATTTGTTCCTTTGGGGGGTTATTGCAACTTTTGGTCATTTGGGAGCAAATTTGTTTCTTTGGGGGGGTATTGCAACTTTTAGCCACTTGGGAGAAAATTTGTTCCATTGGGGGGGTATTGCAACTTTTGGTCATTTGAGAGCAAATTTGTTCCTTTGTGGGGGTATTGCAATTTGTGGCCGTCTGAAGACAAAATTGTTCCTTTGGGGGGTATTGCAACTTTTGGCCATTTGGAAGCAGACTTGTTCCTTTGGGGGTGTATTGCAACATTTGGCCACTTAAGAGGAAATTTGTTCCTTTGGGGGGATATTGCAACTTTTGGCCATTTGGGAGCAAATTTGTTCCATTGGGGGGTATTGAAACTTTTGGTCATTTGGGAGCAAATTTTTTCTTGGGGGGGTATTGCCACTCTTGGCCATTTGGGAGCAAATTTGTTCCTTTGGGGGGTATTGCAACTTTTGGTCATTTGGGAGCAAATTTGTTCCTTCGGGGGGGTATTGCAACTTTTGGCCATTTGAAGGCGAATTTGTTCCTTTGGGGGGGTATTGCAACTTTTGGACATTTGGGAGCAGATTTGTTTCTTTGGGGGGGTATTGCAACTTTTGGCCATTTGGGAGGAAATTTATTCCTTTGGGGGGGTATTGCAACTTTTCGCCATTTGGGAGCAAATTTGTTCCTTTGGGGGGTATTGCAACTATGGGCCGTTTGGAGGCGAATTTGTTCCTTTGTCGGGGTATTGCAATTTTTGGCCATTTGGGAGCAAATTTGTTCCTTTGGGGGGCTATTGCAACTTTTGGCCATTCGGGAGCAAATTTATTCCTTTGGGGGGGTATTGCAACTTTTGGCCATTTAAGAGGAAATTTGTTCCTTTGGGGAGGTATTGCAACTTTTGGTCATTTGGGAGCAAATTTGTTTCTTTGGGGGGGTATTGCAACTTTTGGCCATTTAAGAGGAAATTTGTTCCTTTGGGGAGGTATTGCAACTTTTGGTCATTTGGGAGCAAAATTGTTTCTTTGGGGGGGTATTGCAACTTTTGGCCATTTGGGAGCAAATTTGTTTCTTTGAGGGGGTATTGTAACTTTTGGCCATTTGGGAGCAAATTTGTTCCATTGGGGGGGGTATTGCAACTTTTGGTCATTTAGGAGCAAATTAGTTCCTTTGGTGGGGTATTGCAACTTTTAGCCATTTGGGAGCAAATTTGTTCCTTCGGGGGGGTATTGCAACTTTTGGCCATTTGGGAGCAAATTTGTTACTTTGGGGTGGTATTGCAACTTTTAACCATTTGGGAGCAAATTTGTTCCTTTGGGGGTGTATTGCAAATTTTGGCAATCTGAAGGCAAATTTGTTCCTTTGGGGGGGTATTGCAACTTTTAACCATTTGGGACCAAATTTGTTCCTTTGGGGGGGTATTGCAACTATTGGCAGTTTGGAGGCGAATTTGTTCCTTTTGGGGGGTAGTGCAACTTTTGGCCATTTGGGAGCAAATTTTTTCCTTTGGGGGGTATTGCAACTTTTGGCCATTTGGAAGCAAATTTGTTCCTTTGGGGGGGTATTGCAACTTTTTGCCAGTTGGGAGCAAATTTTTTCCTTTGGGGGGGTTTTGTACATTTTGGCCATCTGAAGGCGAATTTGTCCCTTTGGGGGGGTATTGCAACTTTTGGCCATTTGTGAGCAAATTTTTTTCTTTGGGGGGGTATTGCAACTTTTGGCCATTTTGAGGCGAAATTGTTCCTTTGGGGGGGTATTGCAACTTTTGGCCATTTTGAGGCGAAATTGTTCCATGGAGGGATATTGCAACTTTTGGCCTTTTTGTAGCGAAATTGTTCCTTTGGGGGGAATTGCTACTTTTGGCCATTTTGAAGCGAAATTGTTCCTTTGGGGGGTATTGCAACTTTTGGCCATTTTGAGGCGAAATTGTTCCTTTGGGGGGTATTGCAACTTTTGGCCATTTTGAAGCGAAATTGTTCCTTTGGAGAGGTATTGCAACTTTTTGCCATTTTGAAGCGAAATTGTTCCTTTGCGGGGATTTTGCTACCTTTGGCCATTTTGTGGCGAAATTGTTCTTTTGAGGGGGTATTGCAACTTTGGCCATTTTGAGGTGAAATTGTTCCTTTGGGGAGGTATTGCAACTTTTTGCCATTTTGAAGCGAAATTGTTCCTTTGCGGGGTATTGCAACTTTTGTCCATTTTGAGACGAAATTGTTCCTTTGGGGGGGTATTGCAACTTTTGGCCATTTTGAGGCGAAATTGTTCCTTTGAGGGGGTATTGCAACTTTGGCCATTTTGAAACAAAATTGTTCCTTTGGGGGGGTCTTGAAACTTTTGGCCATTTTGAAGCAAAATTGTTCCTTTGGTGGGGTATTGCAACTTTTGGCTATTTTGAAGCGAAATTGTTCCTTTGGTTGGGGTATTGCAACTTTTGGCCATTTTGAAGCGAAATTGTCCTTTGGCGGGGTACTGCAACTTTTTCGCCATTTTGAAGCGAAATTGTTCCTTCGGTTGGGTATTGCAGCTTTTGGCCATTTTGAGGCGAAATTGTTCCTTTGGGGAGTATTGCAACTTTTGGCCATTTTGAAGCGAAATTGGTCCTTTGGGGGGGTATTGAAAATTTTGGCCATTTTGAAGCGAAATTGTTCCTTTGGTGGGGTATTGCAACTTTTGGCCATTTTGAAGCGAAATTGTTCCTTTGGGGGATTATTGAAAATTTTGGCCATTTTGAAGCGAAATTGTTCCTTTGGTGGGGTATTGCAACTTTTGGCCATTTTGAAGCGAAATTGTTCCTTTGTTGGGGTATTGCAACCTTTGGCTATTTTGAAGCGAAATTGTTCCTTTGGTTGGGGTATTGCAACTTTTTGCCATTTTGAAGCGAAATTGTTCCTTTGGGGGGGTATTGCAACTTTTGGTCATTTTGAGGCGCAATTGTTCCTTTGGGGGGGATTGCAACTTTTGGCCATTTTGAAGCGAAATTGTTCCTTTGGGGGGGTATTGCAATTTTTGGCCATTTGGGAGCAAATTTGTTCTTTTGGGGGGGTATTGCAACTTTTGGCTATTTGGGAGCAAATTTGTTTCTTTGGGGGTGTATTGCAACTTTTGGCCATTTAATAGGAAATTTGTTCCCTTTTCGGGGGTTTTGCAACTTTTGGCCATTTTGAGGCGAAATTTTTCCTTTGGGTGGGAATTGCAATTTGTGTCCATTTTGAAGCGAAATTGTTCCTTTGAGGGGGTTGTTACGGGGGGCTGTCTGATAATAACCGAAAGGAGTATCAGACAGTCAGGGTCCACCGTGCAAAGACTTTGCTGCAGACTATGGCAGAGTGCAATACCTCTGTTAACTCACAGAAGAATATAATAAGTAAGTAAAGCAATTCCTCCCTTACTTGGAGGGTGTGTGGAATGATCTCTGTTAATAATCACAGAGACAAAGGCAATGTGTGCGAAATGGCACCTACCTAGGTCCGCTCTTCTAGTGGTGCAAAAGAGACGAACAGCAGCGTAAGCCGCACAAAGCTCCTACCTGCGTTCGCTCCACTAGTGTGCGAGGACACGAACCACTAGATATGGCACCTGCCTAGGTCCGCTCTTCTAGTGGTGCAAAAGAGACGAACAGCAGCGTAAGCCGCACAAAGCTCCTACCTCTGTTCGCTCCCCTAGTGTGCGAGGATACGAACAACTGCCAGACGCAGTATAAGGAACGTTACCCTAGCGGCAACGTCCACCTACGAGTAGAATCACAAGGCCCAGCCAGACCATGTGCCTCAGGCACCTGCCTATGTCCGCTCCCCTAAGAGGTAAGGATACGGACAGCAGCCGAAGCTGTAAGGTATAAGAACGCTACCCTGCCGGTAGCGCTCACCTAGCATAGACAGAGGAATGCCTAGAGGAACGCGCACAGAGCGTCTACTCATATGCATGAACCAAGAGGACTGAGCACCATGCGGCGTGTGTCAGGGTCTTATATAGACTCTGTGCCTCATCCAAGATGGAGGACACCAGAGCCAATCCGCTGCCAGAACGACAGGAGTGACGTCATGCTGGCCTATCACCGAGCAAGACGTCACAAGCACATGACCAGCGACCAATCGGCATAGAAGGTGTCAGAGACATGTGACCTCGTGTCAGCGATGATGTCACCCGCACATGTGCAATGGCTCCAAGATTGGACTTAGTCTCCGGCGCTCGCACATGTGCAGTAGCAAGAAATCTGGACATAGTCTCCAGTGCTCGCAGCAACCGTAACAGGGGTATTGCAACTTTTGGCCATTTTGAAGCGAAATTGTTCCTTCGGGGGGGTATTGCAACTTTTGGCCATTTTGAGGCAAAATTTTTCCTTTGGGTGGGTATTGCATTTTTTGTCCATTTTGAGGCGCAATTGCAACTTTTGGCTATTTGGGAGCAAATTTGTTTCTTTGGGGGTGTATTGCAACTTTTGGCCATTTGATAGAAAATTTGTTCCTTTGGAGGAGTATTGCAACTTTTGGCCATTTGGGAGCAAATTTGTTCCTTTGGGGGGGTATTGCAACTCCCAAGAGCGATGTTCCGGGCCATAGCCCTCCCAATCTATCAAGAAGAACCTGCGCCCTCTAACCATCTTAGAACCAACTATGGCTCGTACCTCATAGCTAGAGCGAGAGGAATCAGAGGCAGGAGAGTGCACTTCACGAGCGTGAGGTAAAATAGCCGGCTTTAGCAGTGAGACATGGAATTTGTCATGAATCCTAAGATGGACAGGTAACTTCAATTGATAGACTACAGGATTTACCTGTCGAAGAACCTCATAAGGACCCAGGAAGCGAGGAGTAAATTTGACAGAGCTCACTCTAAGTTTCACGTGTTTTGCAGAGAGCCACACAAAGTCCCCTGGAGAAAAGACAGGAGCCGGGCGACGAAACCGATCGGACACCGTCTTCATACGGTCCTTAGCTGCTTGGATCGACTCTTGAGTCCGATCCCAAACCTCTCTCGCATTAGTTGCCCAGTCGGCCACAAGAGGAGGAGGTGCAGCAGCGGGAAACGGTACTGGTACCCTAGGGTGTTGCCCATTATTGAGTACGAACGGTGTCTGCCCAGTGGCCTCAGCCAGCGAATTGTTAAGGGCAAATTCTGCCCAGGGTAGGAGGGAGGACCAGTTATCGTGGTTCTCAGCAACAAAGTGTCGAAGGTATATAATCATAGATTGATTGGTACGTTCAACCAAACCATTAGTCTCCGGATGGTATGCCGAAGAGAGATTCAACTCAATTTGCAGAAGGCTACAAAGATCTCGCCAGAAACGGGAAGTAAATTGCGGGCCTCTATCACAAATGATACGATCTGGCATCCCGTGAAGCCTAAAGACATGCTTGAGGAATAGTTTGGCTAGTGCCCTGGAAGATGGGATTCTCGATAACGGTACGAGATGAACCATCCGGGAGAAATGGTCCGTAATGACCCACACAAATCTATGTCCCTGTGAACATGGAAGATCACCCACAAAGTCCATGCCTACCACCTCCCATGGTCTATCTGGCACTGGTAAAGGATGCAAGAGCCCAGCCGGTCTCTGCCGTAATGGACGGTTGCGAGCACACGAGTAGCAGGAACCGACATATCTCTTGACGTGGCTGGCTAAGTGTGGCCACCAATACCACCTCTCCAGTAACTCTCGTGTCCGCCTAATACCAAAATGCCCACCCACCTTTGAGGTGTGGGCCCATGACAGTATATCATTCTGTCGATCAGGCGGAACAAAGGTCTTGCCCGGTGGGATTTGGTCTAACGTCACAGGGGAGAGCGTATGAAAAACCCTGGAGGGAAGGATAAGACGAGGTTCGTCAATCTCTTCCTGGGTAGAAAGCATAGAGCGAGACAGGGCGTCTGCCTTGTTATTCTTACTCCCAGACAGATAGTTGATGGAGAAGTGAAAGCGGGAGAAAAACAAGGACCAGCGGGCTTGGCGAGGATTCAGACGCTGAGCTGTTTGTAAGTACGTCAGATTCTTATGGTCTGTATAGACCTGGAAAGGATGTTTCGCTCCTTCCAGCAAGTGACGCCACTCCTCCAAGGCTAATCTCAAGGCGAGCAGTTCCCTATCCCCAATGGTATAGTTTCTCTCTGCCGGTGAAAAGGTTTTAGCAAAGAAGAAACACGGCCTTTTTCTACCTGCACCGTTCTTTTGATACAAGACCGCACCAGCACCCACTGAAGAGGCATCAACCTCTAAGAGGAAGGGCTTATTCTCATCGGGTCTTTGAAGAACGGGAGCAGTTGAAAAGTGTCTTTTTACTGCCTCAAAAGCTTGAGATGTCTCAGTAGACCAGGCTTTGGGATTAGCACCTTTCTTAGTCAAGGCCACCAAAGGGGCCACCAAAGTAGAAAAATGGGGTATGAACTGCCTGTAATAATTTATGAATCCTAAGAAGCGTTGCACCGCCTTCAAGGAATGAGGTTCGGACCATTGCAGGACAGCAGAGAGCTTCGCAGGATCCATAGCCAGACCCTCTTGTGAGATAATGTAACCCAAAAAAAGGCAATGAGGACTGCTCGAATACACATTTCTCGAGTTTAGCAAACAATGAGTGCTCCCTTAAACGGGAAAGGACACGAACGACATCCTGACGATGAGTCTCCAGATCAGGAGAAAAAATCAGGATGTCGTCCAGATACACCACTACTGAGGATAACAGTAAATCCCTGAACACATCGTTTACGAAGTCCTGAAATACTGCGGGTGCATTACATAACCCAAAAGGCATGACGAGGTATTCATAGTGACCGTCTCGGGTGTTAAAAGCGGTCTTCCATTCGTCACCCTTTCGAATTCGTACCAAGTTATACGCACCCCGCAGATCCAACTTCGTAAAAACTTGAGCTCCTCTCAGTCTGTCAAAGAGCTCCGAAATTAAAGGTAATGGGTATTTGTTCTTTATTGTGATTGCGTTGAGACCCCTGTAATCTATGCAGGGACGCAAATCACCCTCTTTCTTCCGAACAAAGAAAAACCCAGCTCCCGCGGGAGAGACAGACTTACGAATGAACCCCTTCTCTAAACTCTCTCTTATATAGGTCGACATGGCCTCCGACTCAGGTATCGACAGGGGGTAAACCCTGCCTTTAGGTGGAACCGAACCTGGGATAAGGTCTATGGCACAGTCATACGGCCTATGGGGTGGAAGAACCTCAGCACCCTGTTTGGAGAACACGTCAGCGAAATCCAAATAGGGTGTAGGTATGGGAGAGAGATCAGTTGATGCAACCGCAACGACCTTAGGTGGTAAGGGAAGACATCGGGACTGACATTTCGAACCCCAACTAATAATGCTGTCAGACTCCCAGTCAATGTGAGGAGCATGAGTCCGAAGCCATGGAAGACCCAGAAGGACGTCGTCTATACCCTCAGGCAAAACAAGAAAAGAAATCTCCTCTATGTGACCCTGAGACAGGGAAAGGCGCAAGGGAACTGTCCTCAATGTAATGGAGTCAGACAACATAGTTCCATTAACAACACGGACAGGAATAGGCGCCTCTAACATGATAGAGGGAATATTGTGTCCCTTTACAAATCCTGAGGACACAAAAATCCCGTCAGCTCCGGAATCCACAAAAGCCATAATAGGCCATGTATTCTCAGATAACGAGAGCTGACCTGGGATACAACACTTAGAGGGTGCAGAAGACGTCTCTAGTAACCCCCCTCTAATGGTTACTAGGCCAGGGAGTTTCCCTGACGACTAGGACACTTGTTGGCATAGTGCCCAGCCTGACGACATACGTAACATATAGGAGGACCAGACTTGCGTAGTCTGGAGGACGTATGACCTAACTCCATAGGAGTGGGAGATGTTTCAGATGCTGAGGAAGATGGTAGTGGACCCTCAACAACTGGAATAGCCCGATGCTTAGGGCGTGAGGAAGAGACCTCGAGTCTACGTTCCTTATGGCGTACATCGATCCTCGTTGCTACTGTGATCAAGTCCTCCAGAGAAGCAGGGACCTCACGAGTAGCAAGGGCATCCTTGACATAGCCTGCCAACCCTCTCCAGAAGATAGGAATCAACACCTTCTCTGGCCAATCTAGTTCTGCCACCAGAGTTCTAAAAGCAATGGCATAAGAACTAGTGGATAACGAACCCTGAGATAGATCTAACAGTCTCAGGGCCGCATCATGGGTAACCTGCGGACCCATGAATACCGCCTTAAGAGCATCAAGAAAGTCTTGATGTCTCAGAGTAACCACATCAGAGCGCTCCCATAGGGGAGTCGCCCATTCTAAGGCTTTGTCCTGAAGTAAGGAGATGATAAAGCCTACTCTGGACCTCTCCGTAGAGAAGCGAGAAGAGTTGACCTCTAGGTGTATCTGACACTGACTAATGAAACCACGACATGATCTGGCATCGCCAGAATATCTGTTTGGCAGAGCAAGTCGAGGATCATGTGCAGATGTCACCATGGTCTGAGGTTTATCCTCTATACTCTTGAGCCGTGACTCAAGTACTTGTATGTAACGGTGTAACTGCTGATATTCTGCCATAACTGCCAGACCCTTGGCTCAGTCCTAATGTTACGGGGGGCTGTCTGATAATAACCGAAAGGAGTATCAGACAGTCAGGGTCCACCGTGCAAAGACTTTGCTGCAGACTATGGCAGAGTGCAATACCTCTGTTAACTCACAGAAGAATATAATAAGTAAGTAAAGCAATTCCTCCCTTACTTGGAGGGTGTGTGGAATGATCTCTGTTAATAATCACAGAGACAAAGGCAATGTGTGCGAAATGGCACCTACCTAGGTCCGCTCTTCTAGTGGTGCAAAAGAGACGAACAGCAGCGTAAGCCGCACAAAGCTCCTACCTGCGTTCGCTCCACTAGTGTGCGAGGACACGAACCACTAGATATGGCACCTGCCTAGGTCCGCTCTTCTAGTGGTGCAAAAGAGACGAACAGCAGCGTAAGCCGCACAAAGCTCCTACCTCTGTTCGCTCCCCTAGTGTGCGAGGATACGAACAACTGCCAGACGCAGTATAAGGAACGTTACCCTAGCGGCAACGTCCACCTACGAGTAGAATCACAAGGCCCAGCCAGACCATGTGCCTCAGGCACCTGCCTATGTCCGCTCCCCTAAGAGGTAAGGATACTTACAGCAGCCGAAGCTGTAAGGTATAAGAACGCTACCCTGCCGGTAGCGCTCACCTAGCATAGACAGAGGAATGCCTAGAGGAACGCGCACAGAGCGTCTACTCATATGCATGAACCAAGAGGACTGAGCACCATGCGGCGTGTGTCAGGGTCTTATATAGACTCTGTGCCTCATCCAAGATGGAGGACACCAGAGCCAATCCGCTGCCAGAACGACAGGAGTGACGTCATGCTGGCCTATCACCGAGCAAGACGTCACAAGCACATGACCAGCGACCAATCGGCATAGAAGGTGTCAGAGACATGTGACCTCGTGTCAGCGATGATATCACCCGCACATGTGCAATGGCTCCAAGATTGGACTTAGTCTCCGGCGCTCGCACATGTGCAGTAGCAAAAAATCTGGACATAGTCTCCAGTGCTCGCAGCAACCGTAACAAGGTATTGCAACTTTTGGCCATTTTGAAGCGAAATTGTTCCTTCGGGGGGGTATTGCAACTTTTGGCCATTTTGAGGCAAAATTTTTCCTTTGGGTGGGTATTGCATTTTTTGTCCATTTTGAGGCGCAATTGCAACTTTTGGCTATTTGGGAGCAAATTTGTTTCTTTGGGGGTGTATTGCAACTTTTGGCCATTTGATAGGAAATTTGTTCCTTTGGAGGAGTATTGCAACTTTTGGCCATTTGGGAGCAAATTTGTTCCTTTGGGGGGGTATTGCAACTCTTCGCCATTTGGGAGCAAATTTGTTCCTTTGGGGGGGTGTGTCAACTTTTGGTCATTTGGAGGCAAATTTGTTTCTTTGGGGGTATTGCAACTTTTAGCCATTTGGGAGCAAATTTGTTCCTTTGGGGGGGTATTGCAACTTTATGCCATTTGGGAGCAAATTTGTTCTTTTGGTAGTATTGCAACTTTTGGCCATTTGGAAGCAAATTTGTTCCTTTGGATGGGTATTGCAACTTTTGGCCATTTGGGAGGAAATCTGTTCCTTTGGGGGGAAATTGCAACTTTTGGCCATTTGGGAGGAAATTTAGTCCTTTGGGGGGTATCACAACTTTTGGCCATTTGGGAGCTAATTTGTTCCTTTGGGGGGAAATTGCAACTTTTGGCCATTTGGGAGGAAATTTAGTCCTTTGGGGGGTATCACAACTTTTGGCCATTTGGGAGCTAATTTGTTCCTTTCGGGGGGTATTGCAACTTTTCGGCATTTTGAGGTGAAATTGTTCCTTTGGGGGGTATTGCAATTTTTTGCCATTTTGAGGCGAAATTGTTCCTTTGGGGGGGTAGTGCAACTTTTGGCCATTTTGAAGCGAAATTGTTCCTTCGGGGAGGTATTCCAAGTTTTGGCCATTTTGAGGCGAAATTGTTCCTTTGGGGGGGTTTTTTGCCACCTTTGGCCATTTTGAGGCGAATTTGTTCCCTTGAGAGGGTATTGCAACTTTGGCCATTTTGAAGCAAAATTGTTCCTTTGGGGGGATACTGCAACTTTTTCGCCATTTTGAAGCGAAATTGTTCCTTCGGGGGGGTGTTGCAACTTTTGGCCATTTTGAGGTGAAATTGTTCCTTTGGGGGGGGTATTGCAACTTTTTGCCATTTTGAGGCGAAATTGTTCCTTTGGGGGGTAGTGCAATTTTTGGCCATTTTGAAGCGAAATTGTTCCTTCAGGGGGGTATTGCAACTTTTGGCCATTTTGAAGAGAAATTGTTCCTTTGGGGGGGTATTTCAACTTTTGGCCATTTGGGAGCAAATTTGTTCTTTTGGGGGGGTATAGCAACTACTGGCCGTTTGGAGGCGAATTTGTTCCTTAGGGGGGTATTGCAACTCTTGGCCATTTTGGAGCAAATTTGTTCCCTTGGGGGGTATGGCAACTTTTGGTCGTTTGGGTGCAAATTTGTTTCTTTGGGGGGTATTGCAACTTTTTGCCATTTGGGAGTAAATGTGTTCCTTTGGGGGGGTATTGCAACTTTTGGCCATTTGGCAGCAAATTTGTTCCTTTGGGGGGGTATTGCAACTTTTGGCCATTTGGGAGCGAATTTGTTCCTTTGGGGGGGTATATCAACTTTATGCTGTTTGGGAGCAAATTTGTTCTTTTTGGGGGGGCATTGCAACTATTGGCTTTTTGGAGGCGAATTTGTTCCTTTGGGGGGGTATTGCAACTTTTGGCCGTTTAGAGGTGAATTTGTTCCTTTGGGGAAGTATTGCAACTTTTAGCCTTTTTTTTTAGCAAATTTGATCCTTTGGGGGGGTATTGCAACTTTTGGCCATTTGGGAGCAAATTTGTTCCTTTGGGGGGTATTGCAACTATTTGCCGTTATGAGGCGAATTTGTTCCTTTGGGGGGGTCTTGCAACTTTTGGCCATTTTGAGGCGAAATTGTTCCTTTGGGGGGGTAGTGCAACTTTTGGCCATTTTGAGGCAAAATTGTTCCTTTGGGGGGTATTGCAACTCTTGGCCATTTGGGAGCAAATTTGTTCCCTTGGGGGGTATGGCAACTTTTGGTCGTTTGGGTGCAAATTTGTTTCTTTGGGGGGTATTGCAACTTTTTGCCATTTGGGAGTAAATGTGTTCCTTTGGGGGGGTATTGCAACTTTTGGCCATTTGGCAGCAAATTTGTTCCTTTGGGGGGGTAGTGCAACTTTTGGCCATTTGGGAGCGAATTTGTTCCTTTGAGGGGGTATTGCAACTTTATGCTGTTTGGGAGCAAATTTGTTCTTTTTGGGGGGGCAATGCAACTATTGGCTTTTTGGAGGCGAATTTGTTCCTTTGGGGGGGTATTGCAACTTTTGGCCATTTAGAGGTGAATTTGTTCCTTTGGGGAAGTATTGCAACTTTTGGCCTTTTTTTTTAGCAAATTTGATCCTTTGGGGGGGTATTGCAACTTTTGACCATTTTGAAGCGAAATTATTCCTTTGGGGGGGTTTTGCAACTTTTGGCCATTTTGAAGCGAAATTGTTCCTTTGGGGGGGTCTTGCAACTTTTGGCCATTTTGAGGCGAAATTGTTCCTTTGGGGGGGTAGTGCAACTTTTGGCCATTTTGAGGCAAAATTGTTCCTTTGGGGGTAGTGCAATTTTTGGCCATTTTGAAGCGAAATTGTTCCTTCAGGGGGGTATTGCAACTTTTGGCTATTTTGAAGAGAAATTGTTCCTTTGGGGGGGTATTTCAACTTTTGGCCATTTGGGAGCAAATTTTTTCTTTTGGGGGGGTATAGCAACTACTGGCCGTTTGGAGGCGAATTTGTTCCTTAGGGGGTATTGCAACTATTGGCCATTTGGGAGCAAATTTGTTCCCTTGGGGGGTATGGCAACTTTTGGTCGTTTGGGTGCAAATTTGTTTCTTTGGGGGGTATTGCAACTTTTGGCCATTTGGCAGCAAATTTGTTCCTTTGGGGGGTTATTGCAACTTTTGACCATTTGGGAGCGAATTTGTTCCTTTGGGGGGGGTATTGCAACTTTATGCTGTTTGAGAGCAAATTTGTTCTTTTTGGGGGGGCATTGCAACTATTGGCTTTTTGGAGGCGAATTTGTTCCTTTGAGGGGGGTATTGCAACTTTTGGCCGTTTAGAGGTGAATTTGTTCCTTTGGGGAAGTATTGCAACTTTTGGCCTTTTTTTTTTAGCAAATTTGATCCTTTGGGGGGGTATTGCAACTTTTGGCCATTTGGGAGCAAATTTGTTCCTTTGGGGGGTATTGCAACTATTTGCCGTTATGAGGCGAATTTGTTCCTTTGGGGGTATTGCAACTTTTGGCCATTTGGGAGCAAATTTATTCCTTTGGGGGGGTGTATTGCAACTTTTGGCCATTTGGGAGCGAATTTGTTCCTTTGGAGGGGTATTGCAACTTTATGCCATTTGGGAGCAAATTTGTTACTTTTGGGGAGGTATTGCAACTTTATGCCATTTGGGAGCAAATTTGTTCTTTTGGGGGGTATTGCAACTTTTGGCCATTTGGGAGCAAATTTGTTCCTTTGGGGGGGTATTGCAACTTTTGGCCATTTGGGAGCAAATTTGTTCCTTAGGGGGGTATTGCAACTTTTGGCCATTTTGAAGCAAAATTGCTCCTTTGGGGGGTTCTGCAACTTTTGGCCATTTTGAAGCGAAATTGTTCCTTTGGGGGGGTATTGCAACTTTTGGCCATTTTGAAGCGAAATTGTTCCTTTGGGGAGGTATTGCAAGTTTTGGCCATTTTGAGGCGAAATTGTTCCTTTGGGGGGGTTTTTTGCCACCTTTGGCCATTTTGAGGCGAATTTGTTCCCTTGAGAGGGTATTGCAACTTTGGCCATTTTGAAGCAAAATTGTTCCTTTGGGGGGATACTGCAACTTTTTCGCCATTTTGAAGCGAAATTGTTCCTTCGAGGGGGTGTTGCAACTTTTGGCCATTTTGAGGCGAAATTGTTCCTTTGGGGGGGGTATTGCAACTTTTTGCCATTTGGAGGCGAAATTGTTCCTTTGGGAGGGTATTGCAAATTTTGGCCATTTTGAGGCGAAATTGTTCCTTTGGGGGGTAGTGCAATTTTTGGCCATTTTGAAGCGAAATTGTTCCTTCAGGGGGGTATTGCAACTTTTGGCCATTTTGAAGAGAAATTGTTCCTTTGGGGGGTATTTCAACTTTTGGCCATTTGGGAGCAAATTTGTTCCCTTGGGGGGTATGGCAACTTTTGGTCGTTTGGGTGCAAATTTGTTTCTTTGGGGGGTATTGCAACTTTTTGCCATTTGGAAGTAAATGTGTTCCTTTGGGGGGGTATTGCAACTTTTGGCCATTTGGCAGCAAATTTGTTCTTTTGGGGGGGTATTGCAACTTTTGGCCATTTGGGAGCGAATTTGTTCCTTTGGGGGGGTATATCAACTTTATGCTGTTTGGGAGCAAATTTGTTCTTTTTTGGGGGGCATTGCAACTATTGGCTTTTTGGAGGCGAATTTGTTCCTTTGGGGGGGTATTGCAACATTTGGCCGTTTAGAAGTGAATTTGTTCCTTTGGGGAAGTATTGCAACTTTTGGCCTTTTTTTTAGCAAATTTGATCCTTTGGGGGGGTATTGCAACTTTTGGCCATTTGGGAGCAAATTTGTTCCTTTGGGGGGTATTGCAACTATTTGCCGTTATGAGGCGAATTTGTTCCTTTGGGGGGGTCTTGCAACTTTTGGCCATTTTGAGGCGAAATTGTTCCTTTGGGGGGGTAGTGCAACTTTTGGCCATTTTGAGGCAAAATTGTTCCTTTGGGGGGTATTGCAACTCTTGGCCATTTGGGAGCAAATTTGTTCCCTTGGGGGGTATGGCAACTTTTGGTCGTTTGGGTGCAAATTTGTTTCTTTGGGGGGTATTGCAACTTTTTGCCATTTGGGAGTAAATGTGTTCCTTTGGGGGGGTATTGCAACTTTTGGCCATTTGGCAGCAAATTTGTTCCTTTGGGGGGGTATTGCAACTTTTGGCCATTTGGGAGCGAATTTGTTCCTTTGGGGGGGGTATTGCAACTTTATGCTGTTTGGGAGCAAATTTGTTCTTTTTGGGGGGGGCAATGCAACTATTGGCTTTTTGGAGGCGAATTTGTTCCTTTGGGGGGGTATTGCAACTTTTGGCCGTTTAGAGGTGAATTTGTTCCTTTGGGGAAGTATTGCAACTTTTGTCCTTTTTTTTTTTTAGAAAATTTGATCCTTTGGGGGGGTATTGCAACTTTTGACCAATTTGAAGCGAAATTATTCCTTTGGGGGGGTATTGCAACTTTTGGCCATTTTGAAGCGAAATTGTTCCTTTGGGGGGGTCTTGCAACTTTTGGCCATTTTGAGGCGAAATTGTTCCTTTGGGGGGGTAGTGCAACTTTTGGCCATTTTGAGGCAAAATTGTTCCTTTGGGGGGTAGTGCAATTTTTGGCCATTTTGAAGCGAAATTGTTCCTTCAGGGGGGTATTGCAACTTTTGGCTATTTTGAAGAGAAATTGTTCCTTTGGGGGGGTATTTCAACTTTTGGCCATTTGGGAGCAAATTTGTTCTTTTGGGGGGGAATAGCAACTACTGGCCGTTTGGAGGCGAATTTGTTCCTTGGGGGGTATTGCAACTATTGGCCATTTGGGAGCAAATTTGTTCCCTTGGGGGGTATGGCAACTTTTGGTCGTTTGGGTGCAAATTTGTTTCTTTGGGGGGTATTGCAACTTTTTGCCATTTGGGAGTAAATGTGTTCCTTTGGGGGGGTATTGCAACTTTTGGCCATTTGGCAGCAAATTTGTTCCTTTGGGGGGGTATTGCAACTTTTGACCATTTGGGAGCGAATTTGTTCCTTTGGGGCGGTATTGCAACTTTATGCTGTTTGGGAGCAAATTTGTTCTTTTTGGGGGGGCATTGCAACTATTGGCTTTTTGGAGGCGAATTTGTTCCTTTGGGGGGGTATTGCAACATTTGGCCGTTTAGAAGTGAATTTGTTCCTTTGGGGAAGTATTGCAACTTTTGGCCTTTTTTTTAGCAAATTTGATCCTTTGGGGGGGTATTGCAACTTTTGGCCATTTGGGAGCAAATTTGTTCCTTTGGGGGGTATTGCAACTATTTGCCGTTATGAGGCGAATTTGTTCCTTTGGGGGGGTCTTGCAACTTTTGGCCATTTTGAGGCGAAATTGTTCCTTTGGGGGGGTAGTGCAACTTTTGGCCATTTTGAGGCAAAATTGTTCCTTTGGGGGGTATTGCAACTCTTGGCCATTTGGGAGCAAATTTGTTCCCTTTCAGGGTATGGCAACTTTTGGTCGTTTGGGTGCAAATTTGTTTCTTTGGGGGGTATTGCAACTTTTTGCCATTTGGGAGTAAATGTGTTCCTTTGGGGGGGTATTGCAACTTTTGGCCATTTGGCAGCAAATTTGTTCCTTTGGGGGGGTATTGCAACTTTTGGCCATTTGGGAGCGAATTTGTTCCTTTGGGGGGGGTATTGCAACTTTATGCTGTTTGGGAGCAAATTTGTTCTTTTTGGGGGGGCAATGCAACTATTGGCTTTTTGGAGGCGAATTTGTTCCTTTGGGGGGGTATTGCAACTTTTGGCCGTTTAGAGGTGAATTTGTTCCTTTGGGGAAGTATTGCAACTTTTGTCCTTTTTTTTTTTAGCAAATTTGATCTTTTGGGGGGGTATTGCAACTTTTGACCAATTTGAAGCGAAATTATTCCTTTGGGGGGGTATTGCAACTTTTGGCCATTTTGAAGCGAAATTGTTCCTTTGGGGGGGTCTTGCAACTTTTGGCCATTTTGAGGCGAAATTGTTCCTTTGGGGGGGTAGTGCAACTTTTGGCCATTTTGAGGCAAAATTGTTCCTTTGGGGGGTAGTGCAATTTTTGGCCATTTTGAAGCGAAATTGTTCCTTCAGGGGGGTATTGCAACTTTTGGCTATTTTGAAGAGAAATTGTTCCTTTGGGGGGGTATTTCAACTTTTGGCCATTTGGGAGCAAATTTGTTCTTTTGGGGGGGAATAGCAACTACTGGCCGTTTGGAGGCGAATTTGTTCCTTAGGGGGGTATTGCAACTATTGGCCATTTGGGAGCAAATTTGTTCCCTTGGGGGGTATGGCAACTTTTGGTCGTTTGGGTGCAAATTTGTTTCTTTGGGGGGTATTGCAACTTTTTGCCATTTGGGAGTAAATGTGTTCCTTTGGGGGGGTATTGCAACTTTTGGCCATTTGGCAGCAAATTTGTTCCTTTGGGGGGGTATTGCAACTTTTGACCATTTGGGAGCGAATTTGTTCCTTTGGGGCGGTATTGCAACTTTATGCTGTTTGGGAGCAAATTTGTTCTTTTTGGGGGGGCATTGCAACTATTGGCTTTTTGGAGGCGAATTTGTTCCTTTGGGGGGGTATTGCAACATTTGGCCGTTTAGAAGTGAATTTGTTCCTTTGGGGAAGTATTGCAACTTTTGGCCTTTTTTTTAGCAAATTTGATCCTTTGGGGGGGTATTGCAACTTTTGGCCATTTGGGAGCAAATTTGTTCCTTTGGGGGGTATTGCAACTATTTGCCGTTATGAGGCGAATTTGTTCCTTTGGGGGGGTCTTGCAACTTTTGGCCATTTTGAGGCGAAATTGTTCCTTTGGGGGGGTAGTGCAACTTTTGGCCATTTTGAGGCAAAATTGTTCCTTTGGGGGGTATTGCAACTCTTGGCCATTTGGGAGCAAATTTGTTCCCTTTCAGGGTATGGCAACTTTTGGTCGTTTGGGTGCAAATTTGTTTCTTTGGGGGGTATTGCAACTTTTTGCCATTTGGGAGTAAATGTGTTCCTTTGGGGGGGTATTGCAACTTTTGGCCATTTGGCAGCAAATTTGTTCCTTTGGGGGGGTATTGCAACTTTTGGCCATTTGGGAGCGAATTTGTTCCTTTGGGGGGGGTATTGCAACTTTATGCTGTTTGGGAGCAAATTTGTTCTTTTTGGGGGGGCAATGCAACTATTGGCTTTTTGGAGGCGAATTTGTTCCTTTGGGGGGGTATTGCAACTTTTGGCCGTTTAGAGGTGAATTTGTTCCTTTGGGGAAGTATTGCAACTTTTGTCCTTTTTTTTTTTAGCAAATTTGATCTTTTGGGGGGGTATTGCAACTTTTGACCAATTTGAAGCGAAATTATTCCTTTGGGGGGGTATTGCAACTTTTGGCCATTTTGAAGCGAAATTGTTCCTTTGGGGGGGTCTTGCAACTTTTGGCCATTTTGAGGCGAAATTGTTCCTTTGGGGGGGTAGTGCAACTTTTGGCCATTTTGAGGCAAAATTGTTCCTTTGGGGGGTAGTGCAATTTTTGGCCATTTTGAAGCGAAATTGTTCCTTCAGGGGGGTATTGCAACTTTTGGCTATTTTGAAGAGAAATTGTTCCTTTGGGGGGGTATTTCAACTTTTGGCCATTTGGGAGCAAATTTGTTCTTTTGGGGGGGAATAGCAACTACTGGCCGTTTGGAGGCGAATTTGTTCCTTAGGGGGGTATTGCAACTATTGGCCATTTGGGAGCAAATTTGTTCCCTTGGGGGGTATGGCAACTTTTGGTCGTTTGGGTGCAAATTTGTTTCTTTGGGGGGTATTGCAACTTTTTGCCATTTGGGAGTAAATGTGTTCCTTTGGGGGGGTATTGCAACTTTTGGCCATTTGGCAGCAAATTTGTTCCTTTGGGGGGGTATTGCAACTTTTGACCATTTGGGAGCGAATTTGTTCCTTTGGGGCGGTATTGCAACTTTATGCTGTTTGGGAGCAAATTTGTTCTTTTTGGGGGGGCATTGCAACTATTGGCTTTTTGGAGGCGAATTTGTTCCTTTGAGGGGGGTATTGCAACTTTTGGCCGTTTAGAGGTGAATTTGTTCCTTTGGGGAAGTATTGCAACTTTTGGCCTTTTTTTTTTTAGCAAATTTGATCCTTTGGGGGGGTATTGCAACTTTTGACCATTTTGAAGCGAAATTATTCCTTTGGGGGGGTATTGCAACTTTTGGCCATTTTGAAGCGAAATTTCTCCTTTGGGGGGGTCTTGCAACTTTTGGCCATTTTGAGGCGAAATTGTTCCTTTGGGGGGGTAGTGCAACTTTTGGCCATTTTGAGGCAAAATTGTTCCTTCGGGGGGTAGTGCAATTTTTGGCCATTTTGAAGCGAAATTGTTCCTTCAGGGGGGTATTGCAACTTTTGGCCATTTGGGAGCAAATTTGTTCCTTTAGGGGGTATTGCAACTATTTGCCGTTATGAGGCGAATTTGTTCCTTTGGGGGTATTGCAACTTTTGGCCATTTGGGAGCAAATTTATTCCTTTGGGGGGGTGTATTGCAACTTTTGGCCATTTGGGAGCGAATTTGTTCCTTTGGAGGGGTATTGCAACTTTATGCCATTTGGGAGCAAATTTGTTCCTTTTGGGGAGGTATTGCAACTTTATGCCATTTGGGAGCAAATTTGTTCTTTTGGGGGGTATTGCAACTTTTGGCCATTTGGGAGCAAATTTGTTCCTTTGGGGGGGTATTGCAACTTTTGGCCATTTGGGAGCAAATTTGTTCCGTAGGGGGGTATTGCAACTTTTGGCCATTTTGAAGCAAAATTGCTCCTTTGGGGGGTTCTGCAACTTTTGGCCATTTTGAAGCGAAATTGTTCCTTTGGGGGGGTATTGCAACTTTTGGCCATTTTGAAGCGAAATTGTTCCTTCGGGGAGGTATTGCAAGTTTTGGCCATTTTGAGGCGAAATTGTTCCTTTGGGGGGGTTTTTTGCCACCTTTGGCCATTTTGAGGCGAATTTGTTCCCTTGAGAGGGTATTGCAACTTTGGCCATTTTGAAGCAAAATTGTTCCTTTGGGGGGATACTGCAACTTTTTCGCCATTTTGAAGCGAAATTGTTCCTTCGGGGGGGTGTTGCAACTTTTGGCCATTTTGAGGCGAAATTGTTCCTTTGGGGGGGGTATTGCAACTTTTTGCCATTTGGAGGCGAAATTGTTCCTTTGGGAGGGTATTGCAAATTTTGGCCATTTTGAGGCGAAATTGTTCCTTTGGGGGGTAGTGCAATTTTTGGCCATTTTGAAGCGAAATTGTTCCTTCAGGGGGGTATTGCAACTTTTGGCCATTTTGAAGAGAAATTGTTCCTTTGGGGGGGTATTTCAACTTTTGGCCATTTGGGAGCAAATTTGTTCTTTTGCGGGGGTATAGCAACTACTGGCCGTTTGGAGGCGAATTTGTTCCCTTGGGGGGTATGGCAACTTTTGGTCGTTTGGGTGCAAATTTGTTTCTTTGGGGGGTATTGCAACTTTTTGCCATTTGGGAGTAAATGTGTTCCTTTGGGGGGGTATTGCAACTTTTGGCCATTTGGCAGCAAATTTGTTCCTTTGGGGGGGTATTGCAACTTTTGGCCATTTGGGAGCGAATTTGTTCCTTTGGGGGGGTATATCAACTTTATGCTGTTTGGGAGCAAATTTGTTCTTTTTGGGGGGGCATTGCAACTATTGGCTTTTTGGAGGCGAATTTGTTCCTTTGGGGGGGTATTGCAACTTTTGGCCGTTTAGAGGTGAATTTGTTCCTTTGGGGAAGTATTGCAACTTTTGGCCTTTTTTTTTTAGCAAATTTGATCCTTTGGGGTGGTATTGCAACTTTTGACCATTTTGAAGCGAAATTATTCCTTTGGGGGGGTATTGCAACTTTTGGCCATTTGGGAGCAAATTTGTTCCTTTGGGGGGTATTGCAACTATTTGCCGTTATGAGGCGAATTTGTTCATTTGGGGGGGTCTTGCAACTTTTGGCCATTTTGAGGCGAAATTGTTCCTTTGGGGGGTATTGCAACTCTTGGCCATTTGGGAGCAAATTTGTTCCCTTGGGGGGTATGGCAACTTTTGGTCGTTTGGGTGCAAATTTGTTTCTTTGGGGGGTATTGCAACTTTTTGCCATTTGGGAGTAAATGTGTTCCTTTGGGGGGGTATTGCAACTTTTGGCCATTTGGCAGCAAATTTGTTCCTTTGGGGGGGTATTGCAACTTTTGGCCATTTGGGAGCGAATTTGTTCCTTTGGGGGGGTATTGCAACTTTATGCTGTTTGGGAGCAAATTTGTTCTTTTTGGGGGGGCAATGCAACTATTGGCTTTTTGGAGGCGAATTTGTTCCTTTGGGGGGGGTATTGCAACTTTTGGCCGTTTAGAGGTGAATTTGTTCCTTTGGGGAAGTATTGCAACTTTTGGCCTTTTTTTTTTTTTAGCAAATTTGATCCTTTGGGGGGGTATTGCAACTTTTGACCATTTTGAAGCGAAATTATTCCTTTGGGGGGGTATTGCAACTTTTGGCCATTTTGAAGCGAAATTGTTCCTTTGGGGGGGTCTTGCAACTTTTGGCCATTTTGAGGCGAAATTGTTCCTTTGGGGGGGTAGTGCAACTTTTGGCCATTTTGAGGCAAAATTGTTCCTTTGGGGGGTAGTGCAATTTTTGGCCATTTTAAAGCGAAATTGTTCCTTCAGGGGGGTATTGCAACTTTTGGCTATTTTGAAGAGAAATTGTTCCTTTGGGGGGGTATTTCAACTTTTGGCCATTTGGGAGCAAATTTGTTCTTTTGGGGGCGGGTATAGCAACTACTGGCCGTTTGGAGGCGAATTTGTTCCTTAGGGGGGTATTGCAACTATTGGCCATTTGGGAGCAAATTTGTTCCCTTGGGGGGTATGGCAACTTTTGGTCGTTTGGGTGCAAATTTGTTTCTTTGGGGGGTATTGCAACTTTTTGCCATTTGGGAGTAAATGTGTTCCTTTGGGGGGGTATTGCAACTTTTGGCCATTTGGCAGCAAATTTGTTCCTTTGGGGGGTATTGCAACTTTTGACCATTTGGGAGCGAATTTGTTCCTTTGGGGGGGTATTGCAACTTTATGCTGTTTGGGAGCAAATTTGTTCTTTTTGGGTGGGCATTGCAACTATTGGCTTTTTGGAGGCGAATTTGTTCCTTTGAGGGGGGTATTGCAACTTTTGGCCGTTTAGAGGTGAATTTGTTCCTTTGGTGAAGTATTGCAACTTTTGGCCTTTTTTTTTTAGCAAATTTGATCCTTTGGGGGGGTATTGCAACTTTTGGCCATTTGGGAGCAAATTTGTTCCTTTGGGGGGTATTGCAACTATTTGCCGTTATGAGGCGAATTTGTTCCTTTGGGGGTATTGCAACTTTTGGCCATTTGGGAGCAAATTTATTCCTTTGGGGGGGTGTATTGCAACTTTTGGCCATTTGGGAGCGAATTTGTTCCTTTGGAGGGGTATTGCAACTTTATGCCATTTGGGAGCAAATTTGTTCCTTTTGGGGAGGTATTGCAACTTTATGCCATTTGGGAGCAAATTTGTTCTTTTGGGGGGTATTGCAACTTTTGGCCATTTGGGAGCAAATTTGTTCCTTTGGGGGGGTATTTCAACTTTTGGCCATTTGGCAGCAAATTTGTTCCTTAGGGGGGTATTGCAACTCTTGGCCATTTGGGAGGAAATTTCTTCTTTTGGGGGGTATGGAGACTTTTGGTCGTTTGGGAGCAAATTTGTTTCTTTGGGGGGTATTGCAACTTTATGCCATTTGGAAGCAAATTTGTTCTTTTGGGGGGTATTGCAACTTTTGGCCATTTGGAGGCGAAATTGTTCCTTTGGGGGGGTATTGCAACTTTTTGCCATTTGGAGGCGAAATTGTTCCTTTGGGGGGGTATTGCAAATTTTGGCCATTTTGAGGCAAAATTGTTCCTTTGGGGGGGTATTGCAACTTTTGACCATTTTGAAGCGAAATTATTCCTTTGGGGGGGTATTGCAACTTTTGGCCATTTTGAAGCGAAATTGTTCCTTTGGGGAGGTATTGAAAATTTTTGCCATTTTGAAGCGAAATTGTTCCTTTGGGGAGGTATTGCAACTTTTGGCCATTTTGAGGCGAAATTGTTCCTTTGGGGGGGTTTTGCCACCTTTGGCCATTTTGAGGCGAAATTGTTCCTTTGAGGGAGTACTGCAACTATTTCGCCATTTTGAAGCGAAATTGTTCCTTCGGGGGGTATTGCAACTTTGGCCATTTTGAAGCAAAATTGTTCCTTTGGGGGGGTACTGCAACTATTTCGCCATTTTGAAGCGAAATTGTTCCTTTGGGGAAGTATTGAAAATTTTGGCCATTTTGAAGCGAAATTGTTCCTTTGGGGAGGTATTGCAACTTTTGGCCATTTTGATGCGAAATTCTTCCTTTGGGGGGGTATTGCAACTTTTGGCCATTTTGAGGCGAAATTGTTCCTTTGAGGGGGTATTGCAACTTTGGCCATTTGGGAGCAAATTTGTTTCTTTGGGGGGGTATTGCAATTTTTGTCCATTTTGAAGCAAAATTGTTCCTTTGGGGGGGTATTGCAACTTTTCGCCATTTTGAAGCGAAATTGTTCTTTCGGGGGGGTATTGCAACTTTTGGCCATTTTGAAGCGAAATTGTTCCTTTGGGGGGTATTGAAAATTTTGGCCATTTTGAAGCAAAATTGTTCCTTTGGTGGGGTATTGCAACTTTTGGCCATTTTGAAGCGAAATTGTTCCTTTGGGGGGTATTTCAACTTTTGGTCATTTGGAGGCGCAATTGTTCTTTTGGGGGGGATTGCCACTTTTGGCTATTTGGGAGCAAATTTGTTCCTTTGGGGGGTATTGCAACTCTTGGCCATTTGGGAGCAAATTTGTTCCTTTGGGGGGGTATGTCAAAATTTGGTCATTTGGGCGCAAATTTGTTTCTTTCGGGGGTATTGCAACTTTTAGCCATTTGGGAGCAAATTTGTTCCTTTGGGGGGTATTGCAACTTTATGCCATTTGGGAGCAAATTTGTTCTTTTGGGGGTATTGCAACTTTTGGCCATTTGGAAGCAAATTTGTTCCTTTGGAGGGGTATTGCAGCTTTTGGCCATTTGTAAGCAAATTTGTTCCTTTGGAGGGGTATTGCAACTTTTGGCCATTTGGGAGGAGATCTGTTCCTTTGGGGGGAAATTGCAACTTTTGGCCATTTGGGAGGAATTTTGGTCCTTTGGGGGGTATTGCAACTTTTGGCCATTTGGGAGCTAATTTGTTCCTTTGGGGGGGTATTGCAACTTTCGGCCATTTGGGAGCAAATTTGTTCCTTTGGGGGGGTATTGCAACTTTTGGCTATTTGGGAGCAAATTTGTTCCTTTGAAGGGGGTATTCCAACTTTTGACCATTGTGGAGAGAATTTGTTCCTTGGGGGGGTATTGTAACTTCTGACCATTTTGGGGCAAATTTGTTCCTTTGGTGGGGTATTGCAACTTTTGGCCGTTTTGAGGTGCAATTGTTGCCTTGGGGGGGGATTGCAACTTTTAGCCATTTTGAAGATAAATTGTTCCTTTGGGGGGGTATTGCAATTTTTGGCCATTAGGTAGCAAATTTGTTATTTTGGGGGAGTATTGCATCTTTTGGCTATTTGGGAGCAAATTTGTTTCTTTGGGGGGTATTGCAACTTTTGGCCATTTTGAGGCGAAATTGTTCCTTTGGGGGGGTTTTGCCACCTTTGGCCATTTTGAGGCGAAATTGTTCTTTTGAGGGGGTATTGCAACTTTGGCCATTTTGAAGCAAAATTGTTCCTTTGGGGGGTACTGCAACTTTTTCGCCATTTTTAAGCGAAATTGTTCCTTTGGGGGGTATTGCAACTTTTTGCCATTTGGAGGCGAAATTGTTCCTTTGGGGGGGTATTGCAAATTTGGCCATTTTGAAGCAAAATTGTTCCTTTGGGGGGGTACTGCAACTTTTTCGCCATTTTTAAGCGAAATTGTTCCTTTGGGGGGGTAGTGCAACTTTTTGCCATTTGGAGGCGAACTTTTTCCTTTGGGGGGGTATTGCAACTTTTGGCCATTTTGAGGCGAAATTGCTCCTTGGAGGGGTATTGCAATTTTTGGCCATTTTGAGGCGAAATTGTTCCTTTGGGGGGTATTGCAACTTTTGGCCATTTTGAAGCGAAATTGTTCCTTTGGGGGGGGGGTATTGCAACGTTTGGCCATTTTGAGGCGAAATTGTTCCTTTGGGGGGGTAGTGCAACTTTTGGCCATTTTGAAGCGAAATTATTCCTTTGGTGGGGTATTGCAACTTTTGGCCATTTTAAAGCGAAATTGTTCCTTTGGATTGAAAATTTTTGCAATTTTGAAGCGAAATTGTTCCTTTGGTGGGGTATTGCAACTTTTGGCCATTTTAAATCGAAATTGTTCCTTTGGGGGTGTATTGCAAATTTTGGCCATTTTGAGGCGAAATTGTTGCTTTGGGGGGTAGTGCAACTTTTGGCCATTTTGAGGCAAAATTGTTCCTTTGGGGGGTAGTGCAATTTTTGGCCATTTTGAAGCGAAATTGTTCTTTCGGGGGGGTATTGCAACTTTTGGCCATTTTGAAGCGAAATTATTCCTTTAGTGGGGTATTGCAACTTTTGGCCATTTTGAAGCGAAATTGTTCCTTTGGGGGGGTATTGAGAATATTTGCCATTTTGAAGCGATATTGTTCCTTTGGTGGGGTATTGCAACTTTTGGCCATTTTGCAGCGAAATTGTTCCTTTGGTGGGGTATTGCAACTTTTGGCCATTTTGAAGCGAAATTGTTCCTTTGGTGGGGTATTGCAACTTTTGGCCAATTTAAGGTGCAATTGTTGCCTTGGGGGGGATTGCAACTTTTAACCATTTTGAAGATAAATTGTTCCTTTGGGGGGGTATTGCAAATTTTGGCCATTTGGTAGCAAATTTGTTCTTTTGGGGGAGTATTGCAACTTTTGGCTATTTGGGAGCAAATTTGTTTCTTTGCAGGGTATTGCAACTTTTGGCCATTTTGAGGCGAAATTGTTCCTTTGGCCACCTTTGGCCATTTTGAAGCAAAATTGTTCCTTTGGTGGGGTATTGCAACTTTTGGCCATTTTGAGGCGAAATTGTTCCTTTGGGGGGGTTTTGCCACCTTTGGCAATTTTGAGGCGAAATTGTTCTTTTGAGGGGGTATTGCAACTTTGGCCATTTTGAAGCAAAATTGTTCCTTTGGGGGGGTACTGCAACTTTTTCGCCATTTTTAAGTGAAATTGTTCCTTTGGGGGGTATTGCAACTTTTTGCCATTTGGAGGCGAAATTGTTCCTTTGGGGGGGTATTGCAACTTTGGCCATTTTGAAGCAAAATTGTTCCTTTGGGGGGTACTGCAACTTTTTCGCCATTTTTAACGAAATTGTTCATTTGGGGGGTAGTGCAACTTTTTGCCATTTGGAAGCGAAATTGTTCCTTTGGGGGGGTATTGCAACTTTTGGCCATTTTGAGGCGAAATTGCTCCTTGGGGGGGTATTGCAATTTTTGGCCATTTTGATGCGAAATTGTTCCTTTGGGAGGTATTGCAACTTTTGGCCATTTTGAAGCGAAATTGTTCCTTTGGGGGGGTCTTGCAACTTTTGGCCATTTTGAGGCGAAATTGTTCCTTTGGGGGGGTAGTGCAACTTTTGGCCATTTTTAGGCGAAATTGTTCCTTTGGGGGGTAGTGCAATTTTTGGCCATTTTGAAGCGAAATTGTTCCTTCGGGGGGGTATTGCAACTTTTGGCCATTTTGAAGAGAAATTGTTCCTTTGGGGGGGTATTGCAACTTTTGGCCATTTTGAAGCGAAATTATTCCTTTGGTGGGGTATTGCAACTTTTGGCCATTTTGAAGCGAAATTGTTCATTGGGGGGGTATTGAAAATATTTGCCATTTTGAAGCGAAATTGTTCCTTTGGTGGGGTATTGCAACTTTTGGCCATTTTGAAGCGAAATTGTTCCTTTGGTGGGGTAATGCAACTTTTGGCCATTTTGAAGCGAAATTGTTCCTTTGGTGGGTTATTGCAACTTTTGGCCAATTTGAGGTGCAATTGTTGCCTTGGGGGGGATTGCAAATTTTAGCCATTTTGAAGATAAATTGTTCTTTTGGGGGGTATTGCAATTTTTGGCTATTTGGGAGCAAATTTGTTTCTTTGGGGGGTATTGCAACTTTTGGCCATTTTGAGGCGAAATTGTTCCTTTGGCAGGGTTTTGCCACCTTTGGCCATTTTGAAGCGAAATTGTTCCTTTGGGGGGGTTTTGCCACCTTTGGCCATTTTGAAGCAAAATTGTTCCTTTGGTGGGTACTGCAACTTTTTCACCATTTTGAAGTGAAATTGTTCCTTTGGGGGTATTGCAACTTTTTGCCATTTGGAGGCGAAATTGTTCCTTTGGGGGGGTATTGCAACTTTGGCCATTTTGAAGCAAAATTGTTCCTTTGGGGGGGTAGTGCAACTTTTTGCCATTTTGAGGCAAAATTGTTCCTTTGGGGGGTAGTGCAATTTTTGGCCATTTTGAAGCGAAATTGTTCCTTCGGGGGGGTATTGCAACTTTTGGCCATTTTGAAGAGAAATTTTTCCTTTGGGGGGTATTGCAACTTTTGGCCATTTTGAAGCGAAATTGTTCCTTCCTAGGGGGTATTGCAACTTTTGGCCATTTTGAAGCGAAATTGTTCCTTTGGGGGGGTATTGCAACTTTTGGCCATTTTGAAGCGAAATTATTCCTTTGGTGGGGTATTGCAACTTTTGGCCATTTTGAAGCGAAATTGTTCCTTTGGGGGTATTGCAACTTTTGGTCATTTTGAGGCGCAATTGTTCCTTTGGGGGGGTATTGCAACTTTTGGCCATTTTGATGCGAAATTATTCCTTTGGGGGGGTATTGCAACTTTTGGCCATTTTGAGGTGAAATTGTTCCTTTGGTGGGGTATTGCAACTTTTGGCCATTTTGAGGCGAAATTGTTCCTTTGGTGGGGTATTGCAACTTTTGGCCATTTTCAAGCGAAATTGTTCCTTTGGTGGGGTATTGAAACTTTTGGCCATTTTGAGGCGAAATTGTTCCTTTGGTGGGGTATTGCAACTTTTGGCCATTTTGAAGCGAAATTGTTCCTTTGGGGGGTATTGCAACTTTTGGTCATTTTGAGGCGCAATTGTTCCTTTGGGGGGGATTGCAAATTTTGGCCATTTTGAAGCTAAATTGTTCCTTTGGGGGTGTATTGCAATTTTTGGCCATTTGGGAGCAAATTTGTTCATTTGGGGGGTATTGCAACTTTTGGCTATTTGGGAGCAAATTTGTTTCTTTGGGGGTGTATTGCAACTTTTTGCCATTTGATAGGAAATTTGTTCCTTTGGAGGGGTATTGCAACTTTTGGCCATTTGGGAGCAAATTTGTTCCTTTGGGGGTGTATTGCAACTCTTGGCCATTTGGGAGCAAATTTGTTCCTTGGGGGGGTATGTCAACTTTTGGTCATTTGGGGGCAAATTTGTTTTCTTGGGGGGTATTGCAACCTTATGCCATTTGGGAGCAAATTTGTTCTTTTGGAGGTATTGCAACTTTTGGCCATTTGGAAGCAAATTTGTTCCTTTGGGGGGTATTGCAACTTTTGGCCATTTGGGAGGAAATCTGTTCCTTTGGGGGGAAATTGCAACTTTTGGCCATTTGGGAGGAAATTTGGCCCTTTGGGGGGTATTGCAATTTTTGGCCATTTGGGAGCAAATTTCTTCCTTTGGGGGGGTATTGCAACTTTTGGCCATTTGGGAGCAAATTTGTTCCTTTGAAGGGGGTATTGCAACTTTTGGCCATTGGGGAGAGACGTTGTTCCTTTGGGGGGGTATTGCAACTTTTTGACATTTGGAGGCGAAATTGTTCCTTTGCGGGGGTATTGCGGGGGTATTTGCCGTTATGAGGCGAAATTGTTCCTTTGGGGGGGTATTGCAACTTTTGGCCATTTTGAAGCGAAATTATTCCTTTGGTGGGGTATTGCAACTTTTGGCCATTTTGAAGCGAAATTGTTCCTTTGGGGGGGTATTGAAAATTTTTGCCATTTTGAAGCGAAATTGTTCCTTTGGTGGGGTATTGCAACTTTTGGCCATTTTGAAGCGAAATTGTTCCTTTGGTGGGGTATTGCAACTTTTGGCCATTTTGAAGCGAAATTGTTCCTTTGGTGGGGTATTGCAACTTTTGGCCATTTTGAAGCGAAATTGTTCCTTTGGGGGGTATTGCAACTTTTGGTCATTTTGAGGCGCAATTGTTCCTTTGGGGGGGTATTGCAACTTTTGGCCATTTTGATGCGAAATTATTCCTTTGGGGGGGTATTGCAACTTTTGGCCATTTTGAGGTGAAATTGTTCCTTTGGTGGGGTATTGCAACTTTTGGCCATTTTGAGGCGAAATTGTTCCTTTGGTGGGGTATTGCAACTTTTGGCCATTTTCAAGCGAAATTGTTCCTTTGGTGGGGTATTGAAACTTTTGGCCATTTTGAGGCGAAATTGTTCCTTTGGTGGGGTATTGCAACTTTTGGCCATTTTGAAGCGAAATTGTTCCTTTGGGGAGGTATTGCAACTTTTGGTCATTTTGAGGCGCAATTGTTCCTTTGGGGGGGATTCCAACTTTTGGCCATTTTGAAGCTAAATTGTTCCTTTGGGGGGGTATTGCAATTTTTGGCCATTTGGGAGCAAATTTGTTCTTTTGGGGGGTATTGCAACTTTTGGCTATTTGGGAGCAAATTTATTTCTTTGGGGGTGTATTGCAACTTTTGGCCATTTGATAGGAAATTTGTTCCTTTGGAGGGGTATTGCAACTTTTGGCCATTTGGGAGCAAATTTGTTCCTTTGGGGGGGTATTGCAACTCTTGGCCATTTGGGAGCAAATTTGTTCCTTGGGGGGGTATGTCAACTTTTGGTCATTTGGGGGCAAATTTGTTTCTTTGGGGGGTATTGCAACTTTATGCCATTTGGGAGCAAATTTGTTCCTTTGGGGGGTATTGCAACTTTATGCCATTTGGGAGCAAATTTGTTCTTTTGGGGGTATTGCAACTTTTGGCCATTTGGAAGCAAATTTGTTCCTTTGGGGGGTATTGCAACTTTTGGCCATTTGGGAGGAAATCTGTTCCTTTGGGGGAAATTGTAACTTTTGGCCATTTGGGAGGAAATTTGGCCCTTTGGGGGGTATTGCAATTTTTGGCCATTTGGGAGCAAATTTGTTCCTTTGAAGGGGGTATTGCAACTTTTGGCCATTGGGGAGAGACGTTGTTCCTTTGGGGGGGGTATTGCAACTTTTTGACATTTGGAGGCGAAATTGTTCCTTTGCGGGGGTATTGCGGGGGTATTTGCCGTTATGAGGCGAATTTGTTCCTTTGGGGGTATTGCAACTTTTGGCCATTTGGGAGCAAATTTGTTCCTTTGGGGGGGGTATTGCAACTTTTGGCCATTTGGGAGCGAATTTGTTCCTTTGGAGGGGTATTGCAACTTTATGCCATTTGGGAGCAAATTTGTTCCTTTTGGGGGGGTATTGCAACTTTATGCCATTTGGGAGCAAATTTGTTCTTTTGGAGGGTATTGCAACTTTTGGCCATTTGGGAGCAAATTTGTTCCTTTGGGGGGGTATTGCAACTTTTGGCCATTTGGGAGCAAATTTGTTCCTTAGGGGGGTATTGCAACTCTTGGCCATTTGGGAACAAATTTGTTCTTTTGGGGGGTATGGCAACTCTTGGTCGTTTGGGAGCAAATTTGTTTCTTTGGGGGTATTGCAACTTTATGCCAAATTTGTTCTTTTGGGGGGTATTGCAACTTTTGGCCATTTGGGAGCAAATTTGTTCCTTTGGGGGGTATTGCAACTTTTGGCCATTTGGGAGCAAATTTGTTCCTTTGAAGGGGGTATTGCAACTTTTGGCCATTTGGGAGGGAATTTGTTCCTTGGGGGGGTATTGCAACTTCTGATAATTTTGGAGCAAACTTGTTCCTTTGGGTTGAGGTTATTGCAACTTTTGGCCATTTGGGAGCAAATGTATTCCTTTGGGGGGGTATTGCAACTTTTTTCCATTTGGGAGCATTTTTTTTTCCTTTGAGGGGGCATTGCAAGTTTTGACCATTTGAGAGCAAAGTTGTTCCTTTGGGGGGTTTTGCAATTTTTGGCCATTTGGGAGCAAATTTGTTCCTTTGGGGGGGTATTGCAACTTTTGGCCATTTGGGAGAAATTTGTTCTTTTGGGGGGGTATAGCAACTACTGGCCGTTTGGAGGCGAATTTGTTCCTTAGGGGGGTATTGCAACTCTTGGCCATTTGGGAGCAAATTTGTTCCCTTGGGGGGTATGGCAACTTTTGGTCGTTTGGGTGCAAATTTGTTTCATTGGGGGGTATTGCAACTTTTTGCCATTTGGGAGTAAATGTGTTCCTTTGGGGGGGTATTGCAACTTTTGGCCATTTGGCAGCAAATTTGTTCCTTTGGGGGGTATTGCAACTTTTGGCCATTTGGGAGCGAATTTGTTCCTTTGGGGGGGTATTGCAACTTTATGCTGTTTGGGAGCAAATTTGTTCTTTTTGGGGGGGCATTGCAACTATTGGCTTTTTGGAGGCGAATTTGTTCCTTTGGGGGGGTATTGCAACTTTTGCCCGTTTAGAGGTGAATTTGTTCCTTTGGGGAAGTATTGCAACTTTTGGCCTTTTTTTTAGCAAATTTGTTCCTTTGGGGGGTATTGCAACTTTTGGCCATTTGGGAGCAAATTTATTCCTTTGGGGGGGTGTATTGCAACTTTTGGCCATTTGGGAGCGAATTTGTTCCTTTGGAGGGGTATTGCAACTTTATGCCATTTGGGAGCAAATTTGTTCCTTTTGGGGAGGTATTGCAACTTTATACCATTTGGGAGCAAATTTGTTCTTTTGGGGGGTATTGCAACTTTTGGCCATTTGGGAGCAAATTTGTTCCTTTGGGGGGGTATTGCAACTTTTGGCCATTTGGGAGCAAATTTGTTCCTTAGGGGGGTATTGCAACTCTTGGCCATTTGGGAGCAAATTTCTTCTTTTGGGGGGTATGGAGACTTTTGGTCGTTTGGGAGCAAATTTGTTTCTTTGGGGGGTATTGCAACTTTATGCCAATTGGGAGCAAATTTGTTCTTTTGGGGGGTATTGCAACTTTTGGCCATTTGGAGGCGAAATTGTTCCTTTGGGGGGGGTATTGCAACTTTTTGCCATTTGGAGGCGAAATTGTTCCTTTGGGGGGGTATTGCAAATTTTGGCCATTTTGAGGCGAAATTGTTCCTTTGGGGGGGTATTGCAACTTTTGGCCATTTTGAAGCGAAATTGTTCCTTTGGGGGGGTATTGCAACTTTTGGCCATTTTGAAGCGAAATTTTTCCTTTGGTGGGGTATTGCAACTTTTGGCCATTTTGAAGCGAAATTGTTCCTTTGGGGGGGTATTGCAACTTTTGGTCATTTTGAGGCGCAATTGTTCCTTTGGGGGATTGCAACTTTTGGCCATTTTGAAGCGAAATTGTTCCTTTGGGCGGGTACTGCAACTTTTGGCTATTTGGGAGCAAATTTGTTTCTTCGGGGGTGTATTGCAACTTTTGGCCATTTGATAGGAAATTTGTTCCTTTGGAGGGGTATTGCAACTTTTGGCAATTTGGGAGCAAATTTGTTCCTTTGGGGGGGTATTGCAACTCTTGGCCATTTGGGAGCAAATTTGTTCCTTTGGGGGGGTATGTCAACTTTTGGTCATTTGGGGGCAAATTTGTTTCTTTGGGGGGTATTGCAACTTTTAGCCATTTGGCAGCAAATTTGTTCTTTTGGGGGTATTGCAGCTTTTGGCCATTTGGGAGAAAATCTGTTCCTTTGGGGGGAAATTTCAACTTTTGGCCATTTGGGAGGAAATTTGGTTCTTTGGGGGGTATTGCAACTTTTGGCCATTTGGGAGCTAATTTGTTCCTTTGGGGGGTATTGCAACTTTTGGCCATTTGGGAGCAAATTTGTTCTTTTGGGGGTATTGCAGCTTTTGGCCATTTGGGAGAAAATCTGTTCCTTTGGGGGGAAATTTCAACTTTTGGCCATTTGGGAGGAAATTTGGTTCTTTGGGGGGTATTGCAACTTTTGGCCATTTGGGAGCTAATTTGTTCCTTTGGGGGGTATTGCAACTTTTGGCCATTTGGGAGCAAATTTGTTCCTTTTGGGGGGTATTGCAACTTTTGGCTATTTGGGAGCAAATTTGTTCCTTTGAAGGGGTTATTGCTAGAGTTGAGCGCGGTTCGCGGTTCGAGGTTCTCCAGTTCTAGGCTCGAGTGATTTTGGGGCCTGTTCTAGATCGAACTAGAACTCGAGCTTTTTGCAAAAGCTCGATAGTTCTAGAAACGTTCGAGAACGGTTCTAGCAGCAAAAAAAACAGCTAATTCCTAGCTTGGTTTCCGCTGTAATAGTGTAAGTCACTCTGTGAATCACACTATTATGACATTTCAGTGTATAGTGTGCGGGAACAGCGCCTTCAGATCACTGCTGTTTCTATAATGGCGATCGCCATTTTTTTTTTTTTCCTTGTCTTCCTTCCCTAAGCGCGCGCGTCTTGTGGGGCGGGCCAGCATGTCAGCCAATCCCAGACACAAACACAGCTAAGTGGACTTTTAGCCAGAGAAGCAACGGCATGTGTGATAGGATGTCCATGTCACATGTCCCTGCATTATAAAACCGGACATTTTCCTCCAGGACGCCATTATCTCTTCTGCGTCTTTGGTGTCAGACATCACTGTCGCAGCTCCGTCCTTTGTCCTATCGCCGATACAGCTGTATGCGCTCCATACACAGCGCTGGACAGCATAGGGATAGCACTTTCTATCAGTCCTTTTAAGGGCTCAAACCGGTAGGGTCAGAGCCATAGGTGACAGGTCCTGAAAACAGCGACAGCGTCTGTGTAGCAAAGGTCAGGGATTTCCTCCCTGCATTTCCCTATTAGGAGGGAATAGAAAGGCAGGCTTCCTTTCCTCTACCCAGAGCCCCACAATCCTGGCACTGTACCCTCCTGTCCTCTGCACACTCCAACTCATTATAACTAAGCCATTATACTAGCAAACACTCAGTGTACCTAGTGGCATCCTAAACGTGGCTATTGGACTTTGCTATAGTCCCACTAGTGCAAAGACATTTGCAGCACCTCTGCCTGCATTGCACACTCCAACTCATTATAACTAAGCCATTATGCTAGCAAACACTCAGTGTACCTAGTGGCATCCTAAACGTGGCTATTGGACTTTGCTATAGTCCCACTAGTGCAAAGACATTTGCAGCACCTCTGCCTGCATTGCACACTCCAACTCATGATAACTAAGCCATTATACTAACAAACACTCAGTGTACCTAGTGGCATCCTAAACGTGGCTATTGGACATTTGTCTAGTCACACTAGTGCAAAGACATTTGCAGCACCTCTGCCTGCATTGCACACTCCAACTCATTATAACTAAGCCATTATACTAGCAAACACTCAGTGTACCTAGTGGCATCCTAAACGTGGCTATTGGACTTTGCTATAGTCCCACTAGTGCAAAGACATTTGCAGCACCTCTGCCTGCATTGCACACTCCAACTCATTATAACTAAGCCATTATACTAGCAAACACTCAGTGTACCTAGTGGCATCCTAAACGTGGCTATTGGACTTTACTATAGTCCCACTAGTGCAAAGACATTTGCAGCACCTCTGCCTGCATTGCACACTCCAACTCATTATAACTAAGCCATTATACTAGCAAACACTCAGTGTACCTAGTGGCATCCTAAACGTGGCTATTGGACTTTGCTATAGTCCCACTAGTGCAAATACATTTGCAGCACCTCTGCCTGCATTGCACACTCCAACTCATGATAACTAAGCCATTATACTAGCAAACACTCAGTGTACCTAGTGGCATCCTAAACGTGGCTATTGGAAATTTGTCTAGTCACACTAGTGCAAAGACATTTGCAGCACCTCTGCCTGCATTGCACACTCCAACTCATTATAACTAAGCCATTATACTAGCAAACACTCAGTGTACCTAGTGGCATCCTAAACGTGGCTATTGGACTTTGCTATAGTCCCACTAGTGCAAAGACATTTGCAGCACCTCTGCCTGCATTGCACACTCCAACTCATTATAACTAAGCCATTATACTAGCAAACACTCAGTGTACCTAGTGGCATCCTAAACGTGGCTATTGGACTTTACTATAGTCCCACTAGTGCAAAGACATTTGCAGCACCTCTGCCTGCATTGCACACTCCAACTCATTATAACTAAGCCATTATACTAGCAAACACTCAGTGTACCTAGTGGCATCCTAAACGTGGCTATTGGACTTTGCTATAGTCCCACTAGTGCAAAGACATTTGCAGCACCTCTGCCTGCATTGCACACTCCAACTCATGATAACTAAGCCATTATACTAGCAAACACTCAGTGTACCTAGTGGCATCCTAAACGTGGCTATTGGACTTTGCTATAGTCCCACTAGTGCAAAGACATTTGCAGCACCTCTGCCTGCATTGCACACTCCAACTCATTATAACTAAGCCATTATACTAGCAAACACTCAGTGTACCTAGTGGCATCCTAAACGTGGCTATTGGACATTTGTCTAGTCACACTAGTGCAAAGACATTTGCAGCACCTCTGCCTGCATTGCACACTCCAACTCATTATAACTAAGCCATTATACTAGCAAACACTCAGTGTACCTAGTGGCATCCTAAACGTGGCTATTGGACTTTGCTATAGTCCCACTAGTGCAAAGACATTTGCAGCACCTCTGCCTGCATTGCACACTCCAACTCATGATAACTAAGCCATTATACTAGCAAACACTCAGTGTACCTAGTGGCATCCTAAACGTGGCTATTGGACTTTGCTATAGTCCCACTAGTGCAAAGACATTTGCAGCACCTCTGCCTGCATTGCACACTCCAACTCATGATTAGAGATGAGCGAACTGGTCCCGGTTCGGCTCGAGGTAGGTTCGCCGAACGGGGGTCCCGTTCGAGTTCGGTTCGTCGAACGTTCGACGAACCGAACTCGAACGTATAGGCTAGAATGGGAGGCAATCACAAACACATAAAAATGCATTATAAATGTACACAAACAGTTAATAAACATTGCCATAACACTTACCGGTCCTCGCGATCCCTTCTGCACTCTGTCTCCTGCCGCTATTCCATCCGATGATCGCTGAATCCTCCCGGTGACGGCACTGCCAGCAGAGATGCAGGACCTATCGTGACGTCAAAATAGCCATGTGACCAGTCACGTGGCTATTATCTCATTGGCTACAGACTGGTCACATGACTATGACACGTCATGTAGGACCTGCGAGTGCATCTCTCCGGTACACGGTGCACATATGTGTATCGCCGTGTACCGGCGACATGCTCTAGCACACGGTCGACTCCCCGTTCCGTTAGGGACCGGCTGACACAGCCGGTCATTAACGGAGATCACTGTTGCCATAGCAACGCAGTTAGCGGTGACGTCACCGCTAACCGCGGCTCCGAGAGCACCGTTGCTATGGTAACGCGTCTGTCAGCGTTACCGCTAGCAGCCAGCAGTGATCACTCACGGAGTGAAGGCTGCACGCTGCTTCCCGATTGTAGTGAGCATTGTAGTGAGGATGGAGGTTCCCCAGCCCCAAGTGATGAGCTGGTGAATCTCATCCTTCCTCACTACAATCGTCACTACTACTACACTAGTGATGATTGTAGTGAGGATGGAGGTTCCCCAGCCCCAAGTGATGAGCTGGTGAATCTCATCCTCACTACAATCGTCACTACTACTACACTAGAAAGAAAGAAGACAGAAGAGCAGGATCGTGGAGGGCTGACAGGGGGTAATAAAGATGGAGTCTCTAATGTGTCTGTGTATTTATTTCTATTAAAGTATTTTTTCTCTGTGTGGTGTCTTTTTTTTAACCCTTTATTGGAGATTCTTAATGGCCGGGTCAAACGTGCCTGACATTAAGAATCTCTGGCTTAATACTGGCTGGTAAAACAAAGCCAGTATTAACTCATGATTACCCAACAAGCCACCCGGCTCCAGGGCTGTTGGAAGAGTTGGATACAGCGCCAGATGATGGCGCTTCTATGAGAGCGCCATTTTCTGGGACGGCTGCGGACTGAAATCCGCAGCAGAGGCGCCCACAAACCTCGGGCTAACCTGTGCTGCGGATTCCAATCCCCAGCTGCCTAGTTGTACCCGGCTGGACACAAAAATAGGGCGAAGCCCACGTCATTTGTTTTTTAATTATTTCATGAAATAAGTGAAATAATTAAAAAAAACGGGCTTCCCTATATTTTTGGTTCCCAGCCGGGTACAAATAGGCAACTGGGGGTTGGAGGCAGCCCGTGGCTGCCAGCTGTACCTGGCTAGCATACAAAAATATGGCGAAGCCCACGTCATTTTTTTGGTGGGCAAAAAACTTCTGCATACAGTCCTGGATGGAGTATGCTGAGCCTTGTAGTTCTGCAGCTGCTGTCTGCTCTTCTCCATACAGACAGACAGCAGCTGCAGAAGGCAAGGCTCAGCATACTCCATCCAGGACTGTATGCAGAAGTTTTTTGCCCCCTGAAAAAATTATGTGGGCTTCGCCATATTTTTGTATGCTAGCCAGGTACAGCAGGCAGGTACGGCTGCCCCCAACCCCCAGTTGCCTATTTGTACCCGGCTGGGAACCAAAAATAAAGGGAAGCCCTTTTTTTATTATTTCATGAATTTCATGAAATAATTAGAAAACAAATGACGTAGGCTTTGCCCCATTTTTGTGTCCAGCCAGGTACAACTAGGCAGCTGGGGATTGGAATCCGCACCACCGGTTGGCCTGAGCTTTCTGGGCCCCACTGCTGCGAATTGCAGTCTGCAGCCACCTCAGAAAATGGCATTTTCATAGAAGCGCCATCTTCTGGCGCTGTATCCAACTCTTCCAGCACCTGCCTGCTATACCTGGCTAGCATACAAAAATATGGCGAAGCTCACGTCCTTTTTTTGTAGTTTTTTGGCAAAAAAAATAAAAAATGCTTCCCTGGATTTTCCATTGCCAGTGAAGGTAACACCAAGCAGTGGGGGTTAGCAGCCAGTAGCTGCTTGGATTACCCTTAGCTAGCAATACAAAAAATGCAGCGGGAGCCCATATATATTTTTTTAAATTATTTATTTAAATAACTAAAAATAAAATGGGCTTCCCTGTATTTTGATTGCTGGACATCACAGTGCTGTAAAAATAAATCTTTAAAAAAATGACGTAGCGCTCCGCGATATTTTTGATTCTCAGCGCAGATAAAGCAGACAGCTATGGGTTGCCACCCCCATCTGCCTGCCGTTACCTTGGTTGTCAATCAAAATACAGGGAAGCCCATTAATTTTTTCTATTTAAAAAATAGTTAAAAAAAAAAATTACGTTGGGTCCCCCCATTTTTGATAGCCAGCTAGGGTAAAGCAGACGGCTGTAGCCTGAAAACCACAGCTGGCAGCTTTACCGTGGTTGGGGATCCAATGTGGAGGTCCCCTCAGGCTCTTTTTTATAATTATTTTATAAATATTAATAATTACACAATAAAAGTAGGGTCCCCCCCAAATTGGATCACCAGCCAAGGTAAAGCGGACAGCTGTGGTCTGGTATTCTCAGGGTGGGAAGGTCCATAGTTATTGGGCCTTCACAGCCTAAAAATAGCAGGCCGCAGGCACCCCAGACGTGGCGCATCCACTAGATGCGCCAATCCTGGCGCTTCACCCCAGCTCATCCCGTGCCCTGGTGCAGTGGCAAA